>NC_057747.1:18578223-18656830 GCF_004010195.1 Chiloscyllium plagiosum | reverse complement strand
ATCACCCTCACCTTGACCTCCTCCCACCTATCGCATTTCCAACGCCCCTCCCCCAAATCTCTCCTCCCTTACTTTTATATTAGCCTGCTGGACGCACTTTCCTCATTCCTGAAGAAGGGTTCATGCCCGAAACGTCGATTCGCCTGCTCCTTGGATGCTGCCTGACCTGCTGCACTTTTCCAGCAACACATTTTCAGCTCTGATCTCCAGCATCTGCAGTCCTCACTTTCTCCTCGAGAACTGTATTAAGTGTTCGTTAGGCCACAGCTAGAGTACTATGTGCAGGGCTGGAATCCATATCATTGGAAGGATATGATTGCATTGGAGAAGGTGCAGAGGAGACTTTCCTGGATGGCACCCACTCTGGAGAGATTTGCCTAGAGGTCGAGAGATTCATTAGGATGTTGCCCAGTCTGGACAGATGAACCAGATGCTGCTTGGTTTCGATGGATTTAGTTATGAAGAAAGATTGGAGAGACGGGCGTTCTTGACCTTAGTGTAGAGATTACGAGGGAACATGATTGAGATATAAGAAAAAATATTAGTGGCAGAAACAGGACAGATAGTTCCCCATGGCGCAGTGCCAAATTACGAGGGCACATCGATTTATGGTCAGAGTTAAAAGTTTTATTTCAAATGTTTCAGCGAGACATTCATGGGAATATGGAAGTCCCTGCCTTATACGAATAAAGGCTCAAAGCATTTAAGAATTACTTCAATTTCCATTCAATGAGATCATTGGCTCTTTTTAGTCATCTGAGAAGTTATGGGTTCGTGGAACTTTTCTGTGCCAAGTTGAACAAGAGAGGGAAGGAAAGAGAGAGAGAGAGAGAGAGAAACAAACAAAGTCATGGCAGTTAATGAACTGGAAAAACAATAAAATGGGAATTTATTCTAACATTTCCCTTTTTCTTCACGTTCCCGAATACAAGGTCTGTTTTGTTATCTCCTTGTTTAAAGTGAGTTATGTTCACTCTGTCTCTCTTTTCTGAGTGTACTATCCAATACACCAGCAATACTGCTGCTGCCGCTCTCGCTGCTGAAATACAGAGAAAGGTAACATTTCAATGTCTACTATATCTGTGCAGAGAGGAACTGTTATTGTGAGGCAGTGTAAGGACGCAATGCCGTTTTTTCAGCCAGACGAGATACTGAGGAGAGGCAAGAATTTTCAACACTGAATACAAACACTGTGTTTGTGGGTAATTGATCTGGTCCTGTCAGTGGAAAGTCAGTGGACATACCGAGCAGAGTCGAGGAAAACGCCAAA
Source organism: Chiloscyllium plagiosum (assembly GCF_004010195.1). Taxonomy (NCBI): domain Eukaryota; kingdom Metazoa; phylum Chordata; class Chondrichthyes; order Orectolobiformes; family Hemiscylliidae; genus Chiloscyllium; species Chiloscyllium plagiosum. The sequence continues at coordinate 18,655,560 of NC_057747.1, read as the reverse complement.
ACATTTTATCCATTCAGAAAGAGCAAAAGGGTAAGGAGGGAAAGGGTTGGTCCACACAAGGACAAAGGAAGAAAGATAAACGTGGAGTCAGAGAAAATTGGTGAGTTTCTTAATTAATACTTGGCGTTTGTATTCGTCGAGGAGAGGGACATGGTAGATGTTCCAGTTAGGGATAGATCGTTAGTTACTGTTTTTCAAGTCTGCATAATGGGGTAGGAAGTATTGCATATTCTAAAAGGCATTAAGGTGGACAGGTTCCAGGACCGTATGGAATCTATCCAAGGGTACTGAGGGAAGCGAGAGAGGATGCAATTGAGTCTTTAACAAATATGTTTGCAGCAGGCTTGAATATGGTGGAGATCCCAGAGGACTGGAGAATTGCTAATATTGTCCCCTTGTTTCAGAAGGGTAGCAGAGATAATCCAGGAAATTACGGACCTGTGAGTCTGACGTCAGTGGTGCAGAGACGTTGGCAATTATCTTTTCGTCTACATTGTCAACGGGGGTGGTACCAGGGGACTAGAGAGTGGCGAATGTTGTGCCCCTGCTCAAAAAAGTGAATAGGGACAAACCCGGGAATTACAGGCCAGTTAGTCTCACTTCGGTGGTAGGCAAAGTAATGGAAAGGGTACTGAGGGATAGGAAAGACACTGCTTGATTAGGGACAGCCAGCACGGATTTGTGAGGGGTAGGTCTTGCCTTACAAGTCTTATTGAATTCTGAAGAAGGGCTTATGCCAGAAACGCCGATTCTCCTGTTCCCTGGATGCTGCCTGACATGCTGCGCTTTTCCAGCAACACATTTTCAGCTCTGATGTCCAGCATCTGCAGACCTCACTTTCTCCTGATTGAATTCTTCGAGGAGGTGAACAAGCATGTGGATAAGGGTAGAGCAGTGGATGTAGTGTACATGAATTTTAGTAAGGCATTTGATAAGGTTCCCCATGGTAGGCTCATGGGAAAAGTCAGGAGGCATGGGATAGAGGGAACTTTGGCCAGTTGGATAGAAAACTGGCTAACCGGTCGAAGTCAGAGAGTGGTGGTAGATGGTAAATATTCAGCCTGGAGCCCAGTTACAAGTGGAGTTCCGTAGGGATCAGGTCTGGGTCCTCTGCGGTTTGTAATTTTTATTCATGACTTGGAGAGAGCATCGAAGGGTGGGTCAGTAAATTTGCAGATGATACGAAGATTGGTGGAGTTGTGGATAGTGAGGGGGCTGTTGTGGGCTGCAAAGGGACTTAAATATGATGCAAAGCTAGGCTGAGGAGTTGCAGATGGAGTTCAACCCTGTCAAGTGTGAGGTCTTGGAAGGACAAATAAGAATGCAGATTACAGGGTTAACGGTAGGGTTCTTAGTAAGGTGGAGGAGCAGAGGGATCTTGGGGTCTATGTTCATAGGTCTTTGAAAGTTGCCACTCAGGTGAATAGAGCTTGTAAGAAGACCTATGGTGTATTAGCGTTCATTAGTAGAGGGATTGAATTCAACAGTCGTGAAGTGGTGTTGCAGCTGTACAGGACCGTGGTTAGGGCACGTTTGGAATACTGTGTGCAGTTCTGGTCGCCTCACTTTAGGAAAGATGTGGAAGCTTTGGAGAGGGTGCAGAGAAGATTTACCAGGTCGTTGCCTAGAATGGAGAATAGGTTGTGCGAGGATAGTTTGAGAGTGCTAGGCCTTTTCTCATTGGAACGACGAAGAATGACGGGTGACTTGATAGAGGTTGATAGTTTGATCAGAGGAATAGATAGAGTAGACAGTCAGAATCTTTTTCCCCAGATACAACAGAGTGTTGCAAGGGGACATAAATTTAAGGTGAAAGGTGGAAGATATAGGGGGAATGTCAGGTGTAGGTTCTTTACCATGAGAGTGGTGGGGACATGGAATGCGCTGCCTGTTGGAGTGGCAGAATCAGAATCATCGGTGACCTTTAAGCGGCATTTGGATAGGTACATGGATGGGTGCTTAAGCAAGGACAAATGTTCGGCACAATATCGTGGGCCGAAGGACCTTTTCTGTGCTGTATTGTGGGTGACACAGTGGTTAGCACTGCTGCCTCACAGCGACAGAGACTCGGGTTCAATTCCCGCCTCAGGTGACTGACTGTGTGGAGTTTGCACGTTCTCCCGTATTTGCGTGACTTTCCTCTGGGTGCTCCGGCTTCCTCCCACAGTCCAAAAGATGTGCAGGTTAGGTGAATTGGCCATGCTAAATTGCCGTAGTGTTAGGTAAGGGGTAACTGTAGGGGTATGGGTGGGTTGCGCTTCGGCTGGTCGGTGTGGACTTGTTGGGCCGAAGGGCATGTTTCCACACTGTAATGTAATATATATTGTTCTATGTTCTATGTTCAAAGCTACTAGAGGTGATTCTAAGTGATAGGAAATATACTCATTTGGACGAAAATTGCCTTATCAGTCATACGTGTGTGCAGAGAAAGCCATGTCTTACAAACCTAATAGAATTCTTTAATCAGGCGAAAAGAATTATTGATGAGTGAAGGGATAGAGATGTTATATATAAGGACTTTAGCAAGCTGTTTAATAAGGGTTGTCATGGTATCCTGATGAAGAAGTTGAAGTCGCATGTGGTCCAGGGTGTTCTAGCTAGATGCATAGAGAACTGGTTGGGCAACAGGAGACAGAGAGTAGCAATAGAAGAGATCTTCTCAAAAAGAAGACCTGTGACCAATGGTGTCCTACATGCATCCGAGCTGGGACCACTGCTGTTTGCGACATACATAAATGATTTGGAGGAAGGTGTATATTGCCTCATTAGCAAGTTGGCAGATAATAATTAGATGAATGAAGTATTAGACAGTGAAGGGGATTGTCAGAGAATACAGCAAAGTGTAGATAGATTGGAGAGATTGGTAGAGAAATGCTAGATGGATCTCAGTATGGTCAAATGTGAGGTGATGTACTTTGGAAGATGGAATTGAAGAGAGAAATATACATTAAATGGAAAAAATCGTGGGGAAAATTGGTATACAGAGACATGTTTCAAACATGAGGGAATCACTGAGCTCTGTTCCCTCATAAAGAATAACCTGTAGCCTCACACCAGGGGCAGGACTGTGCGGACACTCATCATGAAGTGAGCGGGATTGATTCTGGAACTTTGCAGACAGGAATTAGTGGCATATCCATTATCTCGGAAGTGCAGCCCTCTTATGTATTGACGAGCTGGCAGAAGCCACCTGCCTGCTGTGAGGAATACATTGGTTCCATGTCCAGAGAGGAAAGTACAGAAATTTACTTCCAGCAAATTGAGTGTACATGGTGACTGGTGGCAATGAGAAACTGCAGGAAACTTTATCTAATATCACTTGCCAGCAATCGGGCCATATCCATCTCAAACCTTCCTATTAAAGTGAACATCCAGATGTCTTTTAAATATTGTAGCCAAAATCCTTCATTTAATCAGACAGCTCATTCTATACACACAACACCCTCTGCACGAAAGTATTGCCCCTAAATTAACTTTAAAATCTTTTCCCTCTTACCTTAAAACTTTGCACTTCAGTTGTGGATTCTCCAATCCATGGAAAAATGCGTTGGTTAATCATACTATCTATGCTGCTCATGATTTTATAAACCTCAATAATGTCGCCCATCGTCCTCCGATGCTCCAGAGTAAAAATGTCCCAGGTTGTCCAGGCTCTCCCGATAGTCCAAATTCTCCAGTCCTGGCAAAATGCTTGCAAATCTTTTCTGCACCCTCGAATGTTTAAGAACGTCCTTCCTATAGCAGAGTGAACCGAGCTGAACGCAGTATTTTAAATGTGTCCTCACTAAAGTCCCGTACAGTCATACCATGACCTCCTAGTTCCCATTCTCAATGCACTGCCCAATAAAGGCAAGCATATTCACTGTCCTGTCTACCTGCGACTCCACTTTCAAGGAACTACGGCCCTGCACCCCTTTGATCAACAACAGTCCCAAGCCTGCGCTCCCCCATTCATAGTATAAGTTCTGTGCTGCTTTACCTGACCAAAATGCAATGCTACATTTTTATCAAAACTACGTTTCATCTGCCACTGCTCGGCCCATTGGCCCATCTGATGAAGGTCGCGTTTTATTTTGAGATAATTTTCTGCACTACACCACAAATGTTGATGTCATCTGCAAACCTGCATGTACATATTTGCATCCAAAGAATTCATATATATGATGAAAAGCAGTATACCTAGTACTAATACTTGCGGTACACCGCTGTTGACAGGCCTTCAGTCTGAAACACAATCGTCTAGCCTCACAATTTGACTCCTAGCTTCAATCCAATTTTGTGGTCAATTGGCTAGCTCAGCTTGGATACATTTATGACCTAACCTGACTAACTTGCCTGCTATCCGGAATCTTGTTGAATGCCTTGCTGAAGTCTATTTGGACAAAGTCTGCCACACTGCCTTCGTCAAACTTTTTTGTCACCTCTTAAAAAAGCACAATCAAGATAGTGAGTCATGATTTCCCATGTACAAAGTCGTGTTGATGATGCCTAATCAGTCTTTGCCTTGCAAATACATGTAAACCAATCTATCAAATGCTCTCCAACAACTTACCCAATACTTATCTCAGAATCACCAGTCTATAGCCATAATTTTCTTTCCTCTTTGCACTCCTCCACTGGTCATAGCAAATGTTTAATTGAACTAGTTTGGTGATAAGGCCCATAACATAGATCTCAGGCTTGTCACGGTCAATGTTATGAGCAAGTCAGACAGGTTTCTTTAATCTGCTAAAATTAACAAAATTATGGCCAAAACAAAATTACTCAAACTGTGGTGGAATGAAGAATGACAAACTGTTTGGATATTGGAAATATATACACCAATGCTTCCATTTCTAAAAATACTGACCCATGCACACGTTTGATGGAATAATGAAAAATAAAGTCTTTGCAGAGCATTGATTTTTAAAAGTGTGACCAAATATTAATTGAGAGCATGACAAAGGAAAAATTAGAGATTGCCCCAAACGCTATACAGCTTATCCAGTTATTCTTTTCTTACAAGCTGCTGGCGATGGGATTTCTTCCTGAAACAGTTGGATTCCCCTGAATTCGCTCTGCTTTAGGCAGTGGGGAGATTCCAATAAATCCTCATCAGGAACCCTCTATGAGTGGTAAAACTGACTGAGAAGTTTTCATTTTACACATACTGCTGCGAGGAGGAACAAGGAAACAGAAAGGGAGGATTAAATTGTCTCCCTCCCCTGTCGAATCACTCAATGTTATCCAAAGCCAAACCGCACCTCGTAAGGTCTCCATTAACATTAACATAACTTGTATTATTCTATCACATCTCCTGCTCCATGTAATTACTGTCATAACCGGAGCTATTTCTTTCATACCTAATGGCCCCACTTGATTCAAAGGTGCAATTATATGTACCTGTGCAATTTTAAAATAAAAAAAATGTCTTACATATTCACAGTATCTGTTTTTAACGATCGTGTCTCATCCTTGAATGACTTCCCGAATTTTATTCTCCAGTAAAAGAAAAATATCTATCAGGTAGTCAACAGTTATAATCTCCACAAACTCTTTTATGGTCTCTCATTCTCAGGGCTAAACTGTGAATCCTTCAGAGCATAATGTCTTCATCCCACAAATGGGTAAAAATAAATATCTTTGAAAAGTTTCGAAAGCAATAGTGTTTTATTTTCACTTCATGAAATTACAACCAAATGCAGTACATCAGATTTGGTCTCAGAAAAGCCCTGGATGGATACAGTAAATCATCCCGAAGATCATACCTGATACCTAATTGCAAGAAACAACATCATTCCATTTACTTTCCAAATCACTTGCTCCACCTTCAGACTAACTTGATGTGATTCATGTACCAGGACACACAAATCCTTCTGTACCACCAAGTTCTCCATTCTCTCTCCAGTTATATAATTTACTGTCATTTTATTCTTTTGACAAAACACAAACTTCCAACAACCCACGTTGTGTTTTTTTTTTGCTGGACGTTTTCTCACGAGACTCCCCGGTCTGCACGCCATTACAGGCGCTTTTGTCACAACTTGACATCGTATTGTTTTACTATTCTAGTGTATGAGCAAATTGAGCTCTAATTGAAAACCCTATTCTGAGTCATTAATCTAGATTGTAAATTGTTGATGACGACACACTGACCCTTGAGGAATTGCACGAACGTTGAAATCAATAATTTTCTCTACTTGGTCTTCCCTGCTGGCTAACCTCAGCTCCAATGTTCCTGAGTTAGCAACCTGGAAAGTTTACATGGACTCCTGCTATGATGTTTTGCTGGTTGTCGAGATGTCAGCAAACCTCCATTAGAGCGATTTGCTCTCAGATCGTCAGGTAGATGTCGTACTATCAATCATCATGATCCATGAGAGTTTAAAAGACGAGTACAACATATGTATTAACATTTGAGTAAACCGTTGCAAGGTCCAAAATGCTGTCTTTCAGATGCAGCAAAACATCATGTCTTCCCTCACAGTCAGGTGCTAAATTTTTCTTGAAAATGTTTTCAGGAGGAGGGGAGATTTCCTATCAGCCTGGTGAAGATGTGTTTTTTTTAACAACAACACCAATATAGATAATCATCGTCATTAATTTGATTTTTGGTTGAGGGCGTTGTGTGGTAAGATTGCCGCAGTCCCTACACATTGAAATAAAAAGAAGCTGTGTTTGAATGGTGAACTTATAAAGGTTTTGAAAATCATGATGAACATAGATAGAGTAAATAAACAAGTTCTTTTCCCCAGATTGAGGAAGTCCAAATCTAGGGGACATAAGTTTAAAGTGAGAGGGAAAGCTTAAAACAGACGTAAGAGACAACGTTTTTATTCCGCAGAGGGTGGTATGTGTACGAAATGAGCTGTCAGAGGAAGTGGTGGTGTCTGATACATTTTCAACATTCCCCACGATGATGGCATTGCAAGAACAGCCTCAGCACTCAATACCAACAACTGCCAATCTCCGAGCACCAGTCTACAACTTATCTACTTCATCTTCACCTTTGAGAACTAGCTCTTCGTCCAGACACACAGAACAGCCTTGGGTCCAAATCTACACCACAATGTGCCAACATAATCATGCATAAGTTCATTGTTGCACAGGAACTCCAAACAACACTGTGCAACAGATATAATGACAACATTTTCTTCCTCTGGATCAACGGCGAGGAGTTACTGATGCACCTACACAGTGATATCAAGAATTGTCATCCCTCCATTAGATTTACCATGGACTACTATTTAGCATCAGTCTCCTTCTTCGATAAACGCATGTCCATCAAGGGCGGGCACCTCAGTGCCTTACTATACCACAAACACACAGATAACCACAAAATGCTGCACTTCCCTAACTTCCACACCAAACACATTAAAACTGCCAACCCCTACAGAGAAGACCTACTCATACATCATGATAGTTCTATGAGAAGGAACGTAGCAGACACCTGAAGGGATGTGCAACAGGGAGTAGTCGAGCAGAGGTCAATCGCAAAGTTCGATACCCATGAGGATGGCCTCAAACAGGACCTGGGACTCATGTCATACTGCAGGTGACCACATAGCTCTATACACTTTCTCTCACAAACGCATACACAGGCATACGAACTCACACGTTCATGCAGACCCTCTCACATGCATACTTTCTCTCTCAGATTTACACACGTGCACCCCACACTCACACCCACGTGCATACCCTATCACAGACTTCTACTCCGTCTCACTCAGACACACTCTACCAAACATGCCCACACACACTCACACGCACACAGACTCGCACTCTCTCATGCACGAGCGTGCTCTCTCTCTCTCTCTCTCTCTTTCTCACGCTCACATTCACATATATACATATCAATATGTGTGGTGAATTTGCAGTTGCAGAATTATATTTGCAGATACAATGTGTTTTGCTCAAAAAGCACATATTTTGCAAACCGACAATGTAGGTAATCAATACATGCCACATTTTGTAACATCCTAGTTTGGAGATAGAATCAGACTGACTGTCGTTTTGAATATGGGCAGATTGTAGCCTTACACATTTAACGCCTTGTCTGAGCTGAGGTGTCACTTTTTTTTTATTAAGTAATCTCGGGAATGTGACTGGAAAGAAGTTCTGAAATTTACATATTAATAAGTCAAAACCTGCAATCCATTATAAACGATGAAAGACTTGATAGCAAGTTTGGTTTGTTTAATGTTTCGTATCAGTTACATGATCTTGTGCTTTAAAATCTGTGTCTTATGATCTTGCTGCAGTAACTACTGATAAAGGGGGCAACGCTTTGAAATCTGGTGCTTTCAAATCAACCTCTTGGTCTATTACCAGGTATTATGTGATTGTTATCATTTAAAATGAATCAGGCATGTTTTATAAATAGGAAGGGCTTACAGGGATAATTGACTAAAGAAATTGAGGGTTCGGTTAAGACAAAAGACGGAAGAATATGTAATGTCTAGACAGAATAGATCGAGTGAATCCTTAGAACAGTATAAAGACAGTTGGGGTATACTTAAGAGTGAAATCAGGAGGGCAGAAAGGGGGCATGAGATAGCTTTGGCAAATAGAAATAAGGAGAAACCAAAGGGTTTTTACAAATACATTAAGGACAAGGGTAACTAGAGAGAGAACAGGGCCACTCAAAGATCAGCAAGGCGGCCTTTATGAGGACCGCAGAAAATGGGGGAGATGCTAAATGAGTATTTTACATCAATATTTACTGTCGAAAATGATATGGAAATATAGACTGCAGGGAAATATATGGTCACACCTTGCAAAATGTCCAGGTTACAGAGGAGGAAGTGATGAATGTCTTGAAACACACAAAGGTGGATAAATCCCCAGGACTTGATCAAGTGTACCATACAATTCTGTGGGAAGCTAAAGAAGTGATTACTGAGGTTTTTGTATCATCGATAGTCACAGGTGAGGTGCCAGAAGACTGGAGATTGGCTAAGGTGGTGCCACTGTTTAAGAGGGGTGATAACGACAAGCCAGGGAACTATAGACTAGTGAGCCTGACCTCTGTGGTGGGCAAGTTGTTAAAGGGAATCCTGAGGGACAGGATGTACATGATTTTGCAAAGGCAATGATTGAATAGGGATAGTAAACATGGCTTTGTGCGTGGGAAATCATGTCTCACAAACTTGATTGAGTTTTTTGAAGAAGAAACAAAGAGGACTGATGAGGGCAGAGCGGTGAAAGTGATCTATATGGATTTCAGTAAGGCGTTCAACAAACTTCCATATGGGAGACTGGATAGCAATATTCGGTTTCACGGAATACAGGAAGAACTAGCCATTTGGATACCTTTGGCTCAAAGGTAGAAGAGAGAGTGTGGTGGTTGAAGGTTATTTTTCAGACTGGAGGCCTGTGACCAATGGAGTTCCACAAGGATCGGCGCTGGGTCCTCTACTTGTTGTCATTTACAGAAATGAACTGGATGAGAGCATAAGAGGTACATTTAGTAAGTTTCCAGATGACAGCAAAGTTGGATGTGTAGTGGACAGCGAAGAGGATTACCTCAGATTACAACAGGATCTGGACCAGATGGGCCAATGGACTGAGAAGAGACAGATTGAGTTTAATTCAAATAAATGGGAGGTCCTGCATTTTTGGGAAAGCAAATCTTAGCAGGACTTATACACTTAATGATAACGTCCTAGGGAGTGTTGCTGAACAAAGAGACCTTGGAGTGCAGGTTCATAACTCCTTGGAAGTGGAGTCACAGGTAGATAGGACAGTGAAGAAGGAGTTTAGTATGCCCACCAACTTGTCCACCACCGATGTCAGGATCACCAGGCTATTGTCCCCTGGTTTTTCCTTCTCAGTTTGTTTAATAATGGTCCAATGTTCGTAAACCTAATGTCTTTCAGCACCTCATTTATGGCTATTGTTTGGTCAAAACATCTCAGGAAGGAACCCAGAAATCTGTTCCACAGCTTTCCACAGAGTTCTTGCGTATACCGATCAGGCCCCAAAGGCGCATTTCGTTTTTAACATTGCATGTGGTTCGTATATGGGATGTACTTCCTGAAGATGTGAAGGATGTGGGTAAAGTTACAATGTTTAAAAGACATTTGATTAAGTACAAGAATAAGTGAAAGTTTGGAAAAACATGAGCCAAATGTAGGCAGGTGTGTCAGGTTTAGTTTGGGATTATGGTCAGCATAGGCGGATAGATCTGTTTCCAAAACACCTGTATAACACTAAGACTCTATATGTGTCGTGTGTCCTAGTACGTGCATGCATAGCTCTGTCCCTGTTTGTCTCTTTCCATGTTTATATATATGTGTGTGTGTGTGTATGTGTGCGCACGCCCCTCTGTGTGTACCTGTTTCTTAGTGCATGTTATATTATTCCTGCATTAGTGTGTGTATGTATGGTTGCATTTCTGTTCTGCATCGATCTGTAATGGAAACCCGTTTTGGTTATGGGTGAATCATTGAAATGGAGGTGAAAGCCTCTCTCCCTCCCTGTCCCTCTCCCTCTGTCTGCCCCTGTTTGTTTAAAATAATGCAATGTGTTGATCTGTTTTAGGACTTTTCAATCGATTCTCACATGCATGAGTATTTTATGAGTAATTCACTAAAAATGACAAGTTATGGAAAGTGCAATAAAATTCATCTCATCTCTTTACAAAATGGTTCACTTAGACTTGCTTGGATATAAGTGCAACGAAAACACTGTTTAATATGTGTAAAATGTGCGAGGAGTACTGACCAAAGACAAATCATTTCCACATTGTTACTCTGATAAAAAAGGACAGACCCATAGTTATTCATGTTAAATTTTATCTGCCAAAACCTGGCTCATTCATCGAAACTGTTCAAGTCATTTTGGGTTTCTTTTCACATATTTATTGCATAAACCTATGGTTTCCACCAATTTTCGTATCATCTGATTGACTGTAGTGTTTTTTATCCTCTCATTTAAATTATACAATAAATGAAAAAAATGTAAGGGCCTGTTGTCCGAACACTGTGGCACCCCAAAAGTTGCCAAGCAGGCTGGAGAAGTGAAATGGATTCTTCCATTTACTGTGTGTGAGTCAGCCTTATGTTGCTGACTCCTTCTGGTGTTCTTTTTAAAAATTAGACCATCTTTCATTCTTGTAGCTCCAATGGATATTGGATCAACGTGATTATCCTGTCTGTATAAGTTACCATTATCATTACTGAGATCAACTGAGGGAACCATATCTGAGCTACTTCCCAAACAACAATATCATTTCCTCACTGAGGAGACCAATTCTGAACACAATACTTCAGACGTGATCTCACTAAGACCATGTACAGCCGGATCAACACTTTGCCAGCCTGCTGTGAGGTTCTCATTTAGGTGAGAACAGTCTAATTTCTCTGGGGGAATGCACAGCATCGTTGAAAGGGCATGCCCATCTCTAATCTACCGGCATAACTGTATTTCTGGTGAAAATGTCACAATGACACATGAGAAGAATAGAACATAGAACATGGAAAAATACAGCGCAGTACAGACCTTTTGGCCCTCGATCCAAGCCCACCTAATCTACACTAGCCCACTATCCTCCACATTGCCTATCCAATGCCCGTTTAAATGCCCATAAAGAGGGAGAGTTCACCACTGCTACTGGCAGGGCATTCCATGAAATCACGACTCGCTGAGTAAAGAATCTACCCCGAACATCTGTCCAACCACCCCTTAATATAAAGCCAGGCCCCTCGTAATAGCTGACTCCATACGTGGAAAAAGGTTCTCATGGTCAACTTTATCTAAACCCCTAATCATCTTGTACACCTCTATCAAGTCACCCCTAAACATTCTCTTCTCCAAAGAAAACAGCCCCAAATGCCTCAGCCTTTCCTCATACGATCTTCCTACCGTACCAGGCAACATCCTCGTAAACCTCCTCTGCACCCGTTCCATTGCCTCCACATCCTTCCTATAGTATGGCGACCAAAACTGCACACAATACTCCAGATGTGGCCGCACCAGAGTCTTATACAACTGCAGCATGACCTCAGTACTCCGGAACTCAATTCCTCTACCAATAAAAGTCAAAATGCCATATGCCTTCTTCACAGCATTATTTACCTGGGTGGCAACTTTCAGAGATCTGTGTACATGGACACCAAGATCCCTCTGCTCATCCACACTACCAAGTATCTGACCATAAGCCCAGTATCCATTCTTCTTATTACTCTTACCAAAGTGAATCACTTCACACTTACCTACATTGAACTCCAAATGCCACCTTTCTGCCCAGCTTTGCAGCTTATCTATATCCCCAAGATCCCTCTGCTCATCCACACTACCAAGTATCCGACCATTAGCCCAGTACCCCATCTTTTTGTTATTCTTCCCAAAGTGAGTCACCTCACACTTAGCTACATTGTATTCCATTTGCCACCTTTCTGCCCAGCTCTGCAGCTTCTCTATATCCTGCTGTAACCTGCCACATGCTTCCTCACTGGCAGCAACTCCTCCGACTTTCGTATCATCCGCAAACTTGCTTACCCAACCTTCTAACCCCTCTTCCAGGTCATTTATAAAAATGACAAACAGCAATGGTCCCAAAACAGATCCTTGCGGAACACCGCTAGTGGCGGCACTCCATGAAGAAACTTTGCCATCACCTACTACCCTCTGTCTTCTTCCATCCAGCCAATTCCTAATCCAAACCTCCAACTCACCCTCAATGCCATACCTCCGTATTTGTTGCAGTAGCCTACCATGGGGAACCTTATCAAACACCTTACTAAAATCCATATACACCACATCTACCGCTTTACCCTCGTCCACCTCCTTAGTCACCTTCTCAAAGAATTCACTAAAGTTTGTGAGGCACGACCTGCCCTTCACAAAACCATGCTGACTATCCTTGATCACATTATTCTTATCCAGATGTTCATAAATCCTATCCCTTACAATTCTCTCTAAGGCTTTGCCCACAACAGAAGTGAGACTCACCGACCTATAGATACTAGGGTTATCCCTACTCCCCTTCTTGAACAAAGGAACCACATTTGCTATCCTCCAGTCTTCTGGCACTATTCCTGTAGACAATGAGGACATAAAAATCAAGGCCAATGGCTCTGCAATCTCCTCCCTTGCTTCCCAGAGAATCTTAGGATAAATGTCATCAGGCATTAATCAAGAATGATTAAGATATGATGAGATGATCTCAATATCTCGACAGACCTCGCCAAGTACCTCGCCTGTATCTGTCATTAATCTCCCCAGTGGCCATGTCGCTCATATTATATAGAATCTGCTAAGGCGGAGGTTAGAAGCAGCAAGGAGAAGCAAAAATTAATGAGAGCTTTTTGTCAAAGTGACAACTGCAACACAAATGGGCATGCTGTAAAACAGGAAATTAGATATACAGGTTTGTGCGTATTGCAGTAGTAATGGACAGCTTCAAGTTATATCTAAACCATCTTAACCCAACTGAATGCTATTGCTGGGAAAAATAGATTTATTCGCATGTAAGAGATGGTTAGCTTTAACATTATTTTGAGCACCAAGGTAGATATTGGGCGAGTTTGGAAATGATGCCATGTGATCAGAAGAGCTCATTTAAACCTTGCCATAAAGGAACTTTTGGGAATAGTGGTGATAAAAAGTTTGTATGACATCTGAATGCAAAACATTTTTTTTATAACGGTAAGACGCCTGATGCGTGCAAGCTATGATAAGGACCAAGTTTACTCAGGGAATTAGAAAAGAACATGAAAAAAAGATTTAATGGCAGACAGGCAATAGCTGTTGTTTAATTACACACCGGAAGATATGTAATGTACATATTCCCAACACAGTGAGAAGAGCAAAAAGATAAGGTGACTCGACGATGGTTAACAACATAAGTTAGCGATTGAATTGGATCTAAGGAAACGGTTCAGAAAAATGTCTGATATAGTCAGAAGCCATGGATTTGACGTAATTTAGGACCCAGCAACGATGCACCAATAAACTGACATGGAAATCAAAAAGAACAAGAATGCAAACTTAGAAGAAACATAAGGAAAGGAAAGTGAAAGCACGTTCAAAAGTGGAGTGGTGAATATCCGGACAGGATAATCTATTCCAGAGAACTGAGAAGTTACAGAACAACTAAACAGTTACATTCATGTCTACCTTCATAGAAGAAAGATTCTTTGACGTGGAAACTCTGGCTTTGTTCTCTCGTGATTCAGAAAATGCAAGGTGATCTCTGAGAAACTTAGAAAATTCACACAGATGGGATTGACTAACACAAGACATGGGGAATTACAAGCAGGCAAGGTAAGAGAGAATGCCAGGATACTCTAAAAGTGCATCAAGCAGAACAGAATACAAAGTGAACAATTAGGGCCGATTGGAAATCAAGGGGGCATCGACGTGTGTATCTGGAGAACATTGATATATAGTTACATGAGCGCTTCACATCTGTTTTATTTGGGAGAAGGAGGTTGCAGGTACAGAATTCGAGAAATTGGACTTTGAAGCTCTTGAACACATTGATGGATAATTAGAGCAGGGATTGGAGGCTTTTGCTGGTCCAAAATTAGATCAATCACAGGTCCGAAAGAGTTGTATCTCACGCTGCTCTTTGACACAAAGGAGTAAAGGCACTGACCCAAACATTTCAGTAGAATCTGTCCACAAATGAGATGCGAGAGGATTGGAAAACAGCTAACGTGGAGCCATTTGACAGGAAAATATAAACCAGAGAGCATCAGATTAGTGTTATGGAAACTATTGGAGAAAATACGGAAAACAAAAATTCATCACTATTTAAAGAGACAATGATTGATAAGAGATTGTCATCGTGACTGCACCAGAGGGAAATCATGCCGAACGAGGAGGTCTTTTATATACGTTTTCAACAAGGCAGTTGACAAAGCCCCAAAACAGAAGCTGAATAATAAAATAGAATCGGATGGTATCAAGGATAACATAACAAGTTACATCCAACATTGACGTTGTTGCAGAAGACAGAGTGTGGTGGTAGAAGGCTGTTTATGTGACTGGAGGCGAGTGTTCGGCAGTGTACCAGCTGGATCAGTCCAGTGTTCCATATTGTTTGTTCTATTCATAAATGAGGTAAATGTGAGTGTGGAAGGGGGAGGAGGGGTGCAGCGGGAGTGTGATAAGTAAGCTTGTGTTTCACACAAAGATTGTTTGAGTGGCTGGCAGTGAGGACAAAGATCTAATGTTACACAAAGTTTTGTGTATGGATTTTAGCAAGGCATTTTATAAGATTCCCCATGGTAGGGTCTTTCAGCAAGTAAGAAGGCATGGGCCACAGGGACATTTAGATGACTGAATACAGCATTAGTTGGTCCATAGAAGAAAGAGCGTGGTAGTAGGTGTAACATAATCAGCCGAGAGATCGATGACCAGCTCTGCAAGGAACTGCTCTGGGACATCTGTTCGTTGTGATCTTTATGAATTATTTAGATGAGGAAGTGGAAGGGTGTTTTAGTAAGTTTGCCGATGACACGAATTTTGAGGAAGTTGTGGATGGTGTGGAGGTTTCTTGCCGGGTTCAAGGCAGGACTCTTGACAGTGTGCAAGAGTAGAGGGATCTTGGAGTCAACATCTATAAATCCCTCAAAGTTGTCACCCAAGTTGAATGGGTGGTTAAGAAGGCTAGGTAGTTTCTCGTTGGAGCGAAGAAGGATGAGAGGTGAGTTGATGGAGGTGTGCAGAATGATAAGAGACACAGATAGAATGAATAGCCAGAAAAATCTTCCCAGGGTAAAAATGCCTAACACGAGGGGACATAATTTTTAAGGTCTGGGGAGGTGTCAGAGGGGTGTGATATGTGCCTGTAATGCATTGTCAGCATACGTAGTAGAGTCAGATACATTAGGGATATTTAAGCAACTATTAGATTTGCACATGGATGAAAGTAAAATGAAAGGTATGTCGCTTAGTTTGATCTTAGAGGAGGATAAATGGACGGCAGAATATTAAGTGCCGAAGAGCCTATAATCCTTTGCGCTGTTCTTGTTCTATGTTCAATAGAATTCGAAAAGTCAGATGGGCAGATCAGTGACAGATAGAATTCAAACCTGACCTCTAAGGAACGCGCAGGCCAGTGAGTTCTGAAGACAGGAGTCAATACTGGGAATGGCAATAGCACGCTGACCAGTGTACATAGTCCTACCAAGTGGGTAGCTGTAACACTGAAAAGATCTGGATCTACTGGCACACTAGACGGTGAAAGCAATATTGCAGGAGCAGAAAGCAGTTCGGAAGATAGATTGTGTGTTGATCTTTATTTCGAGGGGATTTGAATGCAGGAATCAGGGTGTCTTACTGTCGCTGTACCACCTCAAATATTGTGCAGTATTGCATGCAGTTTTGGTCTCTTTACGTAATAAAGAACTAATCTGACACTGAGTAAATGTGGCGAAAGATGACTGGACTGATCTCTGGGATGACAGGCTTGTGAGAGCAGAAATTGCTCGACTGGGCCTGTATTACATGCGGTTCAGGAATATGAGTGGAGATCTCAGTGAAATACATAACTATTTTCATCCCTGCTTCTAACGTGTCTCACCCTCTGACAGGGTGAGACATATTGGAAGCAGGGATGAAAATCCCCAGGCTAAGACTTCTAAAACAATGGCCCACATTGAGATGAGAATGAATGTCTGCTCTCAGAGATTGGTAACCTGGGGAATTTTCTCCCATATATATCTGTGGAATCCAAGGCACTTTAGACAGGAATTTTAGACAGTGAGGGGATGGGGTAGATCAGGACTATGGAGTGGTGAAAGAAGGACAGGCATCATTATATTGAAAGGAGAGAAAATTTATGGACGCAGGAGAGTACAGCAGTTCCTTTTCTTCCCTCGTTTGTTGTTCCCATTAAGGGATGTGTACATTTGTTGGAAAAGTACATTAGGGAGATGTTAGGTCATGAACTCGAATGGGGAAGGCTCAGTGCGTTGAATGGCCTACGCCTTACCCTATGTTTCTGTGCAGTCTGTGGGAAAGCTCTGTAAGTGTTGCCACAGCTCTCATATGTAAGGAAGAAGGCCTCTGCAGGATCAACAGGGCTGTGTTTCCGGTTCCCTTTTCCGATACCACTGAAAAAAAATGGAGAGCAGTCATTTTAATCGGGCAGGCTGTGAAATTATGGAATTGAATATTTTGCCCGACAGGCTGTAACAAATTGTAAAGTGTTACTCGTACTTGGGTTGTGCTTCGTTTCAAAATTGCAGAGGTCTAGGATAAAAACTTTAGCATGATAGCATGGCAGGTTATTGGAATGGTCAGGACTGAGAAGGAAAAGATTATCCCTACGGATAGAGTGGAAGTGTTTCTCAAAACAGTCTCTGTTTGCTCTCATCAATGTAAAGAAGACGGCAGTGTGAGCCGTAATGAAAGGAGATTGGATTGAAAGAATACAAGTGAAATGCTGCTTCAACCCGTAAGTGTGTTTTGGGTTGCGAAGCAATAAAGAAAACTAGTCAAATACCTGGCGTTAATCGTGCGTTATTGAGTTATTTTCGTCTATTTACTCACAAGCCGTTTCTTTCCACACCCTAAAAAACAGGGCTAAGCTGCAGTTTGTTGCATATGCACCTATCTGCTCAAAACATTTTCCTTTGTTTAAACAGCACTTGCTAATCTACTCCTTGCAATAACATCTTTAAATTTAACGCTTATTATGCTATTGCTTAAACACACAATTTTTAACCTAATCCACAACTTCCTAGCTTTTATGCACTATACCTCTTTACATAAACTTAAGGAATCATTAAGACTTCTTAACAACAGTTTCAACTTGCCTGATCATTATAACTTCTGTCATCTGTTTCCGTCTCATCTTAAACTGAGGATGTTATATTTGGCAACCCACTTGGACCCTCCCTGATTCCCATGATTCCTGAAAGACCTATAAAGGCCTCCACAATCTCCACAGTTACCATCTTAGAAAATTGGGGTGTAGTCCATCTGGTTTTGGGCGACGTGTGTACCTTCAGAACATTCAGCTTCCCCAGCACCTTCTCATTCGTGGTGGTCTCTATACCCACCTCTGTCCCCTGACATTTTTGAAGTTCTGGGAGGCTTCTGGTGTCTTCCACCGTAAAGATTGATGCAAAGTAACTCTTCAGCTCGACTGACACTTATTTGTTTGCTATTAGTACTCCAGCCACATTTCCCAGCAGTCTAATATTTTCTCTTGCTTCCCTATCCTCCCTTTAATTTATCTAAAATCTTCATGCAGTTTTCGATTATGTTATGGGCGGCATGGTGGCTCAGTGGTTAGCATTGCTGCCTCACAGCACCAGGGATCCAGGTTCGATTCCAACCTTGGGTGACTGCCTGTGTGGAGGTTGCACATTCTCTCCTTGTCTGCGTGGGTTTCCTCCAGGTGCTCCTGCTTCCTCCCACAGTCCAAACATGTGCAGGTCAGGTGCATTTTCCATTCTAAATCGCCCATCATGTTAGGTGCCTTAGACAGAGGGAAATAGGTCTGGGTGGGTTTCTCTTCGGAGGGTCGGTGTGGACTTGTTGGTTTGAAGGGCCTGTTACCACACTGTGGAGGATCTAATCGTATTAACAAGTTTATCATCTCCTCCTTATTTTCTCTCTTAGTGTTCTTCCACTGGTAGTTAAAGCCTTCCTAATCCCGTGGATTCCCAATAACCACATTGTATGATTTATCTTTTGTTTTGATATTGTCCCTTACTTCACTTTTCAACCGCTGTTACCTTGTCCTCTCCTGAGTATGCTTCTTCTTCTTTGGGATGAACTATGCTTCGGAAGTAACCCCAGAAACTCCACATTGTATGATTTATCTTTTGTTTTGATATTGTCCCTTACTTCACATTTCAACCACTGTTATCTTGTCCTCTCCTGAGTATGCTTCTTCTTCTTTGGGATGAACTATGCGTCTGAATTAACCACAGAAACTCCTGCAATTGATCCTTCATTGTCTACCCTGCCAAACCTCCCTTCCATTACAGTTTCAGGCATAAACCCGTCATCAGGAATGTTTGGGGTGCAGTGCGGGATGGAGCTGAGAGGCAAATAGCGGGGTGAAGGTAGCTTGGAAGGCGATCGGTAGATACAGATGGGCAGTGATGGTGGTAGGTTCATTCAGAGGGTGGAGCGGGTAGGAGGAAAGAAAGATGGACAGGTAGCACAGTTGAAGAGGGCAGTGTCAAGTTGAAAGGTTGGATTTGGGATAAAGTGGCGGGAGAAGAGATGAGAAAATGGGTGGAATCAATGCTGATGCCATGTGGTTGGAGGGTCTCCAGGCGCAAGATTAAGTTTTCTTCCTCCAGGCTTGAATCTGGCGGTGCTGGAGGAGCAGGACTTGATTATCCTTGGCGCAGTGGAGGAGGTTTTAAAGTGGTCGGCCACAGGGCAATAGAGTTTTGTGTTGTGATGTTCCCTCAAACGTTCTGCAATGTGTCGTTCAGTCTCCACAATTCAGAGGAGACTACATTTACGGCAACGGACAGAGTCAATGAGGTGTTTTGATGTGAAGGAAAATGTCTGCCGGATGTCAAACAATTATTTGGGACCGTGGATGGAAGTGAGAGGGGAGGTGTAGACCCAGGTTTTACACCTCTTGCGGTGGCAAGGGGTGGTTTTGGGAGTAGAAGTAGGGAGTGTGGACTTATGGAGCGATTTGTGGAGGGAATGGTCTGTGCGGAATGCTGAAGGGAGTGTGGAAGAAAATATATCTCTGGTGGTGGGGGCAAACTTTAGGTAGCAGAAATGGCAGAGGATGATGTACTGTATCCGAAGATTAGCGGGGTAGAAGATGAGAACCAGGTAGATTCTAACTTGTTGCTGTTGGAGGGATGGGGTTCAAGGGCAGAGGTGTGGGAAGTGGAGGAGATGCGCTGGAGGGCATAGTTGAATACCTGCATTTTTGTGAAATTGTGGCCTTTGAAATAGAAGAATATCTGCGATACTCTGGAGTGAAATTGTTCATCCTGGGAGGAGATGAGGCTGAGGCGGAGGAATTGGGAGTAATGGATTGCGTTTTTAACAGGATTGGAGGTGGGAGGAATTGGTTTGGGAAGAGGTGTAATCCAGTTATCCGTTGAACTCGGTGCGTTTGCAATAGATACCTTGTGTTGAATCGGTCACTGAAAATGAAGACAGGAAGTTCCAGAAAGGGAGCGAGGTGTCCAAGATGGTCCAGGGGAATTTGGGATCATGGTGGAAGATGTTTGTCGATGTTGATGAACTTTTAAACCTCCTTACCTGCAGCAAGGATGCCTCATCTTCTTCTTTGCGACCTTCCAACAACACAGCGGCCATATCGACTTCACCAGTTTCCTTACCTCCCCTACATCCACCTCAACCCAGATGTAACCTTCTAACTAAACACTTTTGATCTGTCCTACCTGTTCATCTTCCTTCCTGCGCCATCCTCCTCTCTGATCTATCCTCATTTTCCCCACCTGAATCGACCTTTCGCTTTCCCAGATACCTTTGTTCCAGCCCCACATATTTCTATTCATCTCTCAGCCCCCTTCCTTTGCAACCCCACAATCCTGGTGAAAGACGTATGGCCGAAACGTCGTTCCCCGGCTGCTCAGATGCTGACTAAGATGCTGTGCTTTTCCAGCGCCATGCTTTTGATTCTGACGCCCAGCATTTGCAATCTTCAATTTCTCCCCTTACAAATGACTCCAGACAGATCAGCTCCTCCCTCTTGTCAATATATTTATATTACTCAATTTTAATCGTGTCTCGTCCAAAAGTTAGCAATAGCTATAACTGAAAGAGGAAGTTTTCAGAGATGTGGCACGGAGAATGATTAGAGATTTATTAACGGGATGCAAAGAGAGAAAGAGAGAGGGAGAGAGAGAGAATGTAGATGGCGAGAAAATCTCGTAAAGAAGCAAAAACTAGATTGTCAATAGAAGTACATGTACTTCTTATTTGTTTTGGCAATTCCCATGTGCTGTTGCACTTTGTCCAGTGTGTACCATAGAGCAATATGTTCAAAAGCTGGGTCTGATGACAGAAATTTTATCACCAATAAAATAACACGCACCAGTTGTTGACAGAACTCAGCAGGCCAATACATTGATTTCCCAGTAGGAAGTGGATTAATTGAAATAAAGTGTGACACAAGCATCAGGAATTTGTAACTGACATCCTGATAAGAATGGGAGGCGACAGCAGGGAATCCCTGAAAGCGGAGGGGGTGAGGGTTGGGAGAACATCGAGAAAATGGGGACTTAAGACCTGCTCACCAGCACGTCCACAATATCCCCAATCTTCACTTCTGCCTCAAAGGTGTTTCTGAATAAACCATTATCTACACCTGTCCGGCTGCAGTTCTCTTCTGGCCACACTTCGAGTCACATATACATTAATCGTGAACTTATTCTTGTCTCTCCCTGGACTCATGCCAAATGGAAAATATGAAGCCAATTTGATTTGAAATGAGGCGATCACACATTTAGAACAGAGAACATAGCATATTACAAAGCCTTATAGGCCCTTCATCCCTCGATATTGCGCCAAACTGTGAAACCAATCCAAAGTCATCCAACTATACGATTCCATTTTCATCCAAATGTCTATTCAATGACCATTTAAATGCCGTTAAACTTGACAAGTCTACTACTGCTTCAGGTCAGGCAGCATCCAAGGAGCACGAGAGTCGACGTTTCGGGCATAAGCCCTTCATCAGCTCTGATCTCCAGCATCTGCAGTCCTCACTTTCTCCTACTACTGTTGCCGGCAGGTCGGTCCAATCCCGTACTACTGTCTGATTTCTAAAAAAATCTACTTCTGACATCTGCCTTATATTTATGCCCCCTCAATTTAAAGATATGTCCCCTCCTGCTAAAGATTACCATTCAAGGAAAAAGCTTTTACTGTCCACAGTATCTAACGCTCTTATTATGTTTTATGTCTCCCTTAAATCATCTCTCAACCTTCTTCTCTCTAAAGAAAACAGCCTCAAGTCTCTCAGCCTTTCCTCGAAACTCCTTTCCTCCATACTAGGCAGCGTCCTCATAAATCCCAGTCTTTAGCGCATTGGATCAAGGAAAACCATTAGGTTTTCTATCGGTATATCGTGAATAAAAGAATGACTAGAGTATATATAGTGCCAATTAAGAATAGTCGTGGGAAGTCGCACATGGAGTCAGAGGAAATAGGGGAAATATCAAATGAATATTTTTCGTCACTATTCACACTAGAAAAAGACAATGCGTCGAGGAGAATAGTTAGATAGAGGCTACTAGCCTAGATTAAATTGAGGTTCACAAGGAGGAGATGTTAGCAATTTTGGAAAGTATAAAAATAGGTAGGCCCCCTGGGCCGGATTGCTATTATCCTAGGATTCTTTGGGAAGCCAGGGAGGAGATTGTATAGCCTTTGGCTTTGATCTTTATATCATCATTGTCTACATAAGTAGTGCCAGTTGATGGAGAATAGCAAATGTTCAAGACGGGGAGTAGAGACAATACTGGTAATTATAGACCAGTGAGCCTTACTTCAGTTGTGGATAAAGTGTTGGAAACGGTGATGAGAGATAGAATATATAATCATTTAGAACGAAATAAGTTTGTTTAGGGACAGTGAACACGGTTTTATGAAGGATAGGTTGTGCCTCAGAAATCTTATTGAGTTCTTTAAAAAGATGACCAAACAGGTGGATGAGAGTAAAGCTGTTGATTTGGTGTATATGAATTTCAATAAGGCTTTTGATAAGGTTATACACGGTAGATTATTGCACAAAATACGAATAGGATTCAGGGTGACTTAGTGGTTTGGATCAGAAGTTACCAAGCTGAAATTGGCTAGCGGTTTGGATCAGAAATTATTCAGCTCTGCAATACTGAGTGGCAGGAGAACGATGAAAATTGAAATCAGCTCCAACAGAAGGCAAACACCAAAACGCATTCTGAATGTATCTCTCAGTGTTATTATCTGAAAAATGATGTAATAAGGAAATGGAGACAATCACATATTCCAGCAGATAAGAAATGTATAGAAATCCATCAAATTGTATTACCAGTTGGGTATAAAGGTAGGTGTTGAGAGTGGCGCATGAACTACCACTTGGATGTCGTTTAGAAGTGAGGAAAACACAGTTTAATATACAAACGCATTTTGGATTTCTCAAGGATGCACATGAATTTTGCCGTACACCTCATACATTGTATGACACATATCAGAAAACTGCAAGAAGGAGTAATAGACATGCACCTTTAATACATATTCCAGCATATGGGGAACATTTTACAAGAGTCGTATCTCAGAAATTTGGAATCAGTATGTGTTAATAATAATGGATGTGTCTACTAGGTTTCCTGAGAGCATCCCATTAGACAATATCGCAGCTAAAAGGATCGTGTAGGGATTACTCTTTTTTTTACTACATATAGACTTTCGATATGGATACAGTCAGATTAATGTCAAACTTCACATCCAAACTATTCAAGGAAGTTATTGGGCAGCTCAGGAACAAAACAAATCAGATCTACTGCGTACCATCCAGAACCTCTTGAAGCGCTGGAAAGATGGCATCAAATACCAAAGACCATGTTGAGGGCTTAAGGTCAGGGCAATCCAGATGATTGGCATAAGGGACTTCACCTGTGCTTCTTGCGATCTGAGATGCAACAAATGAATCAAGCAAATTCAATCCATTTGAATTAATTTGTGGGCATGAAGTGAGATGACCATTAAAATTGATTGCGGAGAACTTAGTAAGTCAAAATTTAGGGACTACGCATTTGGACTATATATCAAATTTTAGAGAGTGATTGCATCGATGAGGGAGTTAGCGAGACAGCATTCAGTCGTATCAAAGCAAGCAATGAAACAGGAAGTGGAAAGAAACCAAAAATTCGCAGTTTTGCTATCGTGGATAAGATATTACTGTTATTTACAGCAATAGGTGAACTTTTGAAAAGAAGGTTTTGGCGACCTTATCAAACCGAAAGGAAATTTACTGAGGTGAACTACTTGATAGGGACTCCAGACAGAAAGAGGTCTCATAGAGTGCATAACATGAATCTTCTCAAAAGGGAAGGAAAGCAAGCGGAGAATGTAGTAATGATTGCAATGCAGAAGGAAGAACCACTTTCAGAGGATTCTGAATTGGACGTTCCTCAAATTAAATTCGACGATGCGGAAGTCATCAATAATTTGAATAAATTATTGAGTTATCTCCTGGTGAAAAATCGAAACGACCTGATACAGTTATTCATATCAGATGGGAGATACACAGAAATAAACTGGGAAGTAATAAAGTGCGGATATAGACGATGCCATTCTGATTAAACAATATCGTATAGGCATGACCCTCGAAAGTTTGCACAGTTTCAGATGGAGAGTTAACACATCATCCAAGATTACCTTATCAAGTGTGTTAAAGTGACTATAACTCACCCATAGTAATGGGACAAAAGGCAGATGATGCCCAACGGTAATACGTGGACAATTGTGAAGTCAAAGCATTTATGAAGACTGATGCATAATCAATTCTGTGGTTGATAGACTGTGTTCAAAAGGTGGGAGAAGTAACTTACATTTCTGAGTTGGACGTGATCAGAGGCTACAGGCACATACCTTTGTCAGAAAGAATAAAGGCAATTTCGGCTTTTGCAACGCTAGATGTACTGTATCAGTTTAAAGTCATGCCATTTGGTATGCAAAACTGGCCGGCCACATTTCAGAGACTACCCAATAAGGCCATTGCTGGACTCCCAACTGCGATGTGCACATCGATGAACTGGTGATTTTTAATCACTCATAAAAGGAATATTTTCAACATTGATCGGATTTGTTCAGAAGGCAGGCTTGGTGATAAACCTGCATAAACGTGAATTTGCAAACGCCGAAATCACCTTCCGGGGCCATGCTATTGGACACGGGCAGATGGCCCCATGGGATGTGAAGACGAAAGTAATTAGGAAATTTCTCATTCCATCGACAAAAATGTTTCCTGTGATTGGGTGGATTTTATCGAATGTTTCTGCTAAATTTTAGCAGTGTGCCTGCTCGACTCACCGAATTGCTAAAGAAAGACAAGACGTTTCAGTGTACAGCAAACTGTCAAAAGGCGTTTGACAGCCTGAAAATAGTGTTATCCACTGCCCTGTTATTAGCCACACATGATTATGCAAAGCATTTCAAAGTGGCTATCGATGCGAGTGATGTGGTTGTCAATGCTCTGCTGCTGCATGAAGACAACCAGCTGGATAAAAGATCTATCGGATATTTCTCCAGCAAGTTGAAAATTCATCAACAGGAATATTTGGCAGTTGAGAAAGCGACTTTGAGCTGGTGTTGGTACGACATCGTTTCAGTGCTTAAATTAACAACAGGGCATCTGAGACAATCGGAGATGCTGATCATAACCCATTGCATTTGTAGAGAAATTTAAGGACAACGTGCTTAACCATTTAGATGAAGCCTGTTGTTACAGCCATTCTGTTTGAAAACTATGCATGTTGCAGGTGGAGGAAACGTGTGTGCCCATGTTTTGTCGATGCTCGACTAAGAAACAGAGGCGTTCGGTGGTTGGATAATCAAACTGAATCCAAATGTAGTTGTGCACGTTTACATGTTTAGAGTCCGTGATTATATATGTGTTTTAGCGTAATACCCAATTCTGTTTGGGGGGGCGGGGATTTTTTTTTAACATGAAGGCCTAGTTGAATATTGGTGATTCATTTTTTTAAGGTGGGGCATGTCACAATGCTAGTCTTTTTTTTACAAGAATGTTATGCCCTTGGGTAGTTTTGAAACGAGCGTGGGGCTCCAACTAGGCTGGGTTTGAAAGATGTATTTTCGCCCTTTTTGGATAACACCAACAGAAAATGCCTCTGGCCTAAGGCTTTCATGTCTTAAACAAAACTGATTTAATCAAAGGGGTGTGGTGCACTAGCCTTTCTTTAGGTTAGACTGTTTGATTCATTTCATTCGCAGTGTGTGTGCGCGCGGAAAGGCTGCTGGGGCAAATCTCTTTCTCTGACCTGAGCCCTGTTTCATATTTATTCTTTGTGCAAAGTGATGTGTTTATTAGGACTTTTGCAAGTATTTTCGAAACAGCATCACTAAGTCAGGGTAGCCTTTGGCTGTTGTCGGACAGGATCAGCTATCCAGTAATCTATTTTCTGTACTTTGTGTTTCATTCCGTAATTTTGGACAAAAAATTCTGTTTGTTTAAAACTGGGCAGTCGAGCAAACTAATTCGCTCGGGGAAAATCCACTGTACGTTTACCGAAAGAGAACATAATAAATTTACGTCTGGGTTACCTGTTTAAATTGTTTTAAGGTATCAGGCCTGGTCAATAACAGGTATAACATGTCTCAGTGTTTGGATTATTGCCATTTCCAAGGCATACAAATGATATGCATGTGAGCAACAATAGCATACATCTCATTTTGAATCGATTAAATGGCGCAAGGTTGGGAAATATTGTTGTCCAAAAGTGCCTGCATGTCCTTAATCAGATGTCTCCCCAAAATAGTTCAAACAGAGATGTAAGTAATTCAGGCTGTAAAAAGTAATGTTGTCCTTCATTATAAGATGATTCAAGTATGTAAATAAAGCCGTATTCTTGAGATCGCGAACTCTTGAAGAGGACATATTTGGGGCACTGCATACAGCTTTTATCTCCTTTGTAAGGAATGAACTCCTTACCACAGACACACTTCAAACAACCATAGTCTATTTAATCCCTGAGGTGATAGCACTTTGAGAAGCGAGTGAAGAAATTGGGTGTTTATTCTGTAGAGCTGTGAGAGAAGAACAGATGATTGCACTGAAACTGGATGGTTTCGGGTGATCACTCATTATATTCCAAGGAGACATTGATAGAGTGAAAGGTTCCATAGTTTAACTCAGATAGGTCATTTCTAATAGTTTATATGACGCAATGGATTGAGACAGAGGCACAGGCTTTGGGTGAACTCTCCTAAATTAATGTGAAGTTAGTGTGTGACCCTGCACAAAACATCATGTTGTCCACAATCGCAATGGCAGGCACAAAACCTTCGTTCTCAAACATTCAGACATTCCCACCAGCTTCTGACCTCCATAGACAACACAGTCTATCTTCTTGGAGATGGAAGATGCCGCATTGAGAATTCGCAAAGCATTTGGCTTCTCTCCTCACTGTGAAATAAAATTCTGTTAAAGTCCGATGTTTTTACCACAAGCAATAGAGGCATGAGGAACAACGTGGAGCAGTCAATAGACAATAGATAATAGACAATAGGTGCAGGAGTAGGCCATTCAGCCCTTCGAGCCTGCACCACCATTCAATATGATCATAGCTGATCATTACTAATCAGTATCCTATTCCTGCCTTATCTCCATAACCCTTGATTCCACTATCTTTGAGAGCTCTATCCAACTCTTTCTTGAATGAATCCAGAGACTTGGCCTCCACTGCCCTCTGGGGCAGAGCATTCCACACAGCCACCACTCTCTGGGTGAAGATGTTTCTCCTCATCTCTGTCCTAAATGGTCTACCCCGTATTTTTAAGCTGTGTCCTCTGGTTCGACACTCACCCATCAGCGGAAACATGTTTCCTGCTGCCAGAGTGTCCAATCCTTTCATAATCTTATACATCTCAATCAGCTCCCCTCTCACTCCTCTAAACTCAAGGGTATACAAGTCCAGTTGCTTCAGACTTTCAGTGTAAGGTAATCCCGCCATTCCAGGAATTGACCTCGTGAACCTATGCTGCACTCCCTCAATAGCTAGAATGTCTTTCCTCAAATTTGGAGACCAGAACTGCACACAGTATTAAATTTGGAGACCAGAACTGCACACAGTCAATATGTGCAGCCTCAGTTCCCTTTGTTTGTCATGTTGTAACAGCAGTTACCTCTTTGTCTCCCTGTGTAAGTGACTCGAGAGACTGAATGGCCTCCTCCTCTACCTGTGTAATTGAACAAGTGATTAAATTGGATCTTCCTCACCTGATTGGGCAGGTTCACGTACATGGATGGGTTTCCCTGGTTCCTGTTTAACAGCTCGATGTGCGACGATGCTATCACCTTAAGGAATTACTTTGTGCTTATTTCTATTAAGAGAGTGATCGAACGAGAGTTGAAAGCCTGGCTCGTTCAGATCACTTGAGTAAACAGCTGATGAGGCCTTGAGTTTATTTCAGCATGAATGATTGTGACCAGCTCTCACAGATTACGAGACCTGCGTTTAGGCTTCTCTTGAACAGCAGAAACTATTGTGGTCTCAACAGAATTGGAAGCTTCATTGAATGTCCATTGGCTGCTATTCTCTTCATGTATTTTCTTGGATTGGAGAAGTGCATGCAACAATCTGCGACTGAATGTTATTTTTTTCCAAAAGGTGTGTTTATGGGATGTTACTAATTTGGAATATTTCATGGGTAAGATGTACTGCTTCTATTATTACGTAAGTTTTCCAACGGCTACACTATTCCAAATTCTGTTTCCTTTTGTTGTATTTTAGCTACTAGCGTTTGAACAAATTGTTTTGCTTTACATCGAATAATGTGACAGTCATATTGCATCTGGAAAAGACACTTTAATCTTGCCTTTAAAATAAGAAAACGTTACGATCTAGGGTACTGCCTTAAAATAATGTTGAGGGGCTTTAGTCTGATCCATAACATTGAACTTCTTACCTTCCTGTGAAATAAGTTGGAGGGACTGAAGAGGCTGATCCTCTTTCGGTCGAATAGATTCATTGGGCTAAATGCTTTGCTCATATTCCTGTGAAGTGAGCTTGAGGTGCTGGATCTGCTCCTCCTTTTACTATGGAAATGTGCAATGTCTAACAGCGCTATAACACGAATGCTACCGACACTTTAACAGCACATGCTTGAATGTTGTATAGGTCTTACTGCACTCAGGCGCAGACTGCTTCAGGAGCTGAGGGGGGACAAATTGTTCTGAATCTTGTGTGACCTTCATTGAACATCATTACATCTGATCTTCTGATGAGGGAGAGACATTTATGAAGCAGCTGAACATGTTTGCACTGATGAAGAGACCCTGATAATCACGTGCAGAGGTGACCGGTACTGAGAATATTGATTTCCACCAATCACAATCACCTTTCCTTGTGCGTTAAATCACTCCAGTAGTGGGCAGTTTATAGTTATTTCCCACGACCTGCAATTTCTATCAGGCTCCTTGATACTACCTCAGTTAAATACTGTTTGATATCAGGACCAGTTAACTCTTAAGACGGCCTCCTCTGTTCACATCAAAAATTCATGGTGTGGGGAAGGGAAAGCTTCTTTTTTTTTAAACGGACAGCAGTGAATGTCAGGAATTCTCTCTTCCAGAGAGTTGGTTTTGCTAGATCACTGCAAGAGTTTAAAGCGGAGGTAAATGGATTTTGACCTGTCAGAGAGATGAGAGCACTGAAGAATTGAGCATTAAAGAGGATTTGAGACTTCGACCATATCAGCCATGATCATAGTGAAAGGCAAGACAGGCTTAAGAGTTGGCGGGTTGGGGTGGGGTTAGGGGTGGCGATGGTGATGGAGAACCTCCTGCTTTTATTTCTGATGTTCTTATATTCTGTTATTGGAAATTTAGCGGGCTGTATTTTCCTCGAGGTTCTGTTATTGAATGTTGCAGGCAGGAATTCTAGTGGACTTTGAAAGCCATATCTGGGATACTCATGGGGCCTGTTATCACAGCGAAACTGGGTGTTCAACATGAGAAACAAATGAAGCACAAGTTGCATGGGGGAGATCTCTGTAAAGAGAGATCAGGTGCCTCTTTCATACCCAGCCTGGGTTTTCTAATTACATTTTCCAAATTTTGCCACAACGTGTGTGAGAATTTTGAGAGGCTGGATTTCTACTTAAACCTCTTTTAGAATCAGCAAGTCACACAGCACGGAATCACGCCCTTTCGTCCAAGCTGTCCACGCCAAACAGTCATTCTAATCTTATATAGTCTGACTTGCCTGAAGTTGGTCCCGTTCCCTCTAAAAGCTTCTTATTCATGATCCTGTCCAGATACATTTTAAATGTACAATTGTACTGGCCTGCGCCTCTTTCTCTACAGCAATTTCAGTACATGAACTACATTGTACATGAGAAGGTAGCTACTGAGTTCCCTTGTAAATATTTCCCCTTCTCACGTTCAATCTCACATTCTCTATCCTGAGAAAACGACCTTGACTATTCAGACTATCCATGCCCTTTTGATTTTACGCACCTCTATAATGTTCCTTCAGCCTGCAAAACTCCAGGGGGGATAAACTTCAGTCTGTTCAGCCTCTCCTCATAGCTCAAACCCTCAGTCTTGGAACATCGTTGTAAATCATTTTTGTATCCACTCAAATTTAACAAAATCCTTCCTTTGTCAGAGTGAACTAAATTGCATGCAGTATTCTTAAAGTGGCCTCGCCAATGTCATGCAGAGTTGCAAAATGCCAGCCCATGCCTCGACTTAGAGCTCTGACCCGTTAAGGCAGGCGTGCTAAACACATTCTTAACCACCCTGTTTACCTGAGACGACACACACAAGAAAATATGCACCACCACCACTAGGTCTCTTTGTTCCGCCACACTATCTGGAAACATACTATTCAGTGTATGTGCCGTGCCAAGCTTTATCCTTACAAAATGCAGCACCTCACATTCATCTCTGTTTACATTTGCCTGCGTAATTTAAAAGTAATCTGTTTAATGTGTTCAGAATACGGAACCTGTGTTAAATGGGTGCATCTTATTCTTTAACAAATACTGATATTGATATAAAAATGTTATTCAGGTCTGGCAGCATCCAGATGCCTGTTAAATGTTGAAAATGCACCAGGTTCCACCACTTCGTCTGGCAGCTCATTCCATAAACACACCACCATCTGAGTGAATACGTTGACCCTCAAGTCCCCTGTAAATCTTTCTCCTCTCACATCATAACAATGCCTTCTACTTTTAGAATCCACTACTCCCGGGAAAATACATTGACTGTTCACCCTTTCCAGGGTCTTCATGATTTTATAAATCTCAGTAAGGTACATCTTTGACTCCAATCAATATGAATGGCTGGGCTGTCAATCAACCCATGCCTAAATTCTGAAATTCAAAACTGTCAACTCTATCTTTTCAGTCAAACCACAATTATATATAAAAAACTACTCAATGTGTTCAGACATAAAACGAAATACCTCTGTGGGATTTGAACATAGACACTTGAGTCTAGTTTTAGGAACACGGCCACCACTCAACAGTACCCCCTAAAGCTGCAACATTACAGCCCTGTGAGTTGTTCATCAGCCTATTCTGAAATGCTGTGACACACCTCTGCAACAGGCAGGACTTGAATCTAGACAATCTGGCCCAGTGTTAAGGACGTTATCGTGCAAATTCAACGACTGGAACCAAATCCAGCGTTCTGGCTCAGAGGCAGAGCCGCTACCAACTTCACAGTATATAAATCACGCGGAGATGTTAGGTGACATTTTCAACTTACTATAGATTTATTAAAATCTGGTTAACTTTACTGAACTACATGAAACATCTTGCATTCTTATGAAAACACATATTTACTTCATCGGTAGGATGTTGAGTGCATGTATTGTGCTATTGCGATAAACGTTTAACATCTTTAGTTGTTTGACTATGTTTTCCAGGTTCAATCCTATAACGTGTAGTCTGCAATATTAGGAAAGGCAATCCTGCAGATAGACTCCGCACTATGACGGGTTTCGATTAGATATTACTAGAACACCAGGGAGGAAGCAAGAGTAGAATTTCTGGCACCAAGCACCGATAACTATTTCTTGCCTCGAACTTGTGACTGCCCTCATCCGAAAACCATAAAATTACACAACGCAGCTGATTGCTTTCTAGACTCCCCACCCCATTGCCTGGGTCGACCATCCAGCACGCGCCTCCTCCAGCCTACACAAGGCAAACCAAACTCAGATTCTTTGTGAAAATCAAAGCCGGAGTTTGTAGGCCTCCAGGAGATGGGGAACGGACATTTAAAACTGAAGGAGGAGGTGCGGTAATATCACTCACTGGGCTGGGGGATGATAGATGGAATTTAACTTAGATGAACTTTGGGCGGCAGGGTGGCACAGTGGTTAGCACTGCTGCCTCACAGCGCCAGAGACCCGGGTTCAATTCCCGCCTCAGGTGACTGACTGTGTGGAGTTTGCACATTCTCCCCGTATCTGCGTGGGTTTCCTCCGGTTTCCTCCCAAAGTCACAAAGACGTGCGGGTCAGGTGAATTGGCCATGCTAAATTGTCCGTAGTGTTAGGTTAAAGGGGTAAATGTAGGGGTATGGATGGCGGGACGGTGTGGACTTGTTGGGCCGAAGCGCCTGTTTCCACACTGTAAGTAATCTAAACTCGCGGTATTGGATTTTGGTAAAACATCAAGGGCAGGACTTATACAATTAAAAGTAGACTCTTTGGCAAATGTTGTGGAACAGAGGCAGAGACCGTCAGGTATCATTTCTTCAATTTTGCACCACAAATGTATAGCGCCTTTAAGAAGGCGTTCAGCAGAATTATCATACTGGCTATCATTACTTAGAATTTTGAATATAGGATTTGTAATGTCATGTTAAAATTGGACAGGACATTGGTGAGGCCTCTTATGGAATACTATATCCAGTTCTGGTTGCGCTATTATAAGAAGGATATTACTAACCTGGAGAGTGTTCAGAAGAGATTTAGCAGAATGTTATTCGGAGTAGAGATGTTGAGTTATAAGGTGAGGTTCCATAGGCTGCAACTTATTTTTTCACTGACGAGTATGAGGTTGAAGCGTAACTTTATAAAGGTTTATAAAATCATGAGGAGTATTGGTAAGTTGAAGGACAGGGTTGGAGATTCGAAGACTGGGGGATATTTTATTTTGAGAGGAGAAAGCTTTTAAAAGAAGATGGGGGCAATTATTTTTCACAAAGACTTGCTTGATGAGGAATGAACGTCCAGATGCCAGTGTGGTAACAATGCTTACACGACGTTTAGATCAGTATATTGATAAGAAATCAGTATGACCGATGCTCTGAGGTGCTGCCTTCCCCTGCTCGCTCTCTCAATGAATCCCTGATGGTTTTCACCCGCTGACAATGCCTGTTCACTGACGTGTGGAGATCAGCAGAGGATGGCATTATATGACTACAAAGACTCTCAGACCTGCCCCACACAGAGCCACACAGATGCACAAGCAAATGCACTGATAGGAACACAGATAAATGAAGCCTAACCTGGAGTTATTCTGCTCCATGATTTGTCAACATTTCATTCGTTCTGTCTGCTGTGTGTCAGATTTCTGTTCCTCCGTTGAGAGCATGTTATTATTTGACTTACTCTGTGGGGGTATATCAGTATTTCACTTGCTCCCACCAGTGAGTGTGGTAGGATTTCAGTTGTCCCATGGGGACTGTGATTCGATGCCTATATCAATGCGTGTAGATGCAATAAAACCTGGAGGAATTGTAAAGTGTTTGGAGGACAGGACAACGACAATTGGTCAAGTAAATGGTAGATAAGGATCAATGCAGCGCAGTGTGATGTGATACACCTTGGTAGGAAGAACATTGAAAGACAATATACATACGCTGTACAGTTATAAAGGGCGTGCACGATTGAGTAGCCTGGGTGCATAGGAGCACAGATTGCTGAAGATATCAGGACAGTTGGAGACAGCAGTAAATGTCGCAGAGCAGTTTCAGTATCTGAACTATTTACACGAGAAGGTACAGGAGACAGCATTCCTGCGCCCTTCCTGAGAAGTGGTGAAGATGACCTTCTTGATCCTACCCTATTACCCACCGAAATCGGTGTGGATTCGATTTGTACCAGCTTGACATAAACGGGAGATACCCTCAGGGCCACAGGCATCTATGTTGTGCCAAGAGTAAACGGAACTGACAGCTGGTTATAAACGAGAGTTGCACTTCACTGAACATTGCTCCTTACTCGGTTGGTGAGACATGGATGTTAAAGAATCTCCATAGAAGTCGCCCCAGCCTTCTCTGCCTTATACTGTGTGCTCCCAATGTTGCTTGGGGTGGGTATTGAGGAAACGGATATCAGGCACTCCATGACCTGGCTTGGCCTTTTCTGTCCTATTACTGGCTGCCTCCCCTGGATTGGGCGAACATGGGGGAGTGAGGGTGGGTGTGAGTAGTCCTACAGTTAGTGCTTGAGTAAGTGGGCAGGGAAACGGTGCAGTATCTGGGGCCAGTCCTTCCATAGTGTTCTATCCATGCAGTGTTATTAGTGGGAGATGCAATGGGGAGGAGAGCGGGAGAGAGAGGGAGAGTGAAGTGCAGTAAGCAGTAGTGAAAGGAGTGGAGCATATGCCTTGTTCAGGGTTAGGTGCTAAAACAGATGTACAGTGAATCTGAGGGAGGAGAGAATATGGTGATACAGAATGGGAAAGGTTATTGATGCTGGTGCTGCCTTGCAAAGCAGACCTTCAGAACGCAGATACTGCACTGATCTGCGTGGTGAGCTGTGATCATGCATGGGAATGGTGGTGAGGCCTGCTCTCAGAAGAGAATTGAGCCGTGAGGTAGCAGTTCTAACCAATGAGCCACCGGGCCACCCTAATAATTCAATTGATCTAAATTGTTCATGTCAGTTTCAAATAGCTGAGGACCCAGCACTAGTCATAACAACTGGTATTTTTATGTTTAAGTGACAAAAATCAGTTTATCCCACTTGAACCTTGCTTCTGGCTCAGTAACCAGTCTTCCCCGTATTTTTGCGTAGCAGCATTTGAATGGCGAAAATTTCATTCCATTTCCTGTGTAATAGTTATGTGAGATTAAACTATCTGCTCCAAATGCTGAGTAACAAGATCAAATGTCTGAATGGCTTCATTATGTTCCTGTTTTAAAACTTCTGATGAGCCCAATAGCCTTTTCAGTGCAAGTGCTGTTGTGAACAGTGCTGATCATTTTGGAACCATCAGAGAAGAGCACACTTCTGACCTTATCAAAAATGGAAGGTCATTGATGCTGCAGCTACTGATGGTTAACTGTTGTTCATGGATGCCCAGTTATTTATTTATTCGTTCCTTTGGAAATATGTTCTCCTTTGCAGGAGGTAGTTCAACATAACACGATTTTCAGTATCTTCAGTATGAGGCTAAGACGTTCCCTCTACTCAGTCTGTGTGCCGGGTGCTGTTAGTGACATATACATCTCTGAGAAAGTTGTTGAGAATGTTTCCCTCTAGTTGGTTCACCCATCACTTTCTTCAGTATGGCTGCTGTGTCTTTGAAGCCTCGCCCTTCGCAGTCAGCGGTGGGCCTTTACAGACACTGTTAGTGTTACAGACACTGTTAGTCAATCATCACACCCAGAGTACTTTCAGTGCTTCCTCCGATTTGTTTCAACATTGAGCGGAGCAGGTTTGTCTGCGGGGGCTGTGTGGGGGGCAGGAGATGTTCTCCACCACAACGAGATTTGCTTCACTATCTTTGACCTGTTGTCATGAGATTTCCCCAGTCATAAAAGGTAACCCCTTTCCTTACCGAATAGCATGGCGACCCCACCACTGGTGAGTCTGTCCTGCTGGTGGGACAGGATATACCCCGGGATCGTGATGGCACTTCATGAAACATTACTCATTCGGGCTGATTATGTGAGTATGACGGTGTCAGACTGCTTTCTGAACAGTCAAATTGTGGAATCAAGTTGATAATAGAGCAGGGAATAACGGTTTAAAAAGCTGAGTGAACGAGACTCTATCTGAGTGTCCATTGTATTCTCAAAACAGATGAAGGAATTCAGTGTATCCATCGAGGTAATTGGTAATGTTATAACGGCATTAGAGAGACACCTGTGATCGACATTGGGAACTGAAAAACCAGGACATTTTGCAGCTGGGAGGGTGATATAAAATAGAAAAGGAGGTGGGGGAGGTCTCGGAATAAAGGATGACATCTGCATGATCGCAAATGAGGATCTGACATCAAATAATTGTCTTCATCTTATTATTTTCGTATGCAAAGTACCCGTTGAGTTGGTTTGAGAGAGAGTGTCCCATCGTGAGGCTGAGTGAGACTGACCACAAGTTATGGGCAGAACGGCCTTTATGATGTGGGTCTTTATGGCTCTATTATATTCCATAGTCGACATTTTGCAGAACATTGTATACCCGACATTCACCAGAACATTCAATACCCAACATTTCACGGAACATTCTGTATCGAACATTCCCCAGAACATTGTATGCCCGACATTCCCTAGATTATTCTGTACCCAACATCCCAGAACATTCTATATCTGAATGCGCCAGAGCATTCTATAACAGTCATTCACTGGCACATGCTGTACGCGACATTACCTTGAACATCCTAAAGCCAAATTATTTGAAACGTCCTATAACAGACATACCTGGTAATATTCAAGATGTGACATTTCCCAGAACATTCTGTATGCGACATTCCATGGAAGATTCTATATTCAACATTCCTGGATTATTCTCGAGCTAATATTATTTGTGAACAGCCGGACGTCCGTGAATTGAACAAAGGATAGGATCCTCAAGGGAAAACAACCTCTTCCAGGGAGAAGAAGGCACTGTTCCGAAGCCAACTCAGGTAGTTAAAGTGGTGAATACATTTTACCTGCATTTAACGTTCTTCGTGTCAGAGTGTCAAATATAATTTAGACTAAAACAAAATTCCAAATTGCACTTGTCTTCAAGGAGCTGGGAGTCAGTCTTTAAGGGCTGTTATGTTTTCAACCTCCGTCTTCGGAAATGTCAATAAGTGGCCTGGGTTTGCGCTCGAGTGATTGAGGGTGTGGGAATTTTCTAGAATTTATCTATTCTCATGCATGTTTGGCTGTGCTTGGGGAGGGAGGGTATATTTTGTTTACATCACATTTTTCTAAGTAATGCAGAAAATCTCACTTGTAATTTCAGCTCAAATTATTTCAGTACATCTCTGAATGCGGTGACATGTTTGAAAATCTATCCCCGCCCTTTACCAAATTAAGAATTTTGACTCCAGGCTGATGTATAATTGTTTGTTTTCCTTCCTCACAGTTAACGTAATGACGATCTACATCCTGCTTTGTAAAGATTGTGGATTGTCTCCATGTGTTAGATGTTACTTGGTGGCCATGGCAGTGGCGGATCTGTTGGTCATTATCCTTGACCTGATTTTGAGACACATTCCCATTGTTTATAAGGAACAGTTTTATTTTCTGTACTCCGTCCCCGTGTGTAATATTCACGCTGTCCTGCTTTATGCAGCCGCTGACTGTTCTGTCTGGTTCACCGTCGCTTTCACCTTTGATCGATTTGTGGCCATTGGTTGCCAGATGCTGAAAATGAAATATTGTAGTGAGAGAACGGTAGCTGTGGTTCTAGGAACACTGACTGTGCTGAGCTGTTTAAAGAATATTTTCTGGTACTTTATGCTCTCAGGTCGGTATTGGCTGTGGAGTTCTCCCTGGTTTTGTGAGGGAAGAATTGGTGTTCTTGAATCTCGTGCCTGGGCCGCAATCAGGTTCCTCCACCACATTCTAAACCCAGCACTCCCATTTCTCCTGATTCTGCTGCTCAATGTTTTCACCGTCCGACACATTTTAGTGACCATCAGAGCACGCAGGAGACTCCGGGGTCACACCATTGGGCGTGCTCAGTGTGACACAGAAATGAGAAATCGAAAAATGTCAATCATTTTACTGTTTTCGATCTCGGCCAATTTTATACTGTTATGGTCAACGTTAATGGTATATTCTATATGGATAGAAATGAAGTGGATTGGGTATCGTTCTGTTCATCTCCGTCCTTGTATGCGGAAATTGGGATTCACACTGCAGCTCCTCAGTTGCTGCACAAACACCGCGATATATGCCGTGACACAGACAAAGTTCAGAGAGCAGCTGAAGAATGTGCTGACATATCGCTTTAACAAAATTCGTCAAGCAATCAAATTCACTCATTAACCAATCCATCCATGTTTTTCTCATTTCAGCAGTGAAGCAGCAGTGGCTGTGGTGAGAGAGAGAAACAGTTTTGCTGGTTTGTCCAACCGTATCCCACAGGGCGTAACAGGGACACATCTTAAGACACAAGGCACAGTGAGAGAAGACACCATCCCACTGAATTTGTGAACAATAAAAATGTCAATCAAAAGTGAAATACATTGGTGTTTGTCTTCGTGTTGAAGAAATCTGAGCTGAAGCGAGGCAGACCCAGAGAGTAGACGGAAACTGTCTGTATCAGCAGACATCTCGTCAACTTTAAGGGCATTTATGTAGAATTTGGATAAACACATTCATGAAAATGGAATAGTTTAGGTTGGATGGGTTTCAGAGTGGTTTCACGGGTCGCCGTGACATTGAGGGCCAAAGGGCTGTAATTCACTTTCATGTTCTATATTGGCCTGTTTCGACACAGTAGGGAATCTAATCTTATCTAGACACTGATCAAAGTTCTGGTTCTCAGGGAAGCGGAGTGGTTTGGGATGGAGCTCAGGATTTCCTTTTAAGTCACTCTTTCCTTGTTTTCAAACCTGCTCCATCCAGTCGGATCTGGCCTCAGCAGAATTAATCTTAACGCCTTTGTTCTCTCTCAACTCATAGTGAATGTGACAGTTGGCGATGGTGAGGAGAGCGATGTTTGGTGGGTAGGCATGTATGGGGAAGTAAGCCTGACTTTGGATAAGTGTGCGGGTAAGTGTAAGTGAACAGAATGACGATGGGACAGTGTGCTGGGGTGTGAGCATGACGGTGGGGAGTGTATGGGAGTGTGAGTGTGATGGTGTGTGAATGTGTGGCCAAGTAAGTGTCACCGTGTGGAAGTGTGCGGGAGTGTGAACGTGACAGCGGGCGAGTTTGTGGGAGAGTGAGCGAGTGTGTGTGGGAGTGAGCATGAAGGTAAGGAATGTGTGGAGGTTTGAGCGTGACAGTGTGGGAGTGTGTGGAGGATTGAGTGTGATGATGAGGGATTCTGCAGATGTTCCAATGGAGAGGATCGCCCAACAGCGAACGGTATCTCGGCTTTGGCTGATGCTATGTGCAAATATGCGGAGATAGAGAAGGTTAGGCTGTCATCTTTAGGGTGATATATTTCCAACAATAGTTTTATGGACTTGAGCTTGGCATTGCAATGGACCACATATTTCTGATGTGCGAGGTAAAGAAGACAAAGCTGTGTCGCCTAATAGCTTCTGAAAATTGTGCCGATCTTCGTGTCCTCCTCCAATACCTACTGCTGCCCCTGCAGTCTCGTCCCACACACTGAAACCTCTTCCGACATTACCTTCTCTACTTTGCGGCTTCTATGAACCTTCCTGTCTGTGGTATCCTCTTTATGTCATCAGCCCTCACCACCTCTGCAACTTCCACCAGCCTCCATAATCATCCTTACCCTTGTAAACTACTCTAATCCCTCCAATGCCCACTCTCTATAAACTCCTCCAATACCTATGTCGCTCCCCAGCAGCCTGACCTGCTGCGCTTTTCCAGTAACACATGTCAGCCCCCAACTATTAGGTCTATTTTAATCCCTACAAACTGTGCCAAGCCCTGCAGCTCTATGACCCACGCACGTCCCAGAGCCTACAAGTCTCCCTGTCATGTACTAATGTGCAAACTTCTCCAGCAACTACAACATTGCATATCTCAGTTCACTCCTCCACTTCCGGCAGCCATCCCATTCTTTCTAAACGTGCATCTCAAACCCTTTGCCTTTGTGTAATTTACTCATGTCCCTAAAAGAACCCTCCCTTTTTAAACTGCCCCAAACTTTCCAAACCTTTCCATCTCTGTACACTATTACAGCTCCTGTAGTCAAAAATACTCTCAAATTGTGGAGAACTTATCAGCCTTCCTAATAGTGTAATCATTTTAGGCCCCTGCAATATTCTTGATCTGTAAAACTTTTTAACATGTCTGCGACTCTCCCAATCCAGTTCCTCCAAGACTCACTATCTACGTAACAGCCTCCCGTCGCTATCACTCACCCTGTCAATGTGAACACCTCTATCTGGCTAGCCAGCTTGGAAATTTGCCTTCTTTCTCAGTTTCTCACGTGAAAACTTGTCAAAAGGCCTTACTTAAATCTATGGAAAGTGCGAACAATGCCCTACACAAATACAAACATTTCATTGCCTACTGGAAAAATTACAGGTGACTTGTTAGACAGGACCATCCCCTGGTATAGCCACCTTACTCTTCTACAAACTTCGCTGTTCTTCCCATTCTCTCTTTCCCTTGTCATCCAGTCCTGAATACTCCAAGACATCAATGGTTATCTGGGCTTGTTGTTTCGAAATTATATCCCAAAGGGAACATGTTGGGCCTACAATCCTAACCATACATTTTTGAGCAGCTCCACTCTTTTTGTCTAGATTTAACCTCACGTAGCTATTTCTGATCTTACTTTTTTGGCCAGAACATGCACTTCTTGTTAAAATTGGCTTACCCCAATACACAACTCTTGCTTGCAGACCATCTTTATCCTTTTCCATGCCATAGTATTGTGATCTCTATCACTAACGTTTTCCCTTACTGTCACGTCGAAAGTCTGTACAGCTCCATTCCCCAGATTTACGTCCGAACTTTATTGCTCTTTGTAGGACCACCTGCATGAAAGACTCTCATAAATACATTTCAGTAGAGCTGGCCCCTCTAAACTCTTTCTACTGTTATGATCGTAATTAATGTTGGTGGAAAAAGAAAAAAAATCCCATTAAATTACCGAATTTAGAATTGTAAACATATTATAAATTGACTGCATTTATGATCCTCAACTGCCACTGGCGGTTAAGGGCCTATAATATATTCCTACCTGTGTGACTGCCGCTTTTGATGGTACTTCCACAATGGACGCCTCCTAACTGCAGTATCTCTTTCCATAACTAATAATGCGAAGCAACCTCTGTGTTTGTCCTCTTCTCTGTTTTGACTGGTGACACTGTATGCTGGACTATAAAGCTGCTGGGACGTCATTTCCTCAAACAGGCAGAAACTATTGCAGTTCCCTGTGTCAATCTATGCTCTTAACCAATCTGTTTTCGCTCTAATATTTCTGACATCTATCCATGCCTTGCACGCTTGAGACGTGAAAATCATGAACTCGTTTTGTCTTGGTTCATTTACCAATTTATGTTGCGCTTTTATTGAGCTAATTCTGTTTGAACTCTGTTAAACACGTGAAACCCCTCGGAACAGCACATGTCCTACCTGTCAATTGATCACATTCTGATTCTGGTTTTCTGGTGTGCGTGTAGAGGCCCCACCTTCGCCAGAAATTATGCATGTGGTCCAGAATCAAAAACCTCCCAATCGTCCATCTGCTGTATCCTCCTATTTCTGTGCTCATTAGCCCATGGCATTGTGCATAATCTTGAGATTACAACCTTCAAAGTCTTACTTATTGATATTGCAGCTACCCGTTCTGGTTATGCAAGACGTTATCCCTATTACTAGCTATTCTCTAATGTGTGCCATGGCCTCTGCCTTATTATCATTCCTCTTCAAGATGCAATGCAACCAGCCAGTAGTATCAGGGAGACAACATACCTCCTTGGAAAATCGTCTGCGCCCACAGAAGCACCAATCTAATCCCTTAAATGACGAATCACGTATCACCACTGCTCCATCTTTCTTGCTTCCTTCCTCCAGTAAGACCAGCCCGTTTTGGATGCCAGATGGATAATCCTCTGCATTTTCTTGATATGCCAACCCACTCCTAAATTCCAGAACAGAAAACTGACTTGTGAGTAGGGCCATAGGAGTCTTCTGTACTGTATATCTGTTTCTCTTTCACTGCCTGGTGATCAGCCTTTCTTATTTATTCATTTTGTATGATGTGGGGGTCACTGGAAAGCAATTATTTATTGCCCATTCCTCGTTACTCATGAGAAGGTGGGTGTGAGCTACCTTCTTAAACCGCTGCAGTTCACCTGCAGAAGATTATCCCACAATGCCGTTAGAGGGAGGGAATTAGAGGATTTTTCCGAGTGACAGTAAAGGATTGGCGATATATTTGCGACTCAGAATGGTGAGTGACTTGAAGGGAAATTTGAAAGTGGTTGTGTTCTCAAATATCTGCTGCTCTTGTCCTTTTAGATGGAAGTGGCCGTGGGTTTGGAAGATGCTGTCTGAGGATGTTAGGTGAATTTCTGCAGTACATCATGTAG
This sequence comes from Chiloscyllium plagiosum, assembly GCF_004010195.1. NCBI lineage: Eukaryota > Metazoa > Chordata > Chondrichthyes > Orectolobiformes > Hemiscylliidae > Chiloscyllium > Chiloscyllium plagiosum. The sequence goes on along the minus strand of NC_057747.1, from coordinate 18,613,507 downwards.
ATAGCATATATTGCTTCTACTGACCGCTGGAAATGGAGGGCGTAGCTGCTTAGAGATGCAGTGCCAATCAAGGAGACTGCTTTGTCCTGGCTGGTTTCAAACGTCTTGAATATTGTTGGGGCTGAACTCATCCAGGCAAGTGGGAAGTATGACATCACACTCCTGACATGTGCCTTGTAGATGGTGTAAAGTTTTTGAGGAGTCTGGAGGTGAGTTAGACTGCAGAATTCATGGCCTCTGATCTGGTCTTGAAATCACTGCGTTTATGTGGTGGGTCCAGTTGAGTTTCTGATCAATGATAATTCCCAGGATGTTCGGAATGGGGGATTCATTGATGCTAACTTCATTGAATGTCAAGTGGCTATATTTGGCGCGAATGCTACTTGCCAATTGTCAATCCAAGTCTTAGTATTGCCTCGATCTTGGTGCATTTGCACACAGACTGCTTCAGTGTCTGAGGAGTCTCGAATGATGTGGAACATTGTGCAATCATCAGTGAGTATCCTCCTTCTGACTTTATGATGGATGGAAGGTCACTGATGGCGCTTCTGATGGTTAGGCCGAGGACCTGAACCTGAACAACACCTGCAGAGATGTCCTGGAGCTGAGTTGACTGACCTCTAACAAACATGACCACCTTCTGATTTGACAGGTATGACTCTAAACACTGGAGAGTTTGCCTCATGATAATCATTGTTTCCAGTTCAGCTAGGCTTCATTGGAGGTCCATTGGTTGAATGCAGCCTGGATACCAAGAGGCGTCACTCTCATCTCACCTGTGGTCGTCAGCTCTTTAGTCCATGTTTGGACCAGAGCTGTAATGATGCTAGAAGCTGAGTGGCCCTGGCTGAACCCAATTTGGGCGTCATTGAGCAGGGTATTGTTGAGCAGGTACTACTTGATAGCGCTGTTGATAACAACTTCCATCATTTTTCGATGATGGAGAATAGATTGATGGGGCATTAATTGTTTCAAGACTTGTGAGCAACTTTTTCTTTCTTTCTTTTTGACGAGGGCACTTGCGATTACGATATGAAAAGAACAAATAAGATGAACCAATTGGAATATCACCCTTTCTATAATTATGGAGAAATACATATTTGGAGTAATATAAGAGTAAAATTACGAACTTAATTGCTAACATAATACTGCATTTTGTCAGTTCACTGCCTTCTTCTGCATCACACGCAATGGAGACTGTGACGCCAGAGTCAGGTCTTTAAAATGCACTGGGTGAAACTGAACACACAGTTGAAAAGCTTAAATCTGGGCATTTCAGGTCAGAAAGCCGTCATTGAAGTATTCTACCTTCAAATATATTTCTCATCAACCTGTTCAGATATCACACTTCACTTTAGAAACTAGTAGGACCTGAACCCCGGTTGCCCTAGTACTGAGATTAGGACACTACCAGTCCACCACAAGAACCTTCAGAAATTGATTTTTAGATTATGTCGTGGCATGCATGCTAACTAACTTATCTTTAATATGACACTGCCAGTTGTTAATTATTCAAATTACAATGTCCGTGCCAGTCATTTTGTTTTTAAATAGCCCATTATGTTTTCTCATATCCTCTGGTTGGAATTCTTGTGCATGTCTCTGTTTGCTTGTCCTAGGATGGATGTGTTGTCCCAGTCGAAGTGATGTCCTTCCTCATCCATATGTAAGGATAGTAGTGAGAGTGGGTCATGCCGTTTGTGGCTAGTTGATATTCATATATCCTATCAACAAAAACATTGACTTAGATCCCATTTACCACACCCTGAGAAAAATAATAGGAAATGACATCACCATAGGAAATGATTTCATCACCAACCCTAGGAAAGCCAAACATATACATGTAAATACACAGTGGGCTATACCACCAGTGCTTCATTCGGAGACTCACTGAATAAGTTACCTAGTATGGTGACAAAATGTCTGAGAGCGAAACTTCCAGCTCAGCGAACAAACCTGCATCCAAAACCTCAACCTGAGCTACAAATCTTCTCAAAACTGGTTAAATTTTAATTTCATGACAATATTGATTGAAATGTTTTTTTTCAGTGGACTTTTGTTAATTTTTGTTGTACATAAGGTGTTTTTAAAAGCATTTGAAGGAGTCGACTGGACAGAGAGAGGACAAACACTGAAATTTTCTGACATTACCTGATTCACAGGATGGTCCAATTTCCTTCCATTCTAGTTAATTGCTTTTCTCCCATTGTCAATTTCACAGACTCGAACGGAAGTAATTGAAAAGATAATGGCAATTTACTCCTGTATTACATCACAGTTTGATTGTTGTCATAGAGTCCTACAGCATGGATACAAGCCCTTTGGCCCAAACTGATCCATGCTGTCCACCAGGTCAGCCCACGCTAACCCCATTTCACTACACTTAGCCCATATCCTTCTGTGCTTCCTATGCTATCTTTTGTTGACAATGCAGCATCGACTGCCCTCTGTCCGAAACAGTAAATCAGATACGTAAAACAAATTTCTGAGAGAAACAGATGTAATGCGAAGTAGAACCATAAGTTTCAATAGTCAGGTAGAGAAAGTGGGGATATGTTGGTGTGGGTGAGAGAGAGAGAAACAGAGAGAGATAGTCATCGAGAGAGAGTCTGTGTGAGAGAGAGAGACAGGGAGTGAAGGAGAGAGTTAAACAAATAGTGAAAGGCAGAGATGGGGAATGAGACAGTGTGAGATGGGCCATCGTATTAACCATGGCATGAATTTATTGAGTAACAGGTGATGGTGCAATATTTGTGATGGTCAGGCTGAATTTCGAAATGCAAGATGTTTTAATTGCGTGTGAGTTTGAAGCAATTTTGAATTTCACAGGCTGAATATTTTTAGAAATAAATCAAACATGATACACATGAACCACAAAACAGACCGGGCGGGCTTAATGGCACTGACATTTGTTATCTACATTTCAGTGGATATCCATAAACGCATGACCGTAACGTAACAGGTGCCCACACAGCACTAAAAGTAGAGAATCGGACCACTGAGATGATGGGTATGAGCAAGTTCTATTAAGGAGAGAATATCTTCTGTTGTTTTCTGAAGTTTACTGTCAGGCTCTTTAGATATTTGAGGGCACTCTTCAACACTGCCCTGAATTTACTCTGAGTTCTAACATAAATAAATGGTTTGATACAAGAACTCAAAAGCTGAAGCCTGATTCCGATTTCTTCCAGAATAAAGTTTGATTCGTTGGAATTGTTTCTGAAAAAATAACTGACTCTCGCAATCCTGACGTACAGGAAAGTTATGAGAACCCAAATCCATAAGAGTATGAAGTTCCCTGAGATGGCGAAGAGTAAAACAATGGACCTTCTGCGGTTCACCATCTCAGGGTCACATTTACCCCCATTGCTCTGGATCCGTCGTCTCCTGCGAGCCTTACTGGCCACTAGGGTGTGCCTGACAGTCCGAGCATTGAGCAGCAGAATCAGCGTGAATGCGAGACAAGGCGTTAAAATACGAAGAGTCCTTTCATACGATACCTGAGCTGATACCAGGGTGTATTGTTAATTATGTACAAAGGAACATATATGAAATGCAGGAAAGAACTTATAAAATAGCACACTATGAAAACCACTACACTTTCACATGCCGCAGTTTTCTCTGTGCAATACTTTTCTTTCAACTTCTGGCAACAAATCGCTATAAATCGATCAAAAGTGAAAGCCACTGTTAGCCAGGCGGAGCTGCCTAATGCTACAATGTTTAAGACAGCACGGAAACTGCATAAAGGTGTAATAGAAAGGAAACTGACCGGGAAGTAAATACCACAAATCCTGTTTAATATCACGGTGGCATAAATGACAAGAAGATCCGATACTGCCATCGATATCACATACCGAGTGACACAGCTAGAGAGACCGCATCTTCCTTGGGACAGAACTGCAATGGCCACCATGTCAGCTGTAACAAACACACGTAGAGTGAGAAGGGTGAGTGTACAGAAAAAGAGGGAATGTGTGCCTGCGTGCTTTGTTGGGGGTAGGAAAGGTGGGGATGGGAGGTCAGGAGAACCGTTGGTTGGGATAACAAACAAATGCCTACCTATTCAAAAGACAATCAGATTTTATGTAGTTTTCTTAAGATTAATCTCCAATACTCATTTGAAAACTAACACTTTCCTAGCCTGTACGGTTTTTTTGCTGGCAGTATGCATGCTCATTAATCATTGGCATGCCGATATGAGTTAAAAACATGGAACTGAATAAGAATGGTGACCATACCGTATTTTTTTTTAATGTAGATTGAATTCCTTTTCCGTTGCATTCCACAAAGGGGCTGAAACACCCTGCTCCCAGTCCGGGAGGCAAAATTATTAACTTATGAACATATGGCAATGAACCTGTTCTAAAATGTATTCAGAGGTTAAATGAAAACTGTAGGTGTTGGAATGCAGGCAGGAGGCTGGAAGAACACTGCAGGTCAGACCGCATCAGACGGTGAAAAAGTCGACGTTCGGTTGAAACCTTTCTTCAGAACCATGCTGAAGAAGGGTTACACCCAAATCCTTGACTTCTCCAAAGAGAAGTCATATATTCAAACAAAGAGGGACGGGTTGTTAGCCTTCTGTAAAAGTTGGCTGTCACGATTGATTACTCTCCATGATTATTTGTGGCGCATACTCGGGAAGTCACGTACTCTATTTGGTGCAGAACTAAACCACGGGAGGTGTCAGAATTTGAAGTCTGAATCGTAGAAGGTAATTTCCTCATATGTTGACAAACAGCAGAAACACCGCCGCTAAGCATGAGAATATCGCTTTGAAAAGGTTATATTTTAAATTTAATGGAGCAACATGGAAATGAAATTATTTCAAATAGGGAGATACTTTCAAAGCAACCGTTGACACATAAATAACAGTGGATCTTCACTTCCACTTTAATGTGTGACCAATTCCGCATTCTAAATGGGCAAAAAACAATTAAACAATAAAAATGATATGCTGGCAATTCATAAGCAAATGTGCAATTTGTGCAATGCAATGCATATAGAAAAGAACAGATAATGCCATTAATGTGAACACCTTAGTTTTGTGAAGAAACCACGCGCCGAACAGTTGACGTCATACTGGTAAAGGGAGAACATGTCACACCAACAAGAAAAAAATAACCTGGAAACCTATAAATTTAAAGTAATAAAAACCGATATAATAAAAGTGGGAAGCATGTCAACTCAAAGACGAGTACGTGACTGCTTTTCTTCTAACAGATAAGCTGTCGCTTTAAAATGAAACAAACATGTGCGGCAGTGAGTCAGTAAAACCGTGATTACGTTAAACAGTGACCAACTGCTTTGATTTACCTGGAACTCCAATCGCTGTAAACAAAGGATAGTAAATAGCAGACCAGAATACCAAAATACCAAAATGCCCTATGGTATTCCGTGCATTTCTTAAAATGTTAGCTCTGCAGTTCGTGGAAATAATTCAACATATATAGTTAATGCCATGCACAAGGATTCTACTTGAAACAAACATATTTATGAATTTGCTGACAATCTCATGTTTATTGTTTTGATAAATTGCATTTGGCTTTTAAAAAGTCGCACATACATTTACGATGGAGGCCCATAGACCATCCCATGACATTAGATATGCTTCTTAATATTTATTATATAAAAACAAAAAATGAAGTAGCCCCATTGGTTCAACTGGTATTTGTTCAATAGTAAATTATTGACATAAGGGCCTTCCTGCCGGGTTAGGTGGTTTGAGCACAATGCATAACTGACAAGAGATATCTGGTTCCTCAATGAAAGACGGTCTTTGTTGACATCCGAAATGCTGCGTGCGCATTCATTCAGAGATGTCCATGAACAGGGCTCCATTCCCGCTATGTGACGTGAAATTTCGATGAAGACACACAAAAGAGGAACTACACAGCTGCCGAGAAGTTGTGATGTCACTGAGCAAATAATCCAAAACCTTAACTTCATGATGCTGTCCTGGCATGTGTCTAAACGCCATCATGAGAAGTAGTGAAATTTGATTTCAATAAAAATCCAAACATCGAAAGCCAGCAGAACGTTTGTTGTAAATAAATCAGATTCGCTCATGTATTTCCTAGGAAGATTTTTTTTCCGGAAAATTGATTTTTACACACAATAAGATGTAATCGAGGTTTGCATCCATAACTCCCACTGCTTTGTTGATCATCTAGATGAAATGTAAACTCATGACCTATACTTCCTGTTCACCTCCAAGAAAACGTCCGCCTGGTACAATGTTGATACTGATCCTCAATAAACAGCGTAAAATCAGAATATCCAATCAACAACATGGACTTTTTTCTTCTTTGTTTGCAAACTCATTGTCGCGACTTCCAGCATTTTAACAACGACATAATTTCAAAACTGTCTCATTAATAGAAAGGTTCTTTGTAGCACCAACAGCTGTGAAAGGAGCAATGTCCTCGGGTAACTTCTCATTCTTTCTTCCTCGATTATCATTACCTATCAAGTAATAGTATAACACCAGTTTATCAGCGAGTGGTACACCCTTCCCAGCCACAGTCTCCACCAATATTCAATTCATTCATTCCACAAATGATAATCGAATAAATACACTACTCTTTCAAAAGAAAATGCAGGAAATACTTGCATAACATTGCACTGCGTTAATTTCATGTATTTCAGACAAAACAATTTGTTGAAATCACAGAAAAGAATGAATGGCGTTGAGTTGAATTGCTTTCAAGGAAACATCTTTTGGGAGGCAACAATAAAATCCGGAATCTGCCTGCTACCGTCAGTACTTTTTAGCACTTGACAGTAAGAGTGAATTCAGATTATTAAACCGATTGTTTTCTTGGTTCGGTTATTGTTGTTTTTTTCTTCCCCATAGTTTCATGAAATTGTAGGTTCTCATTTTAATTACTAATTGAGACGTCTAAAGGCACTATTGTAAATTGTTTTTGCAGGAATACTCAGTTGGACTAGAAGTCTGTTCAGAAAAAGGCATGGGCCATATCACTCACTCATGTTATGGATTAGGCCAGATCCCGTCAAAACATTTCTAGAAAGTAGCTTAGGCCCTACCTTTTTGAGCATGTAACTCTGAAGATGGACGAGGGAGATCCAATAGATGTAGTGTACCTTGACTTTCAGAAAGCTTTTGATAAATTCCCACACAGGAGGTTAGTGAGCAAAATTAGGGCGCATGGTATTGGGGACAAAGTACTAACTTGGATGGAAAGTTGGTTGGCTGATAGGAAACAAAGAGTAGTAATAAACGGCTCCATTTCGGAATGGCAGGCAGTGACAAGTGGGGTACTGGAGGGATCAGTACAGGGACCGCAGCTTTTTACAATATATATTAATGATATAGAAGATGGTATTGGTAATAACATTAGCAAATTTGCTGATGATACTAAGCTGGGTGGCAGGGTGAAAAGTGATGAGGATGTTAGGAGATTACAGGGTGACCTGGACAAGATAGGTGAGTGGTCAGATGAATGACAGATGCAGTTTAATGTGGATAAATGTATGGTTATCCACTTTGGTGGCAAGAACAGGAAGGCAGATTACTACCTAAATGGAATCAATTTAGGTAAAGGGGCAATACAGAGAGATCTGGGTGTTCTTGTATACCAGTCAATGAAGGTAAGCATGCAGGTACAGCAGGTAGTGAAGAAGGCTAATAGCATGCTGGCCTTCATTACAAGAAGGATTGAGTATAGAAGCAAAGAGGTTCGTCTGCAGCTGTACAGTGCCCTGGTGAGACCACACCTGGAGTACTGTGTGCAGTTATGGTCTCCAAATTTGAGGAAAGACATTCTGGCTATTGAGGGATGCAGGTTCACGAGGTCAATTCCTGGAATGGCGGGATTACCTTACACTGAAAGACTGGAGCGACTGGGCTTGTATACCCTTGAGTTTAGAAGACTGAGAGGGGATCTGATTGAGACATAAAAGATTATTAAAGGATTGGACACTCTGGAGGCAGGAAACATGTTTCCGCTGATGGGTGAGTGCCGAACCAGAGAACACAGCTTAAAAATACGGGGTAGACTATTTAGGGCAGAGATGAGGAGAAACGTCTTCATCCAGAGAATGGTGGCTGTGTGGAATGTTCTTCCCCAGAGGGCAGTGAGGCTCAGTCTCTGGATTCATTTAAGAAAGTGTTGGACAAAGCTCTCAAGGATTGTGGAATTAAGGATTATGGAGATAAGGCAGGAACAGGATACTGATTAAGGATGATCAGCCATGATCATATTGAATGGTGGTGCAGGCTCGAAGGTCAGAATGGCTTACTCCTGCACCTATTGTCTATTGTCTAACTTTACTCGTTGTTTTAAGCTGGTGTAGAGTGGCTGTTCCAGGAGTGATGCAGCTGGCCAAACCACTTACTTTTAAATGAATCAGAATTTATTTGCTCATTTACCGAAAGAAACATAGACACAAGAGAACAGAATGTAGTCTAACTCAACTATTTAAAAACTCAACACACTACCCCAATGTATTGATGTTGTTCCAAATTCCTGCAACAACCCTATAAGCACCCTTCGGCAAGAAAGGTTAAACCAAACATAGACTATTACAGGAGAATGAGATGGCAGAGCGATTCAGCTTGGAACACCTTCTTCCGTGTAGCATGGTCTTATGGATCCAAAGCTAACAAGTGAGCAGCTGTTCTGAACAGTCAGATTGTAAAAAACAAAATCAAAACAATCCAAACCAGAGAAAAGCTGAGCTTGGAGTAGTGGCGACTCCGCATTCATTGTTTGTTTTAAAACTGAAAAGCTTCCTCAAGTAGACAATCTCAGACATTTCAGAATCTAAGCGTTTACAACCCCACTGAAAAAAGGACAACCTAAAACTGTTCACAAAGCAGCATCGTCACATTTAGAACATAGAACTTTACGTATGTATTCGATAAAAGAGCAATTGCTCCAACTAGTCAGCAAAGCAGAACAACTTTAATTTTGAAAACAAAAACAACCTGCCAGAAAAATACCACATTCGAAATATTTCGTAAAGTGAAACTTATGAAGAATATTTAAAAAGTGTAAAATAATGGATTCTGGCTGATGCCTGTTCCAGTTAAAGAATTTCTGTACGTGACGAAAAAAAGATTATGTATGCACCTGGTCGGATAGGGCGGTCCACATGATTGGATATTCTCACACCGTTTCCAGGGGAAATAAAAATTCAAAAGGCCCGAAGAAGTGGACATGACGCATCAAGGTAGAGGAAAAGGTGTATATTTTAGAATAGCTTACAGACATGGGGTCCGGATGAAAAAAAGGATCAGTTGTCATTTTATTTGACACGATGAGGTGGCCAGTTGTCATCTCACTAGAACTCGTTATCAAGATTTCCCCGCTACCAATGCACAGACAAACGTTCGAAAGTTTACATAGTAGACATGGGGACTTAAATATAAGTATTAAAATTTGTTATTCCTCTCTGAAATATGAATAAAAACGCTATCTTCAATTATTGAGAAGCACAATTCAGCTTCATGAATGCTCTATAACCAAGGCAACCTGCTATCCTGCGTACAAGTGATTGGTGACCAACGTCAATCTAATTAAAGGTAAATATCCACGTGAAAAGACTGAGGAAGGCATTGAATCGATGGGCAATTAGATATGGGATATAATCCTAACTTTAATAGCGACACCGACATACCAGGAGGAAATGACGGTAAACAGTTAGAGGGAAAGTTGATTTTTTAAAAATCCTTCGTCACAGAAATTGTGCTTTGTGCTTTATTTTAGTCAGAAACAACTAATTCAGAGATAGTGAGCATAAATTGTTTAACAGCCATTTAAATAGTTAATTAGTTGTGGATTAGAAACGATAAATATAAAATATCCGGCTAATATCTGCTAAGGATTCTAATTTTTTGAATGTTCGGAATCAATTAGTCCCTTCCATGACGGCATTCCTGTGAATCCAGTTTAAATCATTTTACGTCCCACGCCAACGAGGTTAGATGACGCACAATTACCTTGTCCACTTTTATTCCCAAATGAGTAATCTGAATGGGTAACAGAAACCGCCTTTGACACTTCTCAATATATCCTGCAAGGTTGTTATGTTTTCTAACGTAAGGACAAGATTGTACACTGTGTTGAAAATCTGGAGTGAGCCCAAAAGAATATGTCCGTGCGTGTTTCTCTCTGAGAGAGACAGATGAGATGGGGGATTGTGACCTTGCCTTGGACTGCGGTCAGTGTGGGGAGACATTGGATTTCATTATCGTGGGAGATACTGCATGTTGATCTCGAGTGTACTGCTTTTTCTCCAATAGTTGCATAAACAAACTGTTAATTTGTGGGCTGTGGGTCTCGCTGATCTGCAGTCCCCACTTTCAGGGAAATGACTAACAGTCATTGGATGGCACTCCATCGGGACCGCAACAATTTTCGGCTCTGATTCTGTGAGACAGAGAAAAGTATTTTGGTTCCTGTTTAATACGTTTTCAGCATCATAAGACTGATGAGAGAGCGTAATGTTGCAACGCACTTAGTGTGGAGCCTGAAACAGTTATATAGCCTGGAAACAGGAATTCACGGCGGCAGGACCTGTACACGCATCTGTGTGCAACTGAAGCTACTGCCATGGAGACACCCGAGGAATTCCGGCCCATGGGCAAACCGTTGAAGTGTGGCAACTTGCGTGCCGTGTCTGCCCTGGAGACTTATGGATGCAATCACACTAGAGAGAGGCTGTTCCCCTGCACCGAGTGTGGGATGGGCTTTACCCAAGCCTCCTACTTGCTTTCCCACAGGCAGATCCGCACCAGGGACTGGCGGTCCAAAACACTCCATGAGTGGGAATGGCTTCACCCTCTCATCCCACCTGCTGTCCCACCAGCAGGTCTACACTGGGACTGGTGGTCCACCTGCCCCAAGTGCAGGAAAGGCTTTACCCACTCCTCCCACCTGCTAGCCTACACGCGGGTCCACACTGGTGAGCGGCCACTCACCCACTCTATGTGCGGCAATAGCCTGAATCACTCCTCCCACCTCGTGGCCCACCAGCGAGCCCACACCGGGGAGAAGTCGTTTCTCCTGCTCCAGATGCAGGAAGGTGTTCACCCAGGCCTCCCACCTCCAGATACAACAGTGGGTCCACACGGGGGAGAGGCCGTTCTCGTGCACCGAGTGCGGGAGGGATTCACTCTCTCTTCCTGCAACTTCCCTGCAACTTGCTGATCCACCAGTGGCTCCACATCGGGGAGACGTCATTCAGCTAACCCGAGAATGGGAAAGGCTTCACCCACTCGTATCACCTGCTGGCCCACGGGCGGGTCCACGCTGGTGAGAGAATGTTCGCCTGCTCCGAGTACAGGCGCTTGTTAACATTGCCCTGCAACTTGCGGAGGCACCAGTAGGAGTACCAGCGCTCCCAACAATCGGATTCCACTGGTGATTCTCTGTCGCTTGCTCCTAGGATTGAACCTTCTGATTGTGGTTGCAGTGCGACAATTAGTGGGCATTTTCAGGACACCACGGGGCTCGGGGTGGCACAATGACTCAGTAGTTGGCACTGCAGTCTCGCAGCAACAGGGACACACGTCCGATTCCACTCTCAATCCAACTGCCTGTGTGGAGTTTGCATGTTCTCTCCCGTTGTGTGGCTTTCCTTCAGGTGCTCTGGTTTACTCGCACAGTCCAAAGATACACAGGTTAGGGTGAATTGGCCAAGCTAAATTGCCCACAGTATTCAGAGATTTTTAGGTGTCGTACATTCGTCATGGGTAAACGTAGAGTAATGGAGTAGCAGAATGGATCTGAGTGGGTTAATCTTCGGAGAGGCAGTGTGGAATTGTTGGGCCAAAAGGCCTGTTTCTACGCTGTCAGGATTCTATGCAATTTGCTTCCAGTTGGCGTTGCTGCTCTTTGACCCCAGGACAGCAGGTCCCTACTGAAAAGATGTGCAGAAACTTGAGACCATAAGAACATCAGAGCAGAAGTTAGGACATTCGGCCCATCAAGTCTGTTCTGTCCTGCATTTGGGGACAAAAATGAAACTGCAAATGTTGGAATCCAAGGTTGGCAGGTGGGAGGCTGGGAGAACACAGCAAGCCAAGCAATAGCTGCAGGTGGTGAATTCAGAGTTTCCAGTATCAACCCTTTTTTAGGACTGAAGAAGGGTTCAACCGAAAGGTTGACTTCTCTATAGCAAAGATTTATCACAATGTTGCCATGGATTGGAGGGTTTGAGTTAGAGGGAGAACTTAAATAGTTTGGGTCTTTTTTCACTGGAGCGTCAGAAGTAAAGGGTTGACCTTGTGGAGGTTTTCAAAATCATTGAGGGACATGGATAGGGCAAATAGACAAGGTTAAGGGGCCCCCAGAGCTGGAGAGAATAGGCTCTGGGGAGACGGATGAGATTTAAAAGGGATTTAGGGTGCAACATTTTCATGCAAAGGGGGTGCATGTATGGAATGAGCTGCCAGATGAAGTGGTGTATGCTGGTATAATTACAATGTTTAAAAGGCATCTAGATGGGTCTATGAATAGGAAGAGTTGGGAGGGATATGGGCCAAGTGCTGGCAAATGGAACTAGGTTAGGTTAGGATATCTGGTTGGGATGGGTGAGTTGGACCAAAGGGTCTGTTTCCGAGCTAAACTGTCCTTTACTCTATGACTCTACTACTATTCCAGCATAGCTAACAAGATTCTCAACCCCACTCTCCTGCTTTCTCCTTGTAATCTTTGATCTGCAATCAAGAACCTATCCACCTCCATCTTCAAAGCACTCATAGTGTCTTGCCTTGTCCAGGGCTGGCAACTGGTGGGTCGTTCGGCTTTTGCCCGAAATGTTGATTTTCCTGCAACTCAGATGTTTCTTGACCTGCTGTGCTTTTCGAGCACCACTCTAATCTTGACTCTAATCTCCAGCATCTGCAATACCCACCTCCACCTTATTGAGTTGGTCATACGAGAGAGGACTGTTTTGTAAGCAACCAGCCGCATATCATGTTAATTCTCTTTTTAAACAAAGAGAGGAAAATCGCTGCTGACCGGCTGCTTCAGATTTTGAAAGTTTTGGCAACCGGTTGTTTGACTCTAGTATTTTTTCTATTCAGTTGAAGAATTCTTGTCTCTTTCTGGGAATGAGTCCAGGTTGTAAGAAATAGATAAATAATTCGAGGCGTCCATTCACATTCAGCAAAGATTTCGGCGTTTGATATAGAGTTATGTGCCTATAAACAACTCATCATCTAAGGATTGCCAAAAGACTTGGCAATCAATTGTTGGAAACTGTTTCATTGAATGGGTAATTCTTTGTTTTACTTTTTCTTTTAATTTGCCCCTTCAGTCTCTGTGAATGAGAGAGTGGGATACATGATCAAAAGGCTGAAATCGTTGCTATTAATTCGGTTATCTTGTTTAACCTTGCCCTAGTAAAGTTGCAGTATTTACTATTGATAACTTTTGTTCAAATTACAATTTTTGTGTGCGATATCTGCTCTTCATCAAGTCTGGTTAGGAACAGTTGAGACATTTTGAGGGATATTGCATGTTTTGATTTCACTGTGTTGTGAATTTGGTGACAGTGACACTCGTTTCTGTTGGCTTGCTCCCCCTAGTTGTAATGCCTTTCAACCCGACCACTCACTGTGGTAGTGAGTTCCACATACTCACCACACGCTGAGGTTTCTCAAGAAATTCTCAGTGCAGACTTGGAAGGCAAAATGTTAACCAGGTCAGAATCTAAGATGCTGACTGCAAAACGCCAGGAAGACAAGCGACAAAACAAAACCTTGATGATGTGAGACAAATAAGGAACTTCGACAACAATGAAGAGGTCGTGGGTGTTCCAAGCACAGCCCAGTCTATCACACAAGCCAATCTGCCATCCACTGATTCAACGTGTAATACCTGCTGCCTCAAGAAAGCAGCCAACATTATCAAAGACCACTCCCACCCTAGATACAATCTCTTCCATCAGGCACAAGATACAGAAGCTTATACAGTGCCACAACTTGTCTTCCTTCACGACTTATTGCAGCATTTCCAACGTGACTGATGTTAAACCAAGCAGCCTATACATCCCTGTCTTTTGTATCCCTGCGTCCATGAAGAGAGGAATACCCTGCAGTCTGCTGTGGCCATTTAAGAACCTCGGACATTTTGAAAGATTAAAACTCATGTTCCGGCTCCTTCCTTTTTGAAAACACGAGGATGAAGTCTCTGGTAGCATTGCATGTCTCACAGAAAGAACATGCACATTTTGGGCAGGTGGATCACCTCACAATGTGCGACATTTCACTGCAAAGGTTCTTCCTTCACCTTAGTAGTCACAATGCAATGTGTGGACACGCAGTCAGCCTCATGTCATGTTATAGTCATGTGATGCAACAATAAGCACAGAACTCACACTGTGTCCCAGCGTGAGGTCTTGCAATATTGAGTGTTGTTACTCGCACAGATTTCTCAACAACAACACAGACTACACGCTATTGGGACAATTCTGCCTCTTTAACAGTGTTATGCTGTCCTTGTTTTGTTTTTTCAAAAGGGTTTGTAAAAGCAGTGGTGCCGAAAAAGCGAATAGACAAAGCCTGACTCAACAATCAACTTTTAACAGTTGTACAATGAAAGGCGAGTGGTCAGTTCTCTCAGCTCAGATTTTATTTCAGTTTGATTTAATATTACTGGAATTTAAAAAAAAACTGCTGAGGACTTAGAGAAGCAGCTACAATGAAACAAAGTTCTACACTGAAAATGTGTTGCTGGAAAAGCGCAGTAGGTCAGGCAGCATCCAAGGAACAGGAGAATCGACGTTTCGGGCATAAGCCGTTCTGTTCCTTGGATGCTGCCTTACCTGCTGCGCTTTTCCAGCAACACATTTGCAGCTCTGATCTTCAGCATCTGCAGTCCTCACTTTCTCAACAAAGTTCTATACTCTACCAGACGTTTTCTTGATAGTCTCAGAGAGTAGAGTCAATCAATCCTGACCAGAATGTGCAGGTTAGGGTGAATTGGCCATGCTAAATTACCCATAGTGCCCAAGGATGTACTGGTTATGATAGATTGGTTGTGCGAAATAATACACGTGCGGGTTATTGTGGTTTGCCATGCTAAATTACCGATAGTGTCCAGGGATGTGTCGGTTGGGTGCATTAGTCAGGGATAAATGCAGAAGGGTAGGGGAATGCGTCTGGGTGGGTTACCCTCCTGTGGGATATAGGTAAAGTAGTGTTACTTCTGCAATTACAATTACTTCTGCAAGGTCAATGCACTCACACCAGTGTGTAATTGTTTCAACCAAGAGCTGAGTCAACAAGAATGAAAACTATGTGGAGGAAATATATAATTGTGTTTGTATTAGCTAAAATGTGAATGCAAGAATGGAACGTGCCTGCTAAAAATGGTAGACAAATAGATAAGGTGCTTTGAGGATGTAGGTGAAGCCAGATATGCTTATACAAGCAGTCGTTATAAGTATCTGTTTCCCACTTTTGCAAAAACACAAAAACAAACCCCAATTCAAAGGTCATAAGGATCAATATGGTTGGGGAAAGGGAGGAAATGACACAGATGGAGGAAGTAGATAATCATGAAGAAGGATATACCTAACAATGGGCCACATCAGGATGTGGTGAAATGGCCGAGTAAAACTTGTACTTTGTTATGCACAAGGCCGGATAAGGCAAGAGATAAACAATAGTAATGGGCACCGGGTTTGGAGTAATGAATCCTATATAAGGTATGTACTTGCTAAACTCTGTGTGCCAATTCCAGGCACCACGCTTGCAAGCGGATAACGAACATTTTATTCCTTCAGATCTTGTCTCAGACTGAAATTATTGACGTGAGCGAGCTTTGTTTCTCATAATTGGGGGCTTGTCCGGGATGTTCTTCCATCGCCGGGGGGAGTGGCTGGCCCTGGACACTGGGAAGACGCATCCTATTCTCAATTGAGGAGCGGTCTCGTGTCCCAGTTTGGTCCGCTCCCTTGGGCCTGGTACGAAGCCCGCAAGAGAGACATCTGAATCAGACAGTGAAAGGAGGTCGATAGAACATAGGAGGTCAGGGCAACAAGGGGTCAGGCAACTCTGTGCACAGACCAAAGTAAGAAAGCTGACTTTTAAGTATTGCCTTGGTGGCCGGGATAAGGGGGCATTTAATCGCTGCGCGACTGGCGAGGGCCCCGAGAAATAGGGGGTAGACAGAGTAACTGTCACGGAGTAACAGAAGAAAAAGTCCATGGTAACATTCCTTCTGAAAGTCTGTTGGGCAGGATGTTGCGGTAATGGACAAATAATACTTGCACAAGGGTGAAAGATAAAAAGAAAATGATTAAATATTGTTGTTTAGTATGGAGCAAAGAACCAATCCTTCGTCCGGCTGTCTTCTGGCCAAAGTACGGTTCAGATGAGGATTGGGTCTGTCAGTATTTAGAGTTTTATGTGAATAATAAACACACTTTTAGTCAAGAAGAGGCGGACTATGTGTCCTGTTGGAAGGGCAGTTTGGGAATGATGGTAGTAAAGACAAAGGATTCCCCCTCTGCCCCACCCAGTCCCTGGGATCGTCCTGGCTGCTTGCCCCCCCCCCACCCCATGTACCATAAGATCTCGTTAGGTGAACATGGGGGAGGAGGAGAGACAGACAGACAGGGACAGGGAACAGATGACTTACGAGAGGAGGACGAAGGGGCGGTGGACGGGGATGTTGTTGTTCCCGACCCGAAGAAAGGGGACTTATACAAGAAGCAGCCATTCCCCCACCCCATGTACCATAAGATCTCGTTAGGTGAACATGGGGGAGGAGGAGAGACAGACAGACAGGGACAGGGAACAGATGACTTACGAGAGGAGGACGAAGGGGCGGTAGACGGGGATGTTGTTGTTCCCGACCCGAAGAAAGGGGATTTATACAAGAAGCAGCCATTAAAATATGGGAGAGGGAACATACCATTTGAGATGGGGATGCTGGCCAGGGAGAGATGAAGTTTCCCCTCAGAGACCCCCACTGGGAAAATCAAAACCCGGAGCATAGAGAAGAAATGAGGGAATTGAAAGACCTGATTCTAAAAGGAATGAGAGGCAGTTCTGAATTCGCGGAATTTGACTGGAGCCTTTCAAGTTAGACAGGAGAAAGATGAGACTTCCTCAGCTTTCTTGCAAAGATTAAGAGACTCAATGTGGAAATACTCCAGAATGAACCCTGAGGACCCAGTGGCACCGGGTCTTTCGAAAGTACATTTTGTGACAAAGGTGGCCAGACATACAGAGAAAGATACAGAAGATTTAAGGGTGGAGCGAAAAACCATTAGACGAATTGTTAAGAGAGGCCAAGAAAGTGTTTGTAAAGAGAGAGGATGAAAGACAAAAACAGAAGGTGAAAATGATGGTAGCTACGGTTGATGAGGTAGTTAAGAAACGAATGGAACCAATAGTGAGCAACCGGAGCGGCGGATGGCAGCATGTAGGACAGGGAGGGAGAGGGAGAGGGAGAGGACAAGGGGGAGCATTTGATAGAAGGTTTGAGCGACAGGGGCAGAGATGGAGGTCTCCACAGGCAGGATGCTATTATTGCGGAAAGATGGCATTTTAAGCGGGAGTGTCCTGATCTACAAAGGGAAGAAAGGGCAATTCCGCTTATGAATTGTGATGAAGAATGTAGGTGTCAGGGGTTCCTGCCCCCGGGGAGCCACCAGGAACGGTTGATAAACTTGACGGTGGGACCCTATGGGGAAGAGGTAGTCTTCCTTGTAGATAGGGGGGCAGCATGCTCATCGATGAATTTTAAACCAAAGAAAGTAGAAATGTCGACACGGTCAATTACTGTTTCGGGGGTAAAAGGAGATGGCCTGAGTGTGTGCAGGCAGTGGCTGCCACTGCACTGTTTTTGGAGGAAAGCAGAAAACTTACATTTGGGGGAGCCCTAATCGTAAGCACCCCAAACCAAGTGAGAACAATCCTCAACCAAAAAGCTGGGCGATGGTTGACAGACTCGCGGATTCTGAAATATGAGGCGATATTAATAGAAATGGATGATCTAGTGTTGGTCACGGACAATTGTTTAAATCCCGCTGCCTTTCTTTGGAAAGGGGAAGGATATTCTCCTCAGAATCCAGGACACGACTGTCTTGATATTATAGACTACCAAACTAAGGTCCGCATGGACCTGAGAGATGTTCCACTTCATGCAGGAGCCCGACATTTTATAGACGGATCATCCCAGGTGACTGACGTGAAAAGACATAATGGGCATGCAGTCATAGACAGGACAAAAGGTAATGTGGGGGAGGCAGGAAGGTTGCCAAATGGGTGGTCCGCTCAGACCTGCGAACTCTATGCATTGGAAAGAGCCCTTAGGGCATTAGAAAATAAAGAGGGAACAGTATACACTGATTCTAAATATGCATTTCGTGTTATGCACACTTTCGGAAAGATATGGCAGGAAATAGGACTGATCAATATCCGAGGGAAGGAATTAGCGTATGAGGAGTTGGAGTTTCTATTATTCCCCGATAAATAGCAGTAGTGCATGTAAATGGTCATCAGACAGGAAATGAACCAGAAGTTAGGGGAAATAGATTAGCCGATGAAGTGGCCATTGAAGCAGCCCTGAGCCCATAAGAAGTGGTGATTCATTCCCTAATACCTATTGTCCCAGATCCTCAGGAATCTCCTACATTTACTGAAAGAGAGGAAAAAGAATTGAGAGATTTAGGGGCTGCAAAAACAGCAGACGGGCAGTGGATGTTGCCTGATGGAAGGGAAACGTTAAACAAAATGATGATGTGAGAGATTATGGCTGTCCTACACCAACGCAGCCATTGGGGAGTACAAGCAATGTGTGATTTAGTTCTTAGGGAATATGGATATAAAGGAATACATACAAATGCTAAACAAACATGTGAGGGATGTGTAATATGCAGAAAACAGACCCCGGGAGGAAGAGACTCAGGATTGAGACCTTTCCAGAGTATACAAATAGCTTATACTGAACTACCCAGAGTAGGAAGACTAAAATATATGCTGGTCATAGTAGATCATCTATCTGGTTGGGTTGAAGCATACCCTCTAGCTACCGCCACTGCGAGTGGGGTGTCTAAAAAATATAAGAGCACATAATTCTCCGATATGGGCTAGTAAACAATAGAGATTCCGACCAAGGGACTCATTTTACCTCTAAAGTGTTACAGGCGATCATGAAAGGGTTGGGAATTTCCTGGGAGTTCCATACTCCATGGCACTTGCCATCATCGGGAAGGGTTGAGAGCATGAACCAAACACTCAAACGACAGCTCTGTAAATTTAAAGTAGAAACCAGGCTCCCTTGGACCAAATGTTTACCTGTAGCTCTCTTGCGAGTACCAGCAGCCCCAAGGAAATGTTTGGGACTATCCTCCTATGAAATCTTATTTGGATTACCTTATCTGGGAACGAATGGAGAATAGCCAATTCCCGAAACTAAAGACTTGTTCTTAAAGAACTATAGACTGGGCTTGTCTCCTCTTTGTCTTTCCTCAGGGAACAGGGTTTATTGGCACAGACTCCACCCCTTGAATTCACCGATAATCCCATCCGGCCGGCAGATTGGTTCATGGACCGAGACTAAATTGCAGCCGGACCGGGAAGGGCCGTACCAGGCTCTTTTGAC
This sequence comes from Chiloscyllium plagiosum, assembly GCF_004010195.1. NCBI lineage: Eukaryota > Metazoa > Chordata > Chondrichthyes > Orectolobiformes > Hemiscylliidae > Chiloscyllium > Chiloscyllium plagiosum. The sequence continues at coordinate 18,593,912 of NC_057747.1, read as the reverse complement.
TACCGAAACAGCAATAAGGACGGCGGAGAAAGGCTGGACTCATTACACTCGGATCAAAAGGACCAGTAGAATCTCCAGTTGAGGAAGAAGTCAGGACAGCCGAATCAACGCAAGAACCGCTGAAACTCAGACTAAAGAGACTTTGAGTAACTGATTATACAGTGGTGACGCGAGCGTGGGATTATTTCTGTAGGATTGTATATTAAGTCTTTTGGTGCTTCAGCACGATTTTTAGAATGCTGGAGATGCTTAGAGTTATGATGCTAGCCCTCTTAGTATTGGTATTTTGTCAAGCATCATTTTTATATTTTTATTAACGGTTCCTGAATCTGATAATCCACAAGTAATAGACGCTGATGCATGCAGTTTAGTAAATTGTGGGGATATAGATAATCAGAGATAGTACCGCAGCTCAGAGATACATCTTAAGTCCTATGGGGATGGCCTCGGGGATGGTACTTCTATACTGGTCTCTTCACAGTACAGCGGGCCCCCATCCGACAAGGTCACGATTGTCCTGATAAAGAGTATAACCCAATATACTTAACGATAAAGAAAACCACATGGCACGAAGCAATTCTTGGGGGAAGCACCTATAAGGTACAATTAAATGGAACATTTGAGATAGAGATGAAAACAAGCTGGAATGAATTCTCAGGCTGTTGTTTTTGAATAGTGTAGGGCAGGGAAAATGGGCAGAACAACTGGACAATAAGATACAACCTTTCACCCCTCCCGATGACCCTAAAGTAGTAAAAATTATAGAGGGAAAGGAGTAAAACAGACCATCGAAATAGAGATTGATGAGGGCAGAGCAGTAGATGTGATCTATATGGACTTCAAGTAAGGCGTTCAACAAGGTTCTCCAGGGAGAGTGATTAGCAAGGTTAGATCTCATGGAATACAGGGAGAACTAGCCATTTGGGTACAGAACTGGCTCAAAGGTAAAAGACAGAGAGTGGTGGTGGAGGGTTGTTTTTCAGACTGGAGGCCTGTGACCAGTGGAGTGCCACAAGGATCGATGCTGGGCCCTCTACTTTTCGTCATTTACATAAATGATTTGAATGCAAGCATAGGAGGTGCAGTTAGTAAGTTTGCAGATTACACCAAGGTTGGAGTGTCGTGGACAGCGAAGAAGGCTTCCTCAGATTACAACAGGATCTGGACCAGATGGGCCAATGGGCTGAGAAGTGGCAGATGGAGTTTAATTCAGACAAATGCATGGTGCAGCATTTTGGGAAAGCAAATCTGAGCAGGACTTATACAATTAATGGCAAGTTCCTAGGGAGTGTTGCTGAACAAAGAGACCTTGGAGTGCAGGTTCATAGCTCCTTGAAAGTGGAGTCGCAGGTAGATAGGATAGTAAAGGTGGCGTTTGATATGCTTTCCTTTATTGGTCAGAGTATTGAGTACAGGAGTTGGGAGGTCATGTTGCGGCCGTACAGGACATTGGTTAGGCCACTGTTGGAATATTGTGTGCAATTCTGTTCTCCTTCCTATCAAAAAGATGTTGTGAAACTTGAAATGGTTCAGAAAAGATTTACAAGGATGTTGCCAGGGTTGGAGGGTCTGAGAGACAGGGAGAAGACGAACAGGCTGGGGCTGTTTTCCCTGGAGCGTTGGAGGCTGAGGGGTGACCTTATAGAGGTTTATAAAATTATGAGGGGCATGGATAGGATAAATAGACAAAGTCTTTTTCCCTGGGTTCGGGGTGTCCAGAACTAGAAGGCATAGGTTTAGGTTGAGAGGGGAAAGATGTAAAAGAGACCTGAGGGGCTACTTTTTCACGCAGAGGGTGGTACGTGTATGGAATGAGCTGCCAGAGGATGTGGTGGAGGCTGGTACAATTGCAACATTTAAGAGGCATTTGGATGGGTATATGAATAGCAAGGGTTTGGATGGATATGGGCCGGGTGCTGGCAGGTCGGTCTAAATGGGGTTGGGATATCTGATTGGCATGGACGGGTTGGACCGAAGGTCTGTTTCCATGCTGTACATCTCTGTGACTGTAACCAAGAGCTAAGTTAACAAGAATGAATACTATGTGAAGGAAATATATAATTGTTTTTGTATTATCTAAGATGTGCATACAAGAATGAAATATGCCTGCAAATAATGGTAGATGTTACAGACAAATAGATAAGGTACTGTGAGGGGAGGGGGTGTAGACTAAGCTAGATATGCTTGTACAAACAGTTACAAGCTTCTGTTTCCCACTTCTGCAAAAACAAAAAAGATTTCAATCAAGAGGTCATAAGGCTCAGTATGGGCAAAGAATGGTGGGAAATATTGCTTGAGCTTGCAAGCAAGCAGATGACAGTGGAGGAAGATATATAACAATGGACCACAGAGGGATTTGGTGAGATGGCCAAGCAGGACATAAGTTTTGTTATGCACAAGGCCGGATGAGGCCAGAGATAAACAGCCGGGTTTTGAGTAATGGGAGATGTAAACAGCGGAAGAGCAAACGTAGGAGGGAAAGAGAAATGAATTGTAAATAAGATATGTACTTGCTAAATTTTGTGTGTCTACTTTAGACACCACGCTTGCAAGCGTATAATAAATGATACTGTTGCTTCAGACCTTGTCTCGGACTGAAATTATTGACTTGAGTGGGTTCTATTTCCCACACACTCTACACTTCAACTTTGAAACCTGTCCTTTGAAGAAATCACCACAATTGCAGAAATACTGCTGGGTTTGCTGTTAAGTTCAGATACACAGAAAAAAACAACCAGGTTCATGCTCAACAACAAAGTTATTCCATATAAATTTCACAATTTACATCACACAAGACCTCAGGTAGTCATCACAGTTGTGTTCGAGTGCAGAAGGAGGCATTTTGGCCCATTGTTTCTGTTCCAGCTTGGGAAATGTTCCGTTTATTTATTCATTTGTGGGTTGAGGGTGTTGCTGGCTAGTCCGGCGTTTATTGCCCATCCCTAATGGCCCAAAGAACAGTTCATAGTCAACCACGTTGCTTGCGATCTGGAGGAATATGGATGTCAGACCAGTTAAAGATGGGAGGTTCCTTCCCTAAAAGGCATTAGTGAACAAGTTGGGTTTTTCCTACAATTGGCAATGGATTAATGGCCATCATTACTCTCTTGTTTACAGATTTTTTTATTCAATTCAAATTCCACCATCTGACATGGCAGGATTTGAATCTCAGTCTGTGGATTAACAATTCAGTGATAACACCAGTACACCTTTACCTGGCCTGCAATGTGTATGTTGTAGTGAACAGCTGTCCCGGTGTATGTTGTAGTGAACACCTGTCCTGGTGTATATTGTAGTGAACAGCTGTCCTGGTGTATATTGTAGTGAACAGCTGTCCTGGTGTATATTTTAGAGAACGGCTGTCCTGGTGTATATCGAAGTGAACAGCTGTCCTGGTGTATATTGTAGTGAACAGCTGTCCTGGTGTATATTGTAAAGAACAGCTGTCCCGGTGTATGTTGTAGTGAACAGCTGTCCTGGTGTATATTGTTCAGAACAGCTGTCCCGGTGTATGTTGTAGTGAACAGCTGTCCTGGTGTATATTGTAAAGAACAGCTGTCCCGGTGTATGTTGTAGTGAACAGCTGTCCCGATGTATATTGTAGAAAACAGTTCTCCTGGGAATGGTGTAGAGAACAGCAATCACTGACAATAAACAGAGAACAGCATTGCTGGTCTATTTCACTCAGAATTGCAGTCCCTATCTAATGATAGCGAAGGGCATTTTTCTGTCTATTTTGTCGGGAACAGCACTACCCATGTATACCAAAGAGAACAGCAATCCCTGTTGATAGTATCCCAAAGAGCAGCCTCTGCTTCTGTGAAACAGAACAGCAATCCCTGTGTACATTACAAAGAACGGCAGTCCAAGTCTGTATTAAAAGGAACAGCAGTTCCCGTGTCTGATACAGAGAACACCATTTCTTGTGAATATTACACAAAACAGCAGTTGCCACGTAGTCTGCACAGAACAGCAGGTCTTCTGCATATAACAAAGGACAGCAGTTCCTATGTGTATTACCGACAAAAGCAACCCCTGTGTGTATTGAGGAGACCAGCAGTCACTGTGAATGTTAGTGAGCACAGAAGTCTCTCTGCATATTGGAACGAGTCAGTCCCAGTGTCTTTGGGGGATAAAACAGTCTCTATGCATATGATCAGCAGTGCACATGTATCAGACATTGAACACTAGTCCTTGTGTGTATTGTAGAGAACAACAGTTCCTCTTTGTATAGAGGAGAACAGTAGTTCTTGCGTCCAATCGAGAGAGCAGCAGTCTCTATTTGGGAGCAGCAGTCCCTGGGAATAGAATACAGAAAAACAAGCCCTGCCTTCTGCATGGAGAACAGCATGGCCTGTCTGTTGTATAGAGAAAAGCAGTCCCTGTCTATAGTCTAGTGAATAGCATTCCCTGTCTATTGTAGAGAATGAGCAGTCCCTGTCTATATTCGAGAGAACATGAGTCCCTGTCTATAATTCTCGAGAACAGGAGTACCTATAATACCGGGAACAGCAGTCCCTATCTATAATACATAGAACGAGGAGTCCCTGTCTATAATACAGGAAACAGCAGTCCCTGTCTATAATACAGAGAACAGCAGTGCCTGGCTCTAATACAGGGAACAGCAGTCCCTGTCTATAATACAGGGAACAGCAGTCCTTGTCTATAATGCAGGTAACAGCAGTCCCTGTCTATAATAGAGAGTCATGATTCAGAGATGCCGGTGTTGGACTGGGGTGTACAAAGTTAAAAATCACACAACACCAGGTTATAGTCCAACAGGTTTAATTGGAAGCACACTAGCTTTCGGAGCGACGCTCCTTCATCAAGTGATTGTGGAAGGCTCGATCGGAACACAGAATTTATAGCAAAAATTTTCAGTGTGATGTAACTGAAATTATGCATTGAAGAATTGATTGTCTGTTAAGCCTTTCATCTGTTAGAATACAGTGACAGTTTCATTTCTTTCATGTGCAAATCACAAAACCCTTTTTTTTAAAGTTGCATTCTCGGGTTAGCTGTTAACAATGGTGATAGCTAGATAATATGTTGAAGGTGTTAGCTCCCTGTGTTCTCTGTCTATGACCTGATGTTTAAATTGATTACAATCTAAAAACTGAGATAACAGAGTTTTATATAAATTCATGCAGTTTTTGAGCTTAGAGTTTTACATGAATGTATGTAGTTTTTGATAATGCAGGAAACAGCAGTCCCTGTCTATAATACAGGGAATAGCAGTCCCTGTCTATAATAAAGGGAACAGCAGTCCCTGTCGATAATGCAGGGAACAGCATTTTTTTTTAAATATTGCATAGAACAGCAGTACCAGTGTATTTTATACTAAACAGCCATCTCTGTGCATATGAAACAGAACAGCAGTCCCTCTGCATATTACAGAGAAGTGCAGTTTCTTTGTTAATGACAGAAAATAGCATATTAGACTAGATTCCCTACAGTGTGGAAAGAGGCCCTGCGGCCCAACAAATCCACACCGACCTTCCAAACAGTAACCCACCTAGACCCGTTTCCCTCTGGCTAATGAAACTAACAGTCTGGCTAATTTAGTACGGCCAGATCACCTAACCTGCACATCTTTGGACTGTGGGAGGAAACCGGAGCACCCGCAGGAAACCCATGCAGACACGGGGAGAATGTGCAAACTCCACACATACAGTCCCCCGAAGCTGGAATCAAAGCTGGAATCAAAGCTGGGATCCTGGTGCTGTGAGGTAGCAGTGCTAACCACTGAGCAACCGTGTTGGACTATAACCTGGTGTTGTGTCACTGTGTATATTGTGGAGAACAGTGGTCTCAGAGTTCATTGTAAATAGCAGTCTCTGTGTTTATTTGTGAAGAGCAGTCCCTGTATTATGGCAGAGAACAGCAGGCCCTGTGCTGATGAGAGTAAACAGCAGGCCCTGTCATTTTAATGGAGACTAGCAGTATTTCTCCTTATTGTCAAACAAAAGCAGTCCATTTCATTTTTATAGAGAAAAGCAATCTGTGCCTTACTGTAGAGAACATCAGTCCATGTCTTTGTCATAGAGTACAGCAGTCATTGTCTTTGCGACACAGTACAGAGAACCAAAATAAAGAGAACAGTTGAGCCTTTCGTTTTATTTGAGGCAAACACTAGTCCTTGTCATAATACACAAACCCTTCCTATTCATATATCTATCCAGATACATTTTAAATGTTGCAATTGTACCAGCCTCCACCACATCCTCTGGCAGCTAATTCCAAACACGTACCACCCTCTGTGTGAAATAGTTGCTCCTTAGGTCTCTTCTATGTCTCTCCCTTCTCACCCTAAACCTATGTCCTATAGTTATAGACTATCCCACCCCAGGGAAAATACTTTGTCTATTTACCCTCCCCATGCCCCTCATGATTTTGTAAACCTCTATAAGGTCACCCCTCAGCCTCTGACACTGCAGGGAAAACAGTCCCAGCCTATTGAACATGGGTGACACGAGGCACAGTGGTTAGCACTGCTACCTCACAGCGCTAGAGACCCAGGTTCAATTCCTGCCCTCAGGCAACTGTCTGTGTGGAGTTTGCACAATCTCCCCGTGTCTGTATGGGTTTCCTCCGGGTGCTCTAGTTTCCTCCCACATTCGAAAAATGTGTAGGTTAGATGAATTGGCCATGCTAAATTGTTCATTGTGTTAGGTAAAGGGGTAAATGTCGGGGGATGGTTTCCTCACCAGAGGGCTAGTTGAGTCGAAGGGCCTGTTTCCACACTGTAAGTAATCTAATCTAATTTAACCTCTCCCTGCAGCTCAATCCTTCAACCCTAGCAACATCCTTGTATATCTTTTCTGAACCCTTTCAAGTTTCACAACATCTTTCCAATAGAAAGGAGACCAGAATTGGAGGCAATGTTCCAACAGTGGCCTAACCAATTTGCTGTTATCTCAGGGTTGTCTCTGCCTCATAATCCTTTTCTATCTCTGTCTGTCTGTCTCTCTCTCTGACTCTGTGTCTCTCTATGGCTCCTACTCTCCCTCTCTCTCTCACTCTATCTCTCCCTCTGACTCTGTGTCTATCTCTCTCTGAGTCTGTTTCTCTCTATTCTATGTTTCTCACTCTCTCTCTTTCTTTGTGTCTGACTGCCTTTGCCCTCCCCACCCCCACACTGACTTTTGATCCACAACAATTCCAACAGTTCCGGCAAAGAGAGAGGATCCAGAGAGTTGTAGGAAGGGAATCTCTTGGGGAATGTGAACAGGGTGGAGATGGGAAGGATGGGGAATTGAAGGAAAGATGTGGGACAGAGGAAGAGAGAGAGAGATGGGAACTCAGAGGTAGAGCTAGAGCTGTAGTGAGAAAGGGAGGGAGTGATATCTGTGGGATCAGACTGTGCAGCAGCTCCCTCTCCATCTTTTTCGTCCCTTTGTCCCCCCAGCCCAGAACTCGCTCCTTGTGGTAAAAATCCCAGAGACGGCCTGAACCCCACAATTCTTTTCCCCGTATGTGTGTTGAAATGAGGAGACAGGACAGTTTCTGATTATTCTCTCTCTCCCTGGGTTCAGCTCTTGTCTGACGATTCCTCACAAGAGATTGGATTTGATTCTCTCTGTCTCTGCACCGTCCCGAGTTTCAGCTCCAGGGTTTAATCACCCCCTCCTCCTCGTGTGGTGAACAGCCTGAGAGAGAAATGAGAATTGATGTGATATAAAATAAAGCAGTGGCACAATAGCACAACAAGATCCCACCATTCTCTGCCTTCCACAATCTCTCCCTTTACCCTGTGAAGCTGGTTCAGTTTAATTATTGCATTATTAAGGCATTGCATAACATCACAGCAACATCCAAATACAAACAAATCACCATCAAGCAGTTGACCAGAGGCTAGAAACATGAATAACCATGCACAGCAAGATCCCACAAGCAGCAGTGTGGCCACAGACAGATTGTGTGTGTCACTGACGCTGGTTAAGGGTTTGATTCTCTCTCCAGGATGAAAGACAATCCTACTGTTTGACAAATTCCAAACATTTCACCTTTTCTTATCTATTTGTCCCCTCACTTTCTCTCTGTTCCCCCTTTGGCTCTCTCTCTCTCTCTCTCTCTCTCTCTCTCTCTCTGTTCCCCCTCTCCCTCTCTCTCCCTCTCTCTCTCTCTCTCTCTCTGTTCCCCCTCTCACTCTCTCTCCATCTCTGACATCTCTCTCTTTCTCTCTCTGTCTCTGTCAGATGTAATCTTGTGCACTATAATCTTTATCCCACACCCCATTTTAAATAATGACGGCTCACCTTGTAGCGTGTGGGACGGTTTTACTTGTTTGAAAACCCAAAAAAGAAAACTGGACAGAGACAGACACCCCCTCCCAGAGACTCTGAACTGAATTGAAATGGCCAGCCTGTATCTTAATTATGCAATTATCACAACTTATTCTCCCGGCCTATACACATCTCACATCACTCGAACATTAAAACGGAATTTTGGAGAGAGTTTCTCACTTCAGGATTTAATTCCCTCCTGGGGGATCCTGTTTCCCAGATCCTGGGGGTTAGCCTGTTTGTGTCACAATCCCAAGGCCCCGGTTTCTTTAACCTCAGGCTTCAAACCTGTTTTAAAAATGACAAGGCTACAGTCTGACAAAACCCAGTCAACCAGAGGCCCAACTGTAGTTGCCCCCCCCCCCCCCCCCCGCCCAAGGAGATTAAACCTCGGGGTACTAAACATACTACACCTCACCTGGGCCCCATAGGGTGCAGCCTGGTGAACAGGCCTCAGGCCCATGCTCCCCCTCTGGAGGTTGTTCTTATCCAAGGCTTTCCTGGCCCCAGTCATTTTGAATTTTCTCTTTGCAGCTTTCCCAACAAAAGTTCCTCAGGATAAAAGAGATAAAAGATGAGTTGAAAGGGGAGAGTGAGAACACTTTGATGCCAAATTACACAGCAAGATCCCAGGTGTAAAAGCAATAACCCTTCTCCATCCCCTTAGAACATAGAACAGTACAACACAGAACAGACCCTTCAGCCCACGATGTTGTGCCGATCAATGGTCCTCATGTATGCACCCTCAAATTTCTGTGACCATACGCATGTCCAGCAGTCTCTTAAATGTCCCCAATGTCCTCACTTCCACAACTGCTGCTGGCAACGCATTCCATGCTCTCACAACTCTCTGTGTAAAGAACCCGCCTCTGACATCCCCTCTATACTTTCCTCCAACCATTTTAAAACTATGACCTCTCGTGTTAGTCATTTCTGCCCTAGGAAATAGTCTCTGACTATCGACTCTATCTATGCCTCTCATTGACTTGTATACCTCAATTACGTCCCCTCTCCTCCTCCTTTTCTCCAATGAAAAAAGTCCAAGCTCAGTCAACTTCTTTTCATAAGATAAGCCCTCCAGTCCAGGCAGCATCCTGGTAAACCTCCTCGGAACCCTCTCCAAAGCATCCACATCTTTCCTATAATACGGCGACCAGAACTGGACGCACTATTCCAAGTGCGGTCTAACCAAAGTTTTATAGAGCTGCAACAAGATATCTCGACTCTTAAACTCAATCCCCCTGTTAATGAAAGCCAAAACACCCTATGCTTTCTTTACAAACCTGTCCAGTTGGGTGGCAATTTTAAGGGATCTATGTATCTGCACAACAAGATCCCTCTGTCCCTCCACACTGCTAAGAATCCTAACCTTAATCCTGTACTCAGCTTTCAAATTCGACCTGCCAAAATGAATCACCTCGCATTTATCCAGGTTGAACTTCATCTGCCACCTCTCAGCCCATCTCTGCATACTGTCAATGTCCCGCTGCAGCCTACAACAGACGTCCATACTGTCAACGACACTTCCAACCTTTGTGTCGTCTGCAAACGTAATGACCCATCCTTCAATCCCCTCATCCAAGTCATTAATAAAAATTACAAACAGTAGAGGTACAAGGACAGAGCCCCGTGGAACACCACTCACCACAGACTTCCAGGCAGAATATTTTCCTTCTACTACCACTCGCTGTCTTCTGTTGGCCAGCCATTTCTGTATCCAGACAGCTAAGTTCCCCTGTATTCGTTTCCTCCTGACCTTCTGAATGAGCCTACCATGGGGAACTTTATCAAATGCCTTGCTGAAGTCCATATACACCACATACACAGCTCGACTCTCATCAACTTTAACTTTTCTAGTCACATAGTCAAAGAACTCGATAAGGTTTGTGAGGCATGACCTGCCCCTCACAAAGCCGTGTTGACTGCATTTAATCAAACCATGTTCTTCCAGATGGTCATAAATCCTGTCCCTCAGAATCCTTTCTAACACATTGCAGACACAGACGTGAGACTTACTGGTCTGTAATTGATGGGGATTTCCCTATTTCCTTTCTTGAAGAGAGGAATTACATTTGCCTCCCTCCAGTCCTCAGGTACGACTCCAGTGGAGAGCGAGGTTGCAAAGATCTTCACAAGTGGCGAAGCAATTGCATTTCTCGTTTCCCAAAGCAGCCGAGGACAAATCTGGTCCGGGCCTGGCGACTTGTCAATCTTAATGTTTGACAAAATTTTCAGCACATCAGCTTCCTCTATCCCTGTCCATTTCAGCATGCACACCTATCTTCAAAGGTTTCATTCACTACAAAGTTTGTTTCTTTTGTAAATACAGAAGCAAAAATCTCACTTAGGGCTTCCCCTACCTCCTCAGACTCCACACACAAAGTCGCTATGCTATCCCTGCTCGGCCCTACTCTTTCTTTGACCATTCTCTTATTCCTCACATAAGTGTAAAATGCCTTTGCGTTCTCCCTAATCCGTTCTGCCAAGCCTTTCTCGTGCGCCCTCCTGGCTCTCCTCAGACCATTTTTGAGCTCCTTCCTCGCTGCCTGTAATCCTGTAGAGCTGAGATTGACCCTAGCTTCCTCCTTATGTAAGCTATCTTCTTCCTTTTGACGAGAAGCTCCACCACTCTCGTCATCCAAGGTTCCTTTATCTTACAACTACCTGCCTGTCTCAGAGGGACATATTTATTCATCACTTACAACAACTGTTCCTTAAACAGTCTCCACATGCCTATAGTGTCGTTACCATGGAACAATTGCTCCCAATCCATGCTTCCTAACTCATGTCTAACCGCATCATAGTTTCCTCTTCCCCAATTAAATATCTTCCCATTTTGCCACATCCTCTCCTTCTCTATAGCTATGTAGAATGTGAGGCAGTTGTGGTCACTACCACCAAAATGCTCTCCCACCACAAGATCTGATACCTGCCCCGGCTCGTTTCCGAGCACCAAGTCTAGAATGGCCTCTCTCCTCGTTGGCCTGTCAACGTATCTCATCAGAAGCCTTCAGTTCTGAACCACATTCAAAGGGTTTGGGAATTGCTTCATTAAACAACGCATACAGTAAACACCTACGATCTCAGGAAGTGTTTACTGAGAAGGAGGAGGAGACTATACAGCCTGTTTAAACTGTTCAGTCTGTTCTGGCAGTCAATCCAATCAGAGCTGGTTTGAGATTTCAAATCCGGTTTCCTATCCACCCCCCATATCCCGTGACTCCCTGAGACACCGGCAATCTGTCTATTCCAATCTGAAATGTACTCAGTGAAGGAGCATCCACAATCCTCATGGAGAGGGAATATTAAAGACTCAGAGGCCTTAGAGTGAAGCGCAGTCTCCTCACCTCAGTCCCAAATAACCTGTCACTTACCCTGAGAGGATGGCGATCAAACCCGAATGAACTGCGGATGCTGTAACATTAATGCTGATTTCTCTGCACAGATGCTGCCTGACCTACTGAGCTTTTCCAGCTTCTCCTGAGACTGTGTTATCGTGTTTCAGATTCCCAGACCCACAGGATTAATTTCTCAGCATCTACCCTCTCAAGCCTCTTCACAATCTGATACATTCCAATGAAACCGCCTTTAAATTTTCTCGAATGTCGACCCAATTTATTCAGAAGCTCAGTCTTGGAGCACATGGGTCCCAAATACTGAGCTTTATTTTGTGATTCATTAATGTGTTTGGGTCATTGCCGCTTGGACACCATGGATTGCTCAGATATAATTACTCTGGTGAAGGTGACGGTGAATGAATGCCTTGAACTGCTGCCATTTATTTGCTGCTGATAAACCCACAATGATGTAAGTGAGGGAGTTCCAACCAATGGCACTTGTGGGACTGAGATGTTTTTCCAAGCCAGGGTGGGGAGTGGCTTGATGTGGAATTGTCAACTGCTGGTGTTCCCGTGTATCTGGTGTGCTCAGCATTCCACATGATAGTGCGGTGGATCTGGAAGCTGCTCTGGAAGGAACCTTGGGGAAGTTCTCCAGTGAATTTTTTCTCAGCTGAACTATTTCAGTCAGGCACATGAGCACTAATCCTGTAATCCAGTTAATCTACATCACAAGGACTCCTTCCATCGTTCATCGCCTTCCTTTGAGGGCATCTGTTAAGATCATTATACACATTTTTCCCTGAATAAATCCATGCTCACTGGCCTGTGGTTAATCAATCCATCTTCAAATGAAAATTGATATGGTTCCCCCAGAGCGTTTAAACCTCTTTTCCCCAGCTCTGAGAATGTAATAGCAGGTGGGACCCACCATGCCCTCCTGATGTGGCCATGTTTGGGAAACCTCGGAGAGTCCAATATCATTCATTACATCTCGGCGTTTTTCCCTGTTTAAGATTGCATTCAAAGTACAACAGTGCGATGGCAGGGATTGGAGCCCGGGTTAACTGCTCGGAAGGAGACATATCCAACACTTTCCCAGTAATTGGCAAGCTATTCCTGAGGCCGTGATCAGGACCAATTGGATTGGGACTGAAATACAAACAGAAACTGTTGGGGGAGCTCTGCAGGTCTGACAGCATCAGCATCTGATCCCTTCAGCTCTGAAGGACAACCCCTGGACTCTAGAGGTTCACTCGAATTTCTCCCCACAAATGAGGCCACTCCTACTAAATCTCGCCAGTAATTTCTGTGTTATCTGTCAGCCCTCCAGTGTCTGCAGTTCCTTATTTTAAATACAGTAGATGTTGATCCACGGAAGGGAATATTGGGTCAGGTGATGATCTACCTCATTCATTGGGGCAGATGTCAAGGAGCATCTTAAACCGGAGAGGTATCGAGGGAATTGGAGCCGTTTAGAGAAAGAGTACAGAAGGTAAGACATCTCAGCTCAAAGCAGGGCGCTTCATGCTGCCCCGATTAAAATATTGAGGGGCAGATGAGTTGAGACAGGGTGGGAGCTGTGCGATATTGATGATGTGGAAGGACAGTGTGTGCATCTGATCACATTCTGTCAGTCTGACTAATAGCAGTCATTCCTGGCACTGGATTCACTGAGGGGTGAAGGGTCAGTGAACAGAGCGGACTGTCCCTGTTATTCTGTTCCTGACTCTCCAGCTCCAGCTCTGTTAGTGAATTCTCAGTCTCCCGGAAAATGGGCTGTTTCCCAATTGTGCCGGATTCCTGGCCTTTATCCTTGGCCGAGCTGAGAGTTGATAGTCTGAGGAATATCATTCCCAAATGACTCCTGTCCAAGATAATTCCTAATAATGTGTGTGTGTATCCTCCATTAATCTGTAAACATCATTGCTCAGGGCTGTAGGGACATGTATTGATGACATTGAGGATGTTATGAACCAGACCAAACTCCTCTGCGTTAAGAAAATGGTCTAGACCCCTTTTTCTCTCACCTTTGAAACAAAACAAACCCATCCTTGTGCTGCAACCAATATTTCAATAAGAAATGGAAAGCAGCAGAGGGGAAAGCTTCCGAGATGCCGAGGAATGCTGCCCGGTTCCACACTGCAATTCACAGGAATCATCGCCAGGAAAAGCAAGGAGCAATCTGACAGATCCGTTTTACCACAGAGTGAGGCATTTATGTTCTGGCTTTATCCTGGTGCCTTAAGTTTAATATCTGAAACCCAATCATTGCGATGGCTGGAAATCGAACCCACATCAACTGTTCGTGAGGCAGTTAGGCTCACCAGTCGCCAGCAGCCACTTGCTAGTAGCCCCTCTAATTCTCTCTCATAAACTAAGCAAACGTTGACCCACTACAGAGACATGGGATTGAGAGTGATTTCGGATTTGGATCAGAAATTGGTTAGATGAAAGAAGATCGGTGGTGGTTATTGTGAAATGTTCATCCTGGAGCTCAGTTAGTAAGATCTGTTTTGGGGATACTGCTAATTGTCATTTACTGCTAAATGACCTGGATGACGGTGTAGAAGAATGGGTTACTAAATTTGCCGATGACACTAAGGTCAGTGGAGTTGTGGACAGTGTCGTAGGATATTAGAGCTTATAGAGGGACTTAGATAAACTGCAGAGCTGTGCTGAGTGCTGGCACATTTTGGTTAATGCCGAAAAGTGTGAGCTTATTCTTTTTGGAAGGAATAACAGGAATACAGAGTACTGAGCTCATACTAACTAGTGTGGACAATCAGACAGATCCCTGAAAGTTGCCAGCCAGGTTGACAGGGTTGGTAAGAAGGCCTACAGTGAGTTAGCTTTTATTGGTAGAGGGATTGAGTTTCAGAGCCATGAGGTCACGTTGCAGCGGTATAAACTTCTGGTACGGCTGCAGAGTATTGCTTACAGTTCTGGTTGCTGCGTTTTAGGAGAGACGTGGAAGCATTGGAAAGGGTGCAGACAGGGTTTACCAGGATGATGTCTGGTATGGACGCAAGATGTTATGAGAAAAGGCTGAGGAATTGGAGGCTGTTTTTGTGAGAAAGGAGAGGTTGAGAGATGTCTTAATAGAAACATTTGATACGGTGGACAGTGAGAGCCTTTTTCCTCGGATAGTGAGGGGTAGCCCAAGGGGACATAGCTTTCAGTCGGGTGATAAATACAGGAGAGATGTCATTGGTAGTTTCTTTACATAGAGTAGTAAGAGCGTGGAACGCCCTGTCTGCAACAGGGCGGGGATGGTGTCGTTGCTTAGTGGTGAGCACTGCTGTCTCAACAGCACCAGGGTCTCGGGTTTGATTCCAACCTTCCAACCTCTGTCTGTGTGGAGTTTGCACACTTTCCCCTTGTCTTCATGGGTTTCCTCACGGTGCTCCGGTTTCCTCCCACAATCCAAAGATCTGTAGATTAGGCGAATTGACCATGCTGAATTGCCCATAGTGTTCAGAGATGTGTAGTTTATATGCATTAGCCAGGGGTAAATAGAGGGTGGGGGAATGGGTCTGGATCCGTTACTCTTCCGAGGGTTGGTGTGGACTTGTTGGGCTGAATGGCCTGTTTCCACACTGCAGGGATTCTGTATTAAAAAGTCTATATCAAAGTAGTAGACTCGCCAACTTTAAGGGCATTTAATTGGGAATTTCATGAACATATGTATATTAATTGAATAGAGTGGTTTAGATGACTAGTGTAGCTTCAGATTGGTTTCACAAGTCAGCACAACATCGAGGTCTGAAGGGCCTGTACTGCACTGTATTGCTCGCTGGTTCCAAGGTCTGGGATGTCACTGAGTGGCTAAAGGACTGTCTGAAAGGGATACCAGCAATTACCAGTTGAGTTGACAAATGGAGCCTTGAAAACAGAACACGGGAAGCTGTGAAAGCAAGTGAAAGCAAAGGGTTAAATTCAGTGTGTAAAGCTGCATCGATGATGTCCCAAACAAACATTTGAAGGGATGGATAATGTGAGGAGTGATCCAAATTTAACTCACTCTGAACCGGCACTCCTCTCTCTGTCTCTCTCTCTCTCTCTC
>NC_057747.1:18549853-18577694 GCF_004010195.1 Chiloscyllium plagiosum | reverse complement strand
TGCAGAGCATCAAGTGCCTCGGAGTGATGATAACTCACAACCTGTCCTGAACTTCTCACTTAGGTCCGACAGTCGGGAAGGTTCAACAATGCCTCTCCTTCCTGGGGTGATACAGGAAATTCAGCATGCGCTACATCTACAGATGCACCATTGAGAGCGTACTGTCCCGGTGCATAACAGCCTGGTACGGCAACTGTTCTACTCAGGACTGTGAGAAACTACAGAAGGTTGGGTGCACAGCTCTGACCAGCACGGACTCTAACATCCCAACCATCGATTCCATTTACATGGCTCGTTGCCGCAGAAAGGCTGCTAACAGCCCCTTACTGTACTGTTTCTCTATCTCTCTCTTTCTCTCTCTCTCTCTGTTTCTCGCTTTCTCTCTTTCTGTCTCTCTCTGTCTCTCTCTGTTTCTCTGTCTCTCTCCCTCGACTGTGCTGCAATAGCGTCAACATTTTCAACGAAAACAGAATTACTCCAGAAAATTCATCACCAAGTTCTTTATGTGATTCCCTGTTAGGTTGCTGGCTCTGAACATCCACATGGATAGTCGTCCTCATCCCATGTGCCATGGCCTGTTCCCAAACACAGTGTCTGATTCCAATACGGAATGTGATATAGGAGCCTCTCAGTGTCTGGCGGGAGGTGAGCATTGAGCCTGACTCAGGTGTGTGAATGTCCTGTGTTCACCTGACATCCAGGGATTGACGAATAGAGCTTTAACGTTTGAAAAACTATTTTGTCACACCATGCCCCATAGTAACTCTGTATGTGTTTTGGGTTGAATTCTTCCTTTACTCCAGTACGTATTCAGTATTAAACATTATTTTCCTGATCCTTGTATGCAAATCACAGAAAGCTAATGTGATGCTGTCTCCAAATATTCAGATGGTTTGCCAATAATGATCAGGGCATGGGACTGGAGGTAAGGAAGCCTTGCTGTGATTGTACAGGGGGATATGGACACCATGAAGCAACTGCAAAAGGCTAATGGATGAATGTGGCAATTTACAGATATTCTGGGTGAGCAGAGATGGACAGGCAGACACACACTGATCAAGGGACAGAGAGTGACAGAAGGATATTGGGATTTCCAACGGGCATCAGTTCAAGTCAGTCTTTGATTTGAAAATTGAGTATTTTCTTGGTGAAATAAATAGTGAAGTGGAAGTAAACTGCTCTCACATAGAGCGATGCAGAGACGGTAAGTGAGTAGGTAAAGCATTATCCGTTACAGTAAAAAGTGGTTAGTGTGATGTTTGTCAGGAAGAATCGACAGAGACTTTAGTTTAAATGGGGAGATGCTGTAGGACTCTGAGGTAGAGAGGGACCTGCATGTCCTGGGATATCAAATCACATTGAGTTAGTCTGCAGGGGCAGCAAGCTATTAGCAAGGCAAAGGGATGATGTTTTCATTCAGACACTGGATGTGAGAATCACTGGCTGGGTCTAGCATTTATCCCCCATTCCCATCAGCCCTTGAGAAGGTGGGAGGGAGCTACCTTATGGAACCACTGCACTCCATAAAACTTTATTTTTGGTGAAAATGAATGTAACAGATAGTAAACTGAAGCTTTCTCTATTCCTGCCCCAACTTCAGGCGTGACTATTGGAGAGGCACAGTGGCTCAGTGGTTAGCACGAAAGTGTCATCGTACTAGGGACCTGGGTTCAATTCCAGC
Source organism: Chiloscyllium plagiosum (assembly GCF_004010195.1). NCBI lineage: Eukaryota > Metazoa > Chordata > Chondrichthyes > Orectolobiformes > Hemiscylliidae > Chiloscyllium > Chiloscyllium plagiosum. Next base: position 18,576,013 of record NC_057747.1, on the reverse strand, counting down.
CTTGGGTGGGTCCAGTCTGTGTGGAGTTTGCATGTTCTCCCTGTGTCTGCATGGGCTTCCTGTGGGTGCTGTGATTTCCTCCCACAGTTCAAAGCTGTGCAGTTTAGGTAATATTAGCCATGCTAAGTTGCCCATAGTGTTCTGGGATGAGCATTAATCAGGAAAATATAAAGTAATTAGAAATGGGCATGGGTGCGATACACTTTGGAGTATTAATGAGAACTCTTTGAGCCAAATGGCCTGTTTCCACACTGGAGGGATTCTATATTCATTTACTTGCGACTGAGTGAGAAACTAAATTTTCATATGTTGTCAGCAAGCTGATGTCAGTATAACAAAGACTGTACGCTCATTGAGAAGAGCAGTTTATAGAGGAGGGAGAGAATGGAGGAAAACCCAGCAGTTAGTTGCAGGAAAAGCTCAGCAGATCTGGCAGCATCTGTGAATGAGAAATCAGAGTTACTCCTTCAGATCCGCTCACCGTTTCTCAGAACCAGCCCTGAAACTTTTACTCTGATTTCTCTGCACAGACGTTGACAGCCCTCCTGAACGTTTCCAGCAACTTTCAGGTTGTATTTAGGTAGAGAATGGGGTTAGGTGCAGAGTAAAACTCTGTCTGTACTGCAGCTTTTCAATCACCCAGGCCATGTTTACCAAAGGGATACATAGTGACTAAATCAGCCCCTTTCCCCACACTGTCTCGATCAAACACACACAGCGTAGTTATACCACTGGGTTAGAGGCAGAGTACATTTCCCTGTACACTTTCTCACCCACAACTGCCAGGATCTAGGAATAATATGGCTATTTAAAGCGTACAGATCTGTCCACAAACACTCCCAAGTTAGGGGAAACCCTGGGTCAGATTGCAGATTAAAGCTACAGCTGCAGTCTCTCCCACAAACTCTTACATGGATATGTCCTCACACACATATGCACACATACATGTTCAGTCTCATGCACATACATACACACACAGAGACAGAAGTGCGTTACAAACTCCCTATCTCTCAGAATCTCACACTCAAGCAAAATTTTTCACTCAAACAAACTCAACCACAAACTCTCAGTCCTTCAGTCACACTCACACCCTCACAGTTACACTTGGTCCTTCACATACACAGTCACTCATTCACAAATACACACAAACAACATAAGATCCAGGACGTTTGCTAAATTGTAATTCTATTTCATTATTTCTAGAGAATGCAAAATTTGACTCCGAAGTTTGTTTGTGTGACACTTGGTAAAAGTTTGTTTTCTGGATAAAATGCTCCTGACTACACGCTCCTGTGATTGTTTCACTGAGACGGTATCAGGAATCCTGTGGAGCACTTTGGCCCTCAGACCGACTGATCACCTTCTCTGCAAAAACATGTCAAGATGCATAGTGTTTGAACGAAAGCAGCTCCTGATGTGCTTCCCCAGTGTAATCCCTGATAATTGTTAGGATGACCATTTCAGAAGGACATTAAACTGACAGAAACACAGAAACCAGGAGCAGGAAGAGGCCATTCAGCCCTTCCTGCTCTCCCATTCAGTGTGATCATGTCTGAGACTCTATCTCATTGCTATATTCCTAATTTCGCTCTAAATCCTGTGATATCTTTAAACTGTAAAAATACATTATCAATGGCTTTCTTGAATATACTCAGTAACCTATGCTCCACAGCCTTCTGTGAGAGAGAATTCCTCAGGTTGATCACTCTGTGTGAAGATAATTCTCTTCCACTCTATTACAAATGGGTGAGCCCATGTCCTGAGACTGTGATGCTTGTTCAGAGAATACCCGCCTAGGGGATACAGCCCACCCCCTGTATCTAGTCTGTCCAACTGTTAGAATTGGATACATTTCCATCAGATTCCCCTCTCATTGCCCTGAATACATGCCCAGATATATCAACCTCTCATGGGAGAGTCCTGTCATCCCCGGGACTTGCCGGGTGAAGCTAATCAGTTATCAGAGGAAGTGGTGGAGGATGGTAAAATGACAACACGTGGTTCACGTTTGTAGGAGGAACAGAAATAACAAACAGTATGATTCGGTTGAACATAGTGAGAAGTTATTTAATATCATTATCCAGAGGGATTTATGGTATCAGAAATGTAACTGATATTGGAGTCAATGAGGAGGAGGACAAATGATACATTGTAAGTTATTTCCAGCAAACCGTATAAGGACAGGGAGGTAGTCTGCTGCGAAACTCTCTCGGCCAGATTTTCCCTTTCATTGAAGATATTAATATCCCTTTGGATCCTTCGTCACACAATCGCTCTATAACAAATTGTACACACAGCATCACAGGGGTCTCTCACATTGAGAGTGACTCTCTTCCACTCTGAGTGAGTCACTAGGTGGCTGTACAGACCAATGCTGCTTATTGGGAAGGATTTCTGAAACAGGTTTCCGGTTTGGAGGTACTTACAGAGATAGAGGCTGTGCACACTCATGGATGCTTCAGGTTGGGTGAAATCATTGACATATCTGATAGCAAGATACCTTTAAAATACAGATTTGAAGGCAAGACCAATATGAAACGCAGATGTTGCTGGAGACAGTGCAGTTCAGATGGAAACCACATGGATTTACCTAATGGATAACAGACACTTCAACGACATGAAGCCGACTGACAATAAAACCATGGTTAACATGTCAAGTCTGAGTCTGAAATTTCCAGTAATGGTGTAAGAACAGGGTATAGGAAGATTTAAACAGCATGTGGATCGATGCAGTAATTAAACACACACAAACACACTTGATGCTGAGACTTTATTCGAAGTTATCCGAAAGCTCAGATTTAAAACTGAGATTGGAAACTGTCTGAGACAATTTCCGGGAAGGTGTGGAGTATGTGATCTGCAGTCAAGGAATGACATTGACCCCTGTACTGAATGACGAGTCAGTTCCTGGAACTGTCTCCAGCTTTTCTCCCAATCCTTAAGAAAGGCTCCTTGGACTGAGATACTTAATGACAGTAATCATTATGTTTATAGATATAATCTGTCTAGATTACCCCACTCCCCCCCCATCACCCCCACCTCCCAATCACTGAGCAATCTCACTAGGCAGCTGGAGAACAGCATACCACCAGTACCAGCTACTGGTGAGAGAATCAGAATGACATGAATAATTGGGATGGTTTTATTGAAGCAAAATAAACAGTCCAGCATCTACATGGATTTTCATTTTGAAAACAGAAATCTTGTTTGTTTTCTCGGATAGAAAGAGTTGGAAACCGAAGCAGCAGAGTTGGAGTCGACACCCTGGATCACCTCCTCTGATACAGGAGGAAGCAGAGACCCTGCTCCTGCTACTTTCCCCCTTGTTGTCTTGAGAAAATCATGGCTCTTCCTTTTCTCCACTGACCTTTAGTCTGGACAATGTCTCCAGCTCATTCACACTGCTTCCCAAAATGTTAAACTAAAACAGAACAGGAATTGTTGCAAAGACTCTGCAGGTTTGGCAGCATCTGTGGGAGAGTAATCAGAGTTAATGCTTCGGATCCAGTGACCTTCTTTCAGGACAGAAATATTACCTCTGCTCCCTGAATTGGGAAACCTGTGTCCTTATCCTCATCTTCTTTCGTTTCTCTTGAAGTCTGCTAAATATTCTATCTTCTCTGATCTCTCTGATCTCTCTGACAGATTTGCATCTCTAGAGGGGTTGCCTTTGGTACTCCATGGTCATTTCTTGCCCATCACCCACTGGATTTTGAATTTTTGTCAGCTTTATGCAGTGATTAGTTCAATAAGCCTGGAAACTGGATATTTCACCGGTCTATTGAACTGAGCTCTGAACTTGGACAGAGTTGCCATATAAATAAGGGTGTTTGTGCAGCAGCTCACATTGCGCAGCATGTACCCAACATCTTCAAAGATGTCATAGTCATTATCGGTTAAATACATCTCTGGGACAGCAAGGATATATAAAACATATAGCAGCCAGAGAAGTATGAAATTTCCAGATATAGCTGAGAGTAAAATCACTGCATTAATTCTACTCTTCATCTCGGGGTCAAGCAGCTTCCCTTCCTTACTCTGACCCCTCAGTCCCTGACGGACTTGACTTCACTTAAATAAAATGCGTGCGATTGTCAGAACATTGAGGGACACAATGAAAAAGAATGGCATCAATGGGGTTAGAACCACAGCAAATGAGCGGAATCCAATCCAGAGAAAGTCAGTGAAGTAGCTTCGCTTATTCCTGCAGTAAAATGATATGTTCCTGATTATTTTTCTGGATTCAAATCTAAAATACCAAGGGACATTGTTTAAACAAAGCAGAATACCGGTTATTGAGAGAATTGCAGATGCGTTTTTCCCAGTGCAATATTTAGTTTTCAGTTTGTGGCAACAAAAGGTGACAAACCGATCGAAGGTGAATGTAACGGTGAACCAGACAGAACATTCTATGGATGCACTGATCAGTATGCTGATAACACTGCACACAGGAGTGATGTCCAGGAAACATAATGGGTAATAATAATAATAATAATGAAATTGCCTGAGTATAACCTCCCTGATAATGACCAGTAGATCTGCTGCTGCCATGGCCACCAGATAGCGTGTTGTGCAGGTAGCGATGCCACACTCTCCCTGGGATAGGATCATGACAGCCACGAAATTCACTGGCAGAAGGATAACAGGAAAATGGCTTAATATTAATGATCACTCTTTTCTGTATAAGTTTACAAGCAATCTGCATTGTTGCTACAACAGCAATAAAGATCGGCCACTCATCACAACAAATTGTGATGTAAATCATAAAACTGTAACTTGCCAGTTTCTAGCTTGAATAGAAACAGTCAGATGGTGCACAGCAGATGGAATCCAGGATACTAGTCATGAAAGTTACCACCAAAACATGTAACATTTAGATTAGATTAGGTTACATTACAGTGTGGAAACAGGCCCTTTGGCCCAACAAGTCCACACCGACTCGCCGAAGCGCATCCCACCCATACCCCTACATTTACCCCTTACCTTACACTACGGGCAATTTAGCATGGCCAATTCACCTGATCTGCACATCGTTGGACAGTGGGAGGAAACCGGAGCACCCGGAGGAAACCCACGCAGACACGGGGAGAACGTGCAAACTCCACACAGTCAGTCGCCTGAGGCGTGAACTGTACCCGGGTCTCTGGCGCTGTGAGGCAGCAGTGCTAACCACTGTGCCACTGTGCCGCCCAAAACAAGAAGGGTGAATTTACGCACATGCAGCAATGATTCCCCGAAAAACAGTCGACACAGCTGGATAATATGAATTGGATGACTCCACGTGATAGGGATGTACTAAACGTTGGACCACTCTTTTCTTTTCATTCATAGGATGTGGGCATTGCTGGTGAGGTCAGCATCTGTTACCCATTGCTAAATGCGAAGGGACAATTCAGATTCAATTACCTTTCGGTGGAGTCACATGTACTCCATACCTGCCCTTCTGAAACGCGAAGTAACTCTCTCCAGTGAGTCCTTGCATTAATTTATAAGGAGGAAATCAAATCATCAGAGTGCTGAAAAATCAAAACAGGGCAGATTTAAATCAATTGTCATGAAAGTGAAAAGGTGTATTGGGGAAGGTAGGGAAAAGTTTTTTTTATGATCGGTTTGCGGGCAGATGCGGTTCAACTATAAAGGGATGAGAATTCTAGGCAGTGATAACACATGGTGTTAAAATGTGAATTCCAGACAGAGGCAAATGCTGACTGTATAAGTTCAATGAAAGATGAGGAGGCTGTGATTGTTGTAAATCTGGTCAAGTGCAAACCCCAATCATCTGTAAATATAGTGGGGAATGACAGGCAGATCCTGTTGGTTCAACCAACATTGTGGATGCACGAAGATAGAGGTAACAGTAACGAGATACCATTGCCAACCCTGGCAACGCTGTACTACGTCTCCTCAGTTATCAACCCATAACATCCAAGAAGATAACTGCAGTGAATTGACACTGGATTATTTACTTTCAATGTGGATACCTGCACGTTTTTGAAAATTAATAATATGCTGTTCAGCATTCAGTTCAAAATGTACAGGAAGTTTGTGAAGGCGGAAAGTCGAGTTAAATTGGGTGTTGTGGAGAAGCTTGGTCGGTTCCCCAGGGCACTTTTAGCAAAAATAAACTGTCCAGGCATACACTGTAACTTCAGTGTTACAGAACATTTCTTGTGGACAGGGACCTACAGAGAAAGAAGTGAACATTAGTTTCAGGCCCACCTACATACGTTTGTATGTTCCTATAAGAGTAGATGAAAGGAAGTAAGAGGGAATGGAACTCATGTACTCAAACAGAAATGTACCAAGTGCTCTGCTATTGCTGTGCCCAGGACTGTAAGAAACTACAGAGAGTTGGGAACACAGGCCAGATCAGACACAAACCAACCTTCCATCCATTGACTGAATGTACATTTTTTGTTGCCGCAAAAAGCCAGCCAACACCAGTAAAGACCCTCCCACCGCGGTTAAACTCTCCTCCAACCTCTTCCGTCAGTCAGGAGATACAAAACCATAAACACACAGAACAACGTGTTCAAAACCAGCCTCTTCCCCACTGTTATTTGAATTCTGAATGGACCTCTTCAAATTGTAAACCTCATGTTGATCTTGCTTCTTGTGCACCTTCCTTGCAGCTGTACCTCTGTATCCCTCACTCTGTTCAATCACCCGATGGCCTTTGTGTCTTTCCATGGAACATTCGCGGCACTGCAAACAAAACAGGTTGCCCCGCCCCACAATACAGAGGTAAACGTGAAAATATAATAATAAATTATATCAAATCAATTCAGGGTTGAGAAAAAAAAGGTAAACGGCCGAGATGATGGAAGAGTAACCCTGTCCATTAGCAGAGCCAGTGGAATACCTTGTGAGACAAGACACATTGGATGGTGTCTATAGCTGAACAGTGCGAAATGCCTGAGAATGGCTTGCTCAATGTTGGGGGTGGGTGGGTGGGAGGTTGCTACAATTTCAAAGGTACTGACATGGAATGCTCCATCACTGGGAAAGTTGCTGAAATGGCAGAGATGCTGCAACAATGAAAGATACCCAGTAAGGTAACAGAGTTTGGGATAATTGCAGTCAGGATCATTGTTGGAGGCAATGGCTCTGGGGGAAGTATTGATTGAAAAGACAATGGTTCAGCTGGGAGTTGGAGAAGGTTTGGAGACATAGAGACTTACAGCACAGAAAATAAAAATGTACTTTACCCAATAGAATCCATGAACCAATTGCCTCAGAATTCTCATCCAGTTTTCCAGCATTAAGTCCATAATACTGACATTAGAAGTGTACATTTGAAGAGTTCTATGCGATCAGGGATCTGCTTCTCCTACCCTGACAGGAAGTAAGTTCCACATTGTCACAACACTCCGGTGGAATACTCAAACCCCTGCCTCTCTGCATCTATGCCCTTGGTCATTGACCTGAGCACAAAGGGGAAAACATATTTCCTTCTGTGCTGTCTATGCTACTTATAACAATGTACTTTTAAATGATGCCCCGTATCAATCTCCCCTACTCCACAGAAAACAATACCAGTCCATCCAATCTCCCTTCATACCCAAAACCTTACTACCTTGGAGTCTTCCTGGAAAGTCTCCACCTTCTTTCAGACAATCAAAGTATTCCAACATTCTAGCTGTAGCCTAGCTAATATTTTATGCAGTGCAAGCATATTGTCCCTGCTCCTAAACTCTATGTCTCGCATTTAAAAGCCAAAAAAACCCAATACCTTCTCAACCATTTCACCGACCTGTCCTACTACTTGAAGACCTTCATGTGCACCAAGATCCCCCGATTCAGAGTTTCCCAGGTTTCTACCATTCATAATGTACCCCTTGGGTTTTGTGTCCCGCCAAGTGCATCAGCTCACATTCATGGATTGAATTCCAATTTCCAACAATTTTTGCATTACCAGTGAACTTATCCTGGAAATCCCCTGATATGCAGAGTTCACAGCATTTCCGAGTATCACCTTTTTACTTTCATGGATCATTGTGGCCCTGTCATCTCCCTGTTTCCGTCTTCAATGCATCCCACTGCCCTGACATGGATTTACTTAAAAGTTTCTGCTCTCTGTCCAATCACACCCGATCTTATTTACATCGGCTTTACCCAGTTTAGAACTTTGATTTCCCCCTCATCCTTGTCTTGCTCCATGTTAATTTTGAGTTATGATTACCGTCTGCAAAATGCTTCCTCACTGAGAGGTTAGCCCAAATTTATTACCTAAATATAAATCCAGGATCACTGTCAAAGTGGGGGAAGGTAAAGGAACAGTCTGGGATTAGCCAGGTGAAGTTCTGAACTGTGTTGTAGGAAAGAGAGATTTAAAAACCCTCCAGCAGACAGCAACAGAAGGATAAACGGTTACAACAGCTGCCAATTGTTCCAGACTCAGAGGTGAAGCGGGAATACCCAGGATAAGAGACGGATTATTGGGTGGGGGAGCTATACCAATCAGAATGGCGGAGAACCGGAATCTAATAAATATTATCCAACCTGAACATTCCGGGGGAAGCCATGGGAAATCGTCGAGGGTCATTTGACAGAAAATGATTTGCTCTCTCAGTGAGAATAGCTCGTGTCCACTGTGGGTTTAAGCAATGCTCAGGTTTATTATGTATTTTACAGTCGAGCAGATAGCCATGGTCAGAGAGGAAAGTCATCCTCAGTGTGTAGCTCTGTATTCATTCAGAGAAAAAAACTACTTGCAGGTGGGACACGGGAAGCGGAATGAAGAATGTAATGATAAATTCAATGTTTAACAAGTTCGAGGGAACTGAGTATTTATTTTTAATTCTGTTTAAATTCTATATTTTGGAATCCGATAATGTACACCTGACCGTTGCACTTGTCTTTCCTCATAGGGACACCCTCCATCCACAAACAGTAGGCCCCACTGCAGATTACAGCTTTGAACCGAGACATGGATGGAACGAGCTGCGAGAGGCAGTGGTGATGGTGGGTAAAATTAAAACATTTAAAAGACATGGGTATATGAAGAGGAAGTATTTATATGGATATGGGCCTTGTGCTGGCAAACGGGACGAGGTTAATTTGCGATATCTGGTATTGAGGAGTTGACGTTTCTGTTTTGCATGATTCTAAAAGGAGAAAATCATTCCTCAAATCTTCATCACCCCCATAATTGGAAAGGTCAATCCGTGCTCCTCAACAGTTACCCAAGCCGACAGCGGATTCTGAACATTCAACAGTCAGAGCTAGCAGAATCTGAAACCCACACGGTGTAAAGGAGATTAACCAGCTCAAACCCATTTTACTGTAGTGCTCCCTAAAGTAGGAAGGAGGAAATGTGCTGCTATCAATACAACGGCACAAACACAGATACACGCAGGAATGTGAGAACACTGGGTTTATGAGATCCACTGCACTGACTGACCAAGATCCATTGCAGTTCTATACTTGCTGCCATTTCCAATAACTCCTTCCCTGAAGGTAGTCTCCAGTCTAAGATGCGACTCAGGAGTTCATTACATTTGACTAAGGGTGATCATGTAGTAAAGCAATGAAACAACAGATTTTTTTAATATCTAATTAAACTGTCTGATATTTCAACTAGGGAGTGGGTATAACATTGAATACTACATCAGAGTACAAATCTCTTAATTAACAAGGAAAACCAGGAGAGATGTCATCCACAAATTGTAAATAATTATAACCACTTACCAGGAACACCAATGATGGCAAAAATCATGTAGAAAGCATTCTTGGCTAATTGATTTGGCAGATGCATTTTCAATTCAGAGTGCGGGCAATTATGGGCGGCACGGTGGCAAAGTGGTTAGCATTGCTGCCTCACAGTGCCAGAGACCCGGGTTCAATTCCCGCCTCAGGCGACGAACTGTGTGGAGTTTGCACGTTCTCCCCTTGTCTGCGTGGGTTTCCTCCGGGTGCTCCGGTTTCCTCCCTCAGTGAATTGGCCATGCTAAATTGCCCGTAGTGTTAGGTAAGGGGTAAATGTAGGGGTAAGGGTGGGTTGCGCTTCTGAGGTGCGGTGTGGGCTTGTTGGGCCGAAAGGCCTGTTTCCATACTGTAAGTAATCTAATCTAATCCAGTGCCAATCCTTTATTCATGCACATAAAAAAGCAAGCATTAAACTCTGCGGTGTTATATTCTCTGCGTGTTTCCATTATACTCTGTGTGATCTCCACTGGGAGGTTGGTGTTGCAGCTCTGATGATGACATCTTTATCATTCCCAGTTGGTGGAAGATATTTCTCACTGAAATTAGATTGTGACAGGGAAGGGATGACCTCATCGAGGGAAGAATCATCATTGGATATTGTGTTAATTAGAAAAACTCGTAATTCTTGTCACTTTATGAACAGAGAGGCAGCCTGCTGTTGTAATAATGCTGCCTTCACATAAAGAGAATACATTGCTTTTTAGTGGATGGATGTGATTTTGTTTGCTGCATCAACCCTATTTTCCTCTTCCTTAATGCCCCGCTCATATCTAAATTTGCTTTCTAATTTGTGTTGGATTTTTGTCCAGCAGCTTGATGTTGGGGGAATGTACCTCACATTGTCTCCGTGATGTCAATCATGACCATTTATTGTATGAATCTCTGACATTAGCGAGTCCTCTACCGTAGGTCTACCATGGGCTGTCATTACCCATGTTTCAGATAATTCCCATCATTCTAGATTACTTGTAGGAATGTAGTTGTCCTGTCATTGTACCATGTCCGTTAATCTCTGTGTTGGAGAAATTCAGGTCCCCTCATTGTCACCCTCCTGCTGTGGCATGTATTCGCTTTTCCCAGTTGCTGATACAATACCGTTCTTTTATAATCTAGTTCCAAACCAGGCTCAGATGGACCATTTTAGCTCTTCAAAGTATTCTATGTTTTTGTTTTGGAATCACCTCATACTGCCATTTGAACTTTTGACAATAGCCTGAGTGTTCGTTTGCCTTCCTCCTCTCTGGGAGGGAGTTAGCTTAACTCCATTTTATTGGGCCAGATGACCCACAATTTTGAGGACATCTATTTAATAAAATCACTTCCAAACGAAACAGAAATGCCCAGATTCTCCAAGCTATCAACATAGCTAATATCCACATTCCAGGGACAATTCTTTTAAAGATATGCAGCATTCACACATCCCTTGGGAAGTTCGGTGCTCAGGTCTATATGCGACACAGTAAGTGCAGCATATCCCCAAGTACTTCAGGGCCCCAATTCATAAGCAGTTGCTGACATCAGTATTGGCTCAGAAATGTTTGGCAGGTCAGGTCATATTGGGACCACAGATGGAACCTTCATGTCCCAAACTAGAAGCCGAGAAACCAAAGAGAATCTGCCCTGTCCCAGGGAGAAGCGGATAGCATTGAACCACATTGAGAATGGGACAGTATGGAGACGCACTTGGTGCCCTGTATAACAGTGACAGAAATTAACTTGTTTCAGACTGGCAGATCAATTGGAATGTAAGGGACAGCCTTTGCACTGGCTCGGGTTCACACATAATTGTGGGCTTTCAAGATCGAGACACTGTCAACAGGGAATGTGTCATTCTGCTGGAGTGGTTCCTCTCAAACTGCCACACACAGTGCACCACAGTGTGCTATTTGGTCTGTTCACATCAGCGAGACACTGGGAACACCATTACCTCACTCTGACTTTGTGCCACATTTGCTCAATAGAACCCTATCTCTGTGTAAATGGCAGCTAACATTGTTATCAATCTGGCCAGAATGCTACAACTGTTACAGTACTGAACAAAATAATACACACATTGTATTTGTGAGGGCTTTGTGCAATGATAACCTGACTAATTTCACCACATAACCTTTGATTCAATTCGCTCTAATTCCCGGGAATTCCCTATTTTATTTCCCTGACTTAACCAGACGATGCTAAAAAAGGACAATGCAAATGTCAGTGTTGGACAGATTGTGGCACAAATCCTATTTCCTCATTGACAATTTGTTCCTTAGCCAGGCATTACAAGTCCATCATTACCTTTCACCGTGATCAATGTGACCTGTCAGTTTCCCTTGTTGAACACACTGTCAGATAGAGCCAGGGATTTGGAGACAGATGACAGCACGGAAAGCAGCCACACGGTGTTTCGGTTTGTCTCAGTGAAGCCCAATCAACGTTGTACATGAAGGACGCTTGAACCAGCTTAGATCGGAGGGTCTAACGCTCTCCTCACTGACTTTTTCCAGACACGCAAATGCAGCACGATTCGTATCATCCATTTTATCCCCAACACAAACACTCTCTCCATCGATCAATCTTTTTTCCTTCAAAGAAATTCTCCCAAATTGAGCAAGGTACAACCTTCACTGAGAAACCCATACTGACTCTCCTGGATCAATCACTCCCTGTTGAAATAACCATTTAGAGAATCTCTCAGAGTTTTGCCAGCTCTGGACAGCTCTGAGAATGTAATAGCAGGTGGGACCCACCATGCCCTCCTGATGTGGCCATGTTTGGGAAACCTCGGCGTTTTTCCCTGTTTGAATTGGGCTGAAATAAAAACAGAAATAGCTGGCGAAGCTCAGTAAGTCTGGCAGCATCAGCATCAGAATTCCTCAGTTCTGAAGGAGAACCACTGGGCTTGAAAAGTTCCTTCTGCTTTCTCCCCACAGATCCTGCCGGGCTTGCTTGGTTTCTGCAATATTCTCCATGTTGGGGTTCAGCTCTCAGGATCTGCAGGACTTTGTAATCCCAGAGACGTTGATCCACGGAAGGGGATATTGGGTCATGTGACGGTCTACCTCATTCATTGGGGCAGATGTCAAGGAGCAACTTAAACCGGAGAAGGATTAGGAGAAATTGGAACCGTTTAGAGAGAGAGTACAGAAGGTAAGACAGCTCAGCTCAAAGCACGGCGCTTAATGCTGCCCTGATTAAAATATTGAAGATGGCAGAGGGGCAGATGAGCTGAGACAGGGTGGGAGCTGGGCGATATTGATGATGTGGAAGGAGAGTGTGTGCATCTGATCACATTCTGTCAGTCTGACTAATAGCAGTCATTCCTGGCACTGGATTCACTGAGAGGTGAAGGGTCAGTGAACAGAGCGGACTGTCCTTGTTATTCTGTTCCTGACTCTCCAGCTCCTACTCTGTCGGTGACCTCTGTTAGTCTCCCAGGAAATGTGCATGCTCCAATACTGTCCGGTCTAAGGAATATCATTCCGAAATAACTCCTGTCCGAGGTAATAATGATCAATGTGTATGTGCCTCCTCCTCTGTTCTGTACATGTCATTGTTCAGGATTGTGGGCACATTTATTCACAGAAATTGAGGATGTTGTGAAACAAACCAAATCTCCTGAAAATATATTAAGAAAATGGCCCAGGCCTTTTTTCAAAAAAAAATTCTCCAAAGGTAAGTGTAAGGCATTGTAACTCAATTGTTCAAACTGCCGGGCTTGAAGCAAAACACACTTTACTCCACACTATCGTTAAAATACTAACAAAAGAAAGAAATATTGGAATAACCCAACTCTATTGGAAACGTAACTGGCTGACAGATTATTTAATTACTGAGCAGCAATTTTTCCAATTTAGTAACACTCCATAAAACACACGCTTGTCAAAGGTGAATCCAGTAAAATAGATAGTCTCACATGGAATTCTGGACAAGGATTGTAACCGATTGGCTCAAAATTACATCTACTTTCAGTGTTCATGGAACCAGACAATATGTTGCTTGAGGGGACAGCTCAGATATGTCTGTGGTTTCATGGTGAGCTGTCTGGTGAAAGGATGACAGATCTGTAACAAGTGACCTCTTCCTGAATCTCACCAACCTCCAGATGGAATTCTATTTCACAGGTTTTCTGGCCAACTGACCAGATGATGAATATTTCCCCGCAGTATATAGATAACTCTCCAAAAAGCAGTGATTAATGTTTTAATGCCTGCAGTTGAATATAGTCCAACCAATTCCAGATCAGTGAGATATACCAGGAAATCAGGTGACCAATACTGAAGCCTGAGGATAAACAATAAACTACTGAATTCTATCACGGGACTCGAAACACAATGCCTTCTTCCCACAAGTGGGTCAGACCGCTATTACCTCTTCCAGATTTAACTCCTGAATGTCTCTGCAACATCCCGCAGACCACAAACAACTATTACCTCTTCCAGATTTCACTTCTGATGGTCTCTGAAACATCCTGCAGATTATAAACAACTATTACCTCTTCCAGATTTCACTGATTGTCTCTGTAACATCCTGCAGACTATAAACAACTATTACCTCATACAGCCATAGAGATGTACAGCATGGAAACAGACCCTTCAGTCCATCTCGTCCATGCCGACCAGATATCCCAACCTAAACTAGCCCCACCTGCCAGCACCCGGCCCATATCCCTCCAAACCCTTCCTATTCATATACCCATCCAAATGCCTCTTAAATATTGCAATTGTACCAGCCTCCACCACTTCCTCTGGCAGCTCATTTCATACCCGTACTACCCTCTGCGTGAAAACGGTGCCCCTTAGGTCTCTTTTATATCTTTCCCCTCTCACCCTAAACCTATGCCTTCTAGTTCTGGAATCCATGACCCCAGGGAAAAGACTTTGTCTATTTACCCGATCCATACCCTCCATACTTTTGTAAACCTCTATAAGGTCACCCCTCAGCCGCCGACATTCCAGGGAAAACAGACCCAAGCCTGTTCAGCCTCTCCCTATAGCTCAAATCCTCCAGCCCTGACTCTGTAACATCCTGTAGATTATAAATAACTATTACCTCTTCCAGACTTCATTCCTGCTTGTCCCTGTACCAATATTACCTCTTCCAGATTTCACTCCTGATTGTCTGTAAAATCCTGCAGACCATAAACAATGATTACGTCTTCCAGATTTCATTCCTGCTATTCACTGTGTCAATCTCCACACCATAAAAGTACGATCACTTCCAGTTTTCACTCCTGCCTGTCTCTAACATATCCTGCAGACAATAAACAACTTTCACGTCTTCCAGATTTCATTTCTGCTTTACCCTGTTACATTCTGCAGATTAGAAACAACTATTATTCTCTTTTAGATTTCACTCCTGCATGTCTCTGTAACATCCTGCAGACCATAAATAACTATGACCTCTTCCAGAGCTCATTCCTGCTTGTCTCTGTAACATTCTGCAGATCATACACAACTATTACCTCTTCCAGATTTCATTCCTGATTGTCTCTTTAACATTCTGCATTCCATAAGCAATTATTAACTCTTCCAGATTTCTCTCCCACTTTTCTCTGTAACATCCTGAAGATTATAAACACTAATTACCTATTCAAGATTTCACTCCTGTTTGACCCTGTAACATCCTGCAGACCATAAACAACTATTACCTCTTCCAGATTTCACTCCGGCTTGTCTCTGTGAAATACTGCAAACAATAAACAACTTTTACGTCTTCCAGACTTCGTTCCTGCTTGTCTCTGTACCATGCAGGTGATCATTAACCACTATTACCTCATCCAGATTTCATTCCAGCTTGTCCCTGTAAAAGTCTTCAGACTAGAAACAACTAATACCTCTTCCATATTACACTCCTGTTTGGCTCTGTAACATCCTGCAGATTATAAACAACTATTACCTCTTCCAGGTTTCACTCCTGCTTGACCCTGTATACTATCCTACAGACCACGAACAACTATTATCTCTTACAGATTTCATTCCGGCTTGTCTCTCGAGGTCACCGAGATTTCATTCCTGCTTGTTTCTGTAACACCATGCTGATCAGAAACAACTATTACATCGAACAGATTTCATCCCGGCTTGTTTCTGTAACACCATGCTGATCATAATCAAAACTTCCCTCGAACAGACTTCATTCTGGATTGTTTCTGTAACTTCCTGCAGATTATAAACAACTGTTAACTCAATCAGATTTCACTCCAACTTGTCTCTGTAACATCCTGCAGACAATAAGCAACTTTTACCTCTTCCAGATTTCACTCCTACTTGACACTGTATCATCCTGCAGACTCTAAAAAAAAATTACCTCACTCCTGCCTGCCTCTGTAGAATCCAGTAGGCTATAAACACCTATTACCTATTCCATATTTCACTCCTGTTTGACACTGCAACATCTTGCACCCCATACACAACTATTACCTCTTCCAGATTTCACCTCTGATTGTCTCTGTAACACCCTGCAGACCATAAACAACTATTACCTCTTCCAGATTTCACTCCTGAATGTCTCTGTAAATCCTGCTGACATTTCTATAACATGCCCCAGATTATAAACAACTATTACCTCTGAGATATTTCACTCCTGTTTGACCCTGTATCTTCCTGCAGACCATAAACAACTATTACCTCTTCTAGATTTCATTCCTGCTTGTTTCTGTAATATCATGCTGATCATAAACAACAATTACCTCTAACAGATTTCACTCCGGATTGTTTCTGTAACGTCCGGCAGATTATAAACAGCTAATACCTCATCTAGATTCCATTCCTGCTTGTCCCTGTAACTTCCTGCAGGCCATAAACAACTATTTCCTCTTCTAGATTTCATTCCTGCTTGTTTCTGTAATATCATGCTGATCATAAACAAAAATTACCTCGAACAGATTTCACTCCGGATTGTTTCTGTAACGTCTGGCAGATTATAAACAGCTAATATCTCATCGAGATTCCATTCCTGCTTGTCCCTGTATCTTCCTGCAGGCCAGAACCAAGTATTACCTCTTCCATAAATATCTCCTGTTTGATTCTGTCACATTGTTCAGATTATAAACAATTATTACCTCATGCAGATTTCACTCCTGCTTGCCTCTGTGCCATCCTGCAGATTTTAAACAACGATTACATCATCCATACGTCACCCCTGCTTGTCGCTGTAACAACTGGGAGATTATAATCAACGTGAATCTCTTCCAGGTTTCACTCCAGCTTGTCTCTGTAACATTCTGCAGATCACAAACAACTGTTACCTTTTCTAGATCTCATTCCTGCTTGCCTCTGTAACATTCTCCAGACCATAAAAAGTATTACCTCTTTTATTTTTAACTCCTGCTTGATTCTGCAACATCTGCCACTACCAGATGTCACTCCTGCTTACCTCTGCAACATCCTGAAGATTATAAACAACTATTACCTCTTCTAGATTTCATTCCTGCTTGCCTCTGAAATATACTCCAGACCATGGAAAAGTATTACCACTTCCAGATTTCACTCCTGCTTGTCTCTGTAACATTCTGCAGACCACAAACAACTAGTACCTCTTCGGGATTTCACTCCTGCTTGTGTCTGTAACGTTCTGCAGACTATAAACAAATGAAACCTCTTCCAGATTTCACTCCTGTTTGACTCTGTCACATTGTTCAGATTATAAACAACTTTTACCTCTTCCAGATTTTACTCCTGCTTGTCTGCGTCACATCCTGCAGACCATACACATCTATGACCTCCTCCAGATTTCACTCCTGCTTGTTTCTACAAAATACTGCAGACCATAAACCTCTACCTCTACCAGATTACATTCCTGCTTACCTCTCCAACGTCCTACAGATTATAAACAACTATTACGTTTTCCATATTTCATTCCTGCTTGTCTCTGTACCATCCGGCAGATTGTAAACAAGTATTACCTCTTCAGGAGTTCACTCCTGCTTGCATGTTTAACATCCAGCAATTACCTCAAACATATTTCATTCCGGATTTTTTCTGTAACTTGCTGCAGATTATTCACAAGTATTATCACTTCCATTGTTCACTCCTGCTTACCTCTGCAACATCCGGCAGATTATAAACAACTATTACCTCTTCCAGGTTTCACTCTGCATGTTTTAGTAACATTGTGCAGGACATAAACAACAATTACGTCTTCCAGAATTCATTTCTGTCTGTCTCAGTAGCATTTGCAGAACATAAACAACTATTACCTCTTCCAGATTTCACTCCTGCTTGTCACTGTAACATCCTGCAGACCATAAACAACTATTACTGCTTCCAGGTTTCACTCCAGCTTGTCTCTGTAACATTCTGCAGACCATAAAAAAGTATTATCGCTTCTAGATTTCACTCCTGCTTGTCTCTGTAATTTCCTGAAAATTATAAACACCTATTACCTCTCCCTGATTTCACCCTGCTTGTCTTTGTAACATCCTGCAGACCATAAACAGCTATTACCACTTCCAGATTTCATTCCAGCTTGTTTCTGTAAATTCCTGCAGATTATAAACAACAATTACCTCTTCCAGATTTCTCTCCTGCTTGAATCTGTAACATCCTGAAGATCATAAACACGAATGACCTCTTCCAGATTACACTCATGCTTGTCTCTGTGGGCGGCATTGTGGCACGGTGGTTAGCATTGCTGCCTCACAGCGCCACAGACCTGGGATCAATTCCCGCCTCGGGCGACTGTCAGTGTTTCTGAGTGTGTTTTGCCCCGGGTGCTCCGGTTTCCTCCCACAGTCCAAAGATGTGCAGGTTAGGTTGATTGGCCTTGTTTTGTTGCCCGCAGTGGCAATGTGGGGGAATGGGTCTGATTGGATTGCTCTTCGGAGGATCGGTGTGGACTTGTTGGCCGAAGGGCCTGTTTCCACACTGTAAGTAATCTAATCTAATCTATCAGATAATAAACACCCATTACCTCTTCCAGAGTTCATTCCTGCTTGTCTCTGGAACATTCTGCAGATCATAAACAAATATTACGTCTTCCAGATTTCACTCCTACTTGTCTCTGCAATAGCCTGCAAACCACACTTAACTATTACCTCTTCCAGATTTCACTCCTGTTTGTCTCTGTAACGTCTGCAGACCATAAACAATTATTACCTCTTCCAGATTTCACTCCTGCTTGTCTCTGTAACACCCTACAGACCACAAACAACAATTACCTCTCCAGATTTCACTCCTGCATGTCTGTGTAATATCCTACAGGTTATAAACAACTATTACCTCTTCCAGCATTCATTCCTGCTTTACCCTGGAACATCTTGCAGATTATAAACAACTATTACCTCTTCCAGATTTCACACATGCTTGTGTCTCTAACATTCTCAAGACTATAAACAAAGAGGTAAAAAAAATGACTGCGGACGCTGGAAACCAGATTCTCGATTAGTGGTGCTCGAAGAGCACTGCAGTTCAGGCAGCATCCGAGGCGCAGTAAAATCGAAGTTTCGGGCAAAAGCCCTTCATCAGGAATAAAGGCAGAGAGCCTGAAGCGTGGAGAGATAAGCTAGAGGAGCCTCTTCCAGCACCACTAATCCAGCGACTATAAACAAATGCAACGTCTGTATTACCACTACCACTTTTCACTCCTGCTTGAATCTGCAACATCCTGCAGACCATAAACAATTAATAATTCTTCTGGAATTCATTCCTGCTTACTACTGCAACATCCTTCAGATTATAAACAACTATTACCTTGTCCAGATTTCATTCCTGCGTTTCTCTGTAAAATTCTGCAGACCATAAACAACTTTTACCTCTTCCAGCTTTCACTCCTGATTGCCTCTGTAACATTCTGCAGACAAAACGAATATTATCTCTTCCAGATTTCAGTCCTGCTTATCCCTATAATATCCTGCATAATATAAACATGTATTACCTCTTCCCGATCTCACTCCTGATTGTCTCTGTAATATCCTGTGGACGATAAACATGTATTGCCTCTTCTAGATTTCACTCCTGATTGTCTCTGTAACATTCTGCAGACAAAAACAAATATTACCTATTCCACATTTCACTCCTGCTTGTCTCTCTGCTAAAGCTGCAGATTATAAACAACTATTACCTTTTCCAAATTTCATTCCTCCTTGTGTCTATAACATCCTGCAAACTACAAACAACTATAACCTCTTCCAGATTTCAATCCTGCTTGACCCTGTAACATCCTGCAGACAAACAACTATTACCACTTCCAGATTTCACACCTGCTTGTGTCTCTAACATTCTGCAGCCTATAATCAAATGCAACCTCTGTATTACCACTCCCACTTTTCACTCCTGTTTGATTCTGCAACATCCTGCAGACCATAAACAGCTAATACCCCTTCTAGATTTCATTCCTGCTGACCTCTGCAATATCCTGCAGATTATAAACAACTATTACCTCTTCCAGATTTCACACCTGACTGTCTCTGCAACATCAGGCAGATTATAAACAAATATTTCCTCTTCTAGATTTCACTCCTGGTTCTCTGTGTGACATCCTGAAGACCATACACATCTATGGCCTCCTCTAGATTTCATACCTGCTTGTCTCCGTAACATACAGCAGATTATGAGCAACTATTACCTCTTCCAGATTTCACTCCTGTTTGCCCTTGGAATATCCTGCAGACGATAAACAACTGTTACATCGCCGATCTGGAAGTTTTTGTTTCAAACGTTTCGTCCCCTGTCTAGGTGACATCCTCAGTGCTTGGGAGCCTCCTGTGAAGCGCTTCTGTGGTGTTTCCTCCGGCATTTATAGTGGCCTGTCCCTGCCACTTCCGGTTGTCAGTTTCAGCTGTCCGCTGTAGTGGCCGGTATATTGCGTCCATGTGTTTGTTGATGGAGTTTGTGGATGAGTGCCATGCTTCGAGCAATTCCCTAGCTGTTCTTTGTTTGGCTTGCCCTATAATGGTAGTGTTGTCCCAGTCAAATTCATGTTGCTTGTCGTCTGCGTGTGTGGCTACGAGGGATATTTGGTCGTGTCGTTTCGTGCCATTATAGGGCAAGCCAAGCAAAGAACACCCAGGGAATTCCTAGAAGCATGGCACTCATCCACAAACTCCATCAACAAACACATCGAACTGGACCCAATATACCGGCCACTATAGCGGGCAGCTGAAACTGACAACCGGAAGTGGCAGGGACAGGCCGGAGGAAATACCGGAGGAAACACCACAGAAGCGTTTCACAGGAGGCTCCCAAGCACTGAGGATGTCACCTAGACAGGGGACAAAATGTTTGCAACAAAAACTTCCAGCTCAGCGAACAGAACCACAGCAACGAGTACCCAAGCTACAAATCTTCTCACAAACTTTGAATTGAGAAACCATTTTATGGTAAATAAAAATCTACACATAATTGTTGTCTAAATTCAAATTTTAGATCCTCAGTAGTTCCTTGCAAGATTCTCCAATTTAAAGGAGCACTGCCAGAATTCTTGAATTTAGGCGTGGACAAGTTGGACTGAAGGGTCTGTTTCCGTGCTGTACATCTCTGTGGCCCTATTTAGTGTTCCACTTCCCTGCACCAATTCTCCCATTTACCAATCCTGCACTAATTCGGGAATTTCACCAACTCACCCATTGAGGTTATTCTGCCCCAGTCCTCACACTTAGAATGTAATGGCACCTGTATGAATTCTCCAATTATTGTTGCCCTGCATCAATTTATTCCATTTAGTTGTTCCCTGATACAAATCTTCCACGTACGGGTGCCCTGCTGAATTGTTTTTATTTAGTGATGCACTGAACTGAATCTCCAATTTACCGATGCTTGCAACATTGAATCTTTTTATTGATTCCCTGGCCCTTATTCCCCAATTTAGACATGCTCTGCTCCAATTTTCCAATATATTGGCACTCCCGCCACTTTTCTAATGTAGTGGCACTTTGTAGCAGATCTCCCATTTATTGTTTGCACCAAATCTCCTATTTAATCATATGCACTAACTCTTCACTTTACTGATGCCCGAGCCCGATTCTACCATTTCAGGGTGCGCTACACTAATTCTCCCATTTACTGTTGCCATGCACCCATTCACTAATTTAGCTCCACTGTGCACCAGCTCTCTCATTTACTCAATTATTCAATTCAGTGTTGCTTAGCACCATTTCCCACAATTACTGATGTCCTGGAAAACTTCTCCATTCCTCATGTTGACTGATGCCCGCACCCAATTTAGGGGTGCCCTACTCTAAATCTTCCAAAATGTATTGCCCGGCCACAATTCTCCCATTTAAGGCAACTTAGCATAACTCACCCAAATAGTGCTGTACTGCACTAATTCTCCTATTATCTGATGCCCAGTTGCAAATTCTTACATTTCGATAAGCCCTTTCCCAATTTTTCCGTTTAGTAGTTCCTTACAATGATTCTCCAATTTAGTGGCGCGCTGCTGGAATTCTTAAATTTAGGTGTGGACAAGTTGGACTGAAGTGTCTGTTTCCGTGCTGTACATCTCTAAGGCTCTAATTAGTGCACCGCTTCCCTGCACCACTTCTCCCATTTACCAATCCTGCACTAATTCGGGAATTTCACCAACTCACCCATTGAGGTTATCCTGCCCTAGTCCTCCCACATAGAATTTAATGGCACCTGCATGAATTCTCCAATTATTGTTGCCCTGCATCAATTCCTTCCATTTAGTTGTTCCCTGAAACACATCTTCCACATACAGATGCCTTTCTGATTTTATTTCATTTAGTGATGCATTGAATTGAATCTCCAATTTACCAATTCTGGCAACATTGCATCTTTTTATTGATTCCCTGTCCCCATTCCTCAATTTAGACAAGCTCTGCTCCAAATTTCCAATATATTGGCACTCCCACCAATTTTATAATGTAACGGCACTGTGCACCAGATCTCCCATTTATTGTTTCCAACAAATCTCCCATGTACTCATGTCCCTGTACTAATTCTTCCCTTTCCTGATGCCGGTGCCTGATTCTACCATGTCAGGGTGCGCTATTCTAATTCTCCCATTTACTGATGGCCCGCACTAATTCGCCAATTCAGTGTTGCTTAGCACCATTTCCCCAATTACTGACGTCCTGAAAAAGTTCTCCAATCAGTGTTGCCTTACCCCAATCCTCATACTGACTGAACCCCTCGCCCAATTTAGGGGTGTCCTACTCTAAATCTCCCAAAAGATATTGTCTTGCCCCATTTCTCCCATTTAGGGCAACACAGCATAATTCACCCATTTAGTGCTGAACTGCACTAATTCTCCGATTATCTGATGTCCTGTTGCCAATTCTCGCATTTCGATAAGCCCTTGCCAATTCTCCCATTAAGTAGTTCCTTGTAATGATTCTCCAATTAAGTGGAGCGCTGCCAGAATTCTTAAATTGAGGCATGGACAAGTTGGATTGAAGGATCAATTTGTGTGTTGGAAATCTCTAAGATTGTATAACTTGTATTTATGACTATTTCTCCCATTTTCAAATCTTGCACAAATCCTGGAACTGCACCAACTCTCCCATTGAGTGTTATCCTGCCACAGTTCTCCAACTTCAAACTTCTTGGCACCTGATTGAATTCTCCAATTGTTGATGATCTGCATTTTTTTCATTTAGTGGTGCACTGAACTGAATCTCCGATTAACTGATGCTTGCAACACTTATTTTTATTGATTCCCTGCCCCATTCCTCAATTTAGACATGCTCTGCTCTAATTCCCTCATATATTGACACTACCATCAGGTTTACAATGTACTGTGCACCGAGTCTCCCATTTATTGATTTTCATCACATTTCTAATGTAATGACACTGTGCAACGAATCTCCCATTTATTGATTCCCATCAAATCTCCAATTTACTCATCTCCCTGTATTAATTCTTCCACTTACTGGTGCCTGAGCCAGATTCCACCATTTAGCAGGAGCCTCAGCTTTGGTAAGTGTGACTTGACTACGAAACCAGAAGGGACAGAAAGCCGATTAAGTGAGAGAAACTAAAAGCAATGGCGTTGTCAGAGGGAGATCACAGGAAGTGACACCTTTTCCGACAGCAAAGAACCGAAGACCAGGAGGTAGTGTTTCCTCCCCATGCTGGGTTTCAGGAAATATGGCCAGAGCTGAAGCTGAGTTTGCAATGGGACGGGCAGGATACCATTTTACTGACCATGTCGGTGTGAACAACATGCAAGGTTCTGCCTCGTCACTCTCAGGAACTCACTGTTTAACTAAGAAGCTGACCCACTTGATTAATATCTGTGTGCTATGTTAATTAGCACAGAGCCAATCAGATCAGGGAGATCCCTTGGTACCTTGCAGACTGCTGTGGGAGAAATGGGTTCTGGTTCCCTTCTCACAGATGCTGCCTGATCTGCTGAGGTTAGATTTTAGATCCCCGGGAACAGCAGGGGTTTCCCTTTATGCATTTTCTTTCTCCTTACTCAATGGGTCATTTGTGATGCTTAAGATCCCACATGATTTCTATTTCTCCCTGCAGCAGTTCTTGTCACAGTGAAAGACCTGTGCACATGAACACCAAGGCAACTCTATCCATGTTCACATTTCAAACTCTGTAGTTCAGTCGCGTTTGTCTCTCTTTAGTCTTTTATGCCAAACTCCATCACAGCGGGCTTCAATCTGTTCATTTCCCTCCACAACCTTCTGCTATTTCCTGGTGACATTATTATTCGCCTGTCTGTGCAAACAATCCTGTTGGCTGGTATCATCCACAGTATCTTCTCCAAATCCAAGTTAGATGTCAAAGAAAATATTGTCTTTGCTGTATCGATAATAAATAACCGACCGTATCATTCATATATAGAGAACAACATGATTAAAATATTCATCCTTAGAGTAAAAAAGCAAATTGAATTTTAATTCTGCTGTTTTCAAGTTGCAGTAATTTATGATCACTCAGCATTTTTATGTCATTGCACATTAATTCTCCATGGTGAGCTTGAGCCATTTACTACTATAACTTCAGTTTTTACCCGGCCTCTTATATAATAATTTGTGAAACAGATTGGACGGCCTTACCTTCATTCATCTTTGATTTTATTTCATCACATTTGTTGAATTTTAACTCCACACTGACTCTCCTTATACAGAGCCACCCTCTCCAGTTGGGTTTGTGTTTTTCTTCTCCAGGTATATTCCAAGTGTAAACAGCACCGGTGGCAAACTGACCCGCCTGTTGTCATCAGGAATAGGTACTTGTTGCACTTTTGAGACTGGTGTCATATTGTCAAACTTGTATGTGGTGGCTCTACCCTTTGGGTAGAGAACTGGCTCGAAGGGAGAAGACAGAGGGTGGTGGGGGAGGGTTGCTTTTCAGACTGGAGGCCTGTGACCAGCGGTGTGCCACAAGGATCGGTGCTGAGTCCACTGTTGTTTTGTCATTTAGATTTATGATTTTGATGTGACCATTGGACGAATGGTTAGTAAGTTTGCAGATGACAGTAAATTTGAAGTTGTGGAGGACAGTAAAGATGGTTACCTCAGGGGACAACGGGATCTTGATCAGATGGGCCAATGGTTTGAGGAGGGGCAGATGGAGTTTCATTTAGATAAATGTGAGGTGCTGCATTTTGGAAAGGCAAAAGCGAGCAGTACTTATACACTGAATGACAAGGTACTAGGGGTGTTTCTAAACAAATAGACTTGGAGTGCAGTTTCATAGATCGTTGAAAGTGGACTAACATTTCGATAGGATCGTGAAGAAGGCGTTTGTCATTTTTGTCTTTTTTGCTCAGTTAATTGTGTAAAAGAGTTGGGAGGGCATGTTGCGGTATTGATTCGGCCACTTTTGGTACGTAATGTGCAATTCTGTGTTGTGAAACTTTAAAGGATTCAGAAAAGATTTACAAGGATGTTGCCAAGGTTGGAGGGTTTGTGCTGGAGGGTAAGACTGTGTAAGCTGAGGTTGTTATCCCTGGAGCGTCGGTGGCTGAGAGGTAACCTTATGGACGTTTACACAATCATGAAGGGCCTCAATAGGTTAGAAAGGCAAGGTGATTTCCCTGTGGTGGGTAAGTCCAGAAGCAGATGGCATATGTTAAAGTTAAGAGGGTAAACATAAAAGTGACCGAAGGGCAACATATTTCACACAGAGGGCACTGTGTGCATGATCTGCCAAAGGAAGTAGTGGAGGCTGGTACAATTACAACATTTAAAAGGTATCTGGGTGGGTGTAGGAATTAAAAAGGGTTCAGAGGAACATGGGTCAAATACTGACAAATAGGATGAGATTTACATCGGGTATCAGTTCGGCATGGATGTGTTGGACTGAATGATTTGTTTCTGAGTTTTCTTGCTCTAAGTGGGTTGAGCTCCGGATTGTAGATTTATGAAGTAGAAAATTAAGTATGGCACAGAGTTAGACAGAGAAATCCTGCTCATCTCATCAGCTTTATAATGGTTCCATGATCCTCCTCCTTCAATCAATGCATTTTTCCGATCCTCATTCAGAATTCCTGGAGCCCTGTAACTGGCCTGGAACAATGTGTGGAAAGTCCTATTGCAGTCCACACGAG
>NC_057747.1:18538090-18549503 GCF_004010195.1 Chiloscyllium plagiosum | reverse complement strand
GATTTGTCCAAGATAACCAGGTGGGAAGTAGCAGGAGCAGGGTCTCTGCTTCCTCCTGTATCAGAGGAAGTGATCCAGTGTGTCAACTCCAGCTCTGATGCTTCGGTTTTCAACTCTTTCCATCCGAGAAAACAAACAACGTTTCTGTTTTCAAAATGAACATCCATGTAGATGCTGGACTGTTTCTTATGCTTCAATAAACCATCCCAATTATTCATGTCATTCTGATTCTCCCACCAGTAGCTGGTCCTGGGGGTATTCTGTTCTCCAGCTGCCTAGTGAGAGTGCTCGGGTGATTGGGAGGTGGGGGTGATGGGGGGTGGAGTGCGGATAATCTGGATAGATCATACCCATAAACACGATGATTGCGAACATTAAGTATCTCAGCCCAAGGAGCCGTCACAAGGATTGGGAGAAAAGCTGGAGACAATTCCAGGAACTGAGTCTCCATTCAGCACAGGGGTCAATGTCATCGCTTGAAAGCAGATCACCTACTGCACACCTTCCCGGGAATTGTATCAGACAGTTCCCAATCTCAGTTTTAAATCCGAGCTTTTGGATAACTTCGAACCAGGTCTCATCATCAAGTGTGTTTGTGGGTGTTTAATTACTGCATCAATCGACATGCTGTTTAAATCTTCCTATACCCTGTTCTTACACCATTACTGGAAATTTCAGACTCAGACTTGACATGTTAACCATGGTTTTATTGTCAGTCGGCTTCATGTCGTTGAAGTGTCTGCTATCCATTAGGTAAATCCATGTGGTTTCCATCTGAACTGCACTGTCTCCAGCAACATCTGCGCTTTAAACTGGCTTTGCCTTCAAATCTGTATTTTAATGTTATCTTGCTGTCAGATATGTCAATGATTTCACACAGCCTGAAGCATCCATGAGTGTGCACGGCCTCTATCTCTGTAAGTACGTCCAACCCGGAAAAGTTCCCTGTTTCAGGAATGCTTCCCAGGAAGCAGCATTGGTCTGTACAGCCACCGAGCGACTCACTCAGAGTGGAAGAGAGTCATCCTCAATGTGAGAGACCCCAGTGATTCTGTGTGTAGAATGTGTTACAGAGCGATTGTGTGACGGAGGATCCAAAGGGATATTGATATCTTCAATGAAAGGGAAAACCTGGCCGAGAGAATTTCACAGTAGACTTCCTCCATAACCTTATACGGTCTGCTGGAAATTACTGACAGTCGATCAATTGACCTCCTCCTCATTGACTCCAATATCAGTTACATTTCTGATACCATAAATCCCTCTGGATAATGATATTAAATAACTTCTCACTATTTTCAACCGAATCATTCTGTTTGTTATTTCTGTTCCTCCTATAAACGTCAACCACATGTTGCCATTGGACCATCCTCCACCACTTCTTCTGACAGCTCATCAGCTTCACCCGGCAAGTCCCAGGGATGACAGGACAGTCCCATGAGTGGTTGGTTTATCTGGGCATGTATTCAGGACAATGAGAGGGTGATCTGATGGAAATGTACCCAATTCTAACGGTTGGACAGACTAGATACAGGGGGTGGGCTGTATCCCCTGGGCCGCGTATTCTCAGAACAAGCATCACACTCTCAGGACATGGCCTCACCCATTTCTAATAGAGAGGAAGAGAATTATCTTCACACAGAGTGATCAACCTGAGAAAATCTCTCCCACAGAAGGCTAAGGAGCACAGGTTACTGAGTATATTCAGGAAAGACATTGATATGTTTTACCGGTTAATGACATCACGGGGTTTGGAGCGAAATTGGGAATATAGCAGTGAGATATTGAGTCAGACATGACCACACTGAATGTGGGAGCAGGTTGGAAGAGCTGAATGGCTTCTTCCTGCTCCTGGATTCTGTGTTTCTGTCAGTTTAATGTCCTCCTGAAAATCTCACCCTTAAATGTATCAGTGACTACATTGGGGAAGCACATCAGGAGCTGTTTTTATTCAGACATTCCTGCATCTTGAAAATATGATTTTCTTTGCAGAGACGATGAAGAGTCAGTCTGAGGATCAAAGTGGGCCACAGGATTCCTGATGCTGTCTCAGTGAAACAATCACAGGAAGGCTTCCTTACTGTCGATGGCCAATCGCCTGCAATTAAAACCGACACTTCATGGACCTTCCAGATTGTTCATGGTCCTGGGTGTGAATGTTCTGTGTGATTTACGGACAATATAAATGTCGCAGAAATACACTCATTTAAACGGAGGGAGTGGGCAGTTATAAAGTACTTTCTGTTTTATATCTTAAGGGTATCCCAAAATGTTTTACAGGTAATCAAACTGTTTTGGAATTTATCTGGCATTGTAGGGGATGGAGGGAATTTTAGAAACAGTAAGACTTACAGACACTGATATAGAGCCACAGCCACAGATACAGGATGAGATTGTCCTGGAGATGTTTCAGAGATCATTCTGTGACCCACACAAGACCGGGACACCAGGGATGGAAGACAATCAGTTTTTGGTCATATGGAGAAAGTGTTTTCTTTTCTCTGTGATCTAGACTTCCAAAAAGGCCTTTGATAAGTTGCCTCATGGGAGGCTGCTGTGTAAGGAGAAGGCCCATAGTGTTCGAGGTGAGCTCCTGGCATGGATTCAGGATTGGTTGAACGCAGAGAGGTGGGATAAAAGGTTCTTCTTCAGAATGGCAGTTAGTGACAAGTAGTGTCCCGCAGGGTTCAGTGTTGGGGCTGCAGCTGTTCACTTTATATATTAATGATCTGGAAGGAGGGACTGGGGGCATTCTGGCGAAGCTCGCCGATGATACGGAGTTAGGTGGACAGGCAGGTAGTACTGAGGAGGTGGGGAGGCTGTAAAAAGATTAAGACAGTTTAGGAGAGTAGTCCAGGAAATGGCTGATGAAATTCAATGTGATCAAATGCGAGGTCTTGCACTTTGGAAAACAGAATACAGGCATGGACTATTTTTTAAACGGTGAGAAAAGTCCTAAAGCCAAAGGACAAAGGGATCTGGGAGTGCTAGTCCAGGATTCCTTAAAGGTTGACTTGCAGGTTGAGTTGGTGGTTAGGAAAGCAAATGTAATGTCATTTATCTCAAGAGGGTTGGAATGTAAAAGCAGCGATGTGCTTCTGAGACTTTATAAAGCTCTGGTTAGGCCTTTTAAAATATTGTGTCCAGTTTTGGGCCCCACACTTCAGGAAGGACATACTGACACGAGAGTGTGTCCAGCAGAGATTCGCACGGATGATCCCTGGAATGGCAGGCCTAACATACGATTGGCTGAGGATCCTGTGATTGTATCCATTAGCGTTTAGAAGTTTGAGGGGAGAGCGAATAGAAACTTACAAGAGAATGCATGGCTTAGAAAGTGTGGATGCTGAGAAGTTGTATCTGTTAGGCGGGGAGATTAGGACCCATGGGCACTGCTTGAAAATTAGAGAGAGTCAATTTGGAATGGAAATGAGAAGACATGGAAATGATCTCGCATGGAATTAAGGGCTACAGTGAGAGTGTGGGTAGGGGAAGGGAATTGAAACGCCCATCAGCCATGATTAAATGGCGGAATGGACTCGAGGGTCTGAATGGCCTTGCTTCCTCTCCGATGTCTTATTATCTTATGGTCCTATGGTCCCTATCCTGGTAGGGTTTCATGGGGGCCATGTAAAGGAAGTTTTACTCCTCATCTAACTCCATACTGTACCTGTCCTGGGATGGGTTGATGGGGACAGTGTAGAGGAAGCTGTACCTAAACCAATGCAGACCCTTTTTCTGCGAGAGTTTGCTGGGGACTGTATCGGGTGATTTAAACAAAACCTAACCACACGCTGAACACGGCCTGAGATTCCAAAGGGTTCCAGTCTATTGTTAGGTTACTAGACAATGAGCCCCAAGAAGCAAATAAAATAATTTCTCCCTATCTAACCCAACAGTTCCTGTCATTAACTCTCAAACTTATATCATTTCAGATCTTTCTAAATTCCAGTGACACCATCCTGGACTTGTGTCATTTCCCTGGTCATTGAACCCATACTGTCCAGCTATAGTTCTGTGAATCTACGATGCATTCACTTGTATGTGGACTCCCAAGTCCCCTCTTGTTCTTGGCTTTCCCTGTTTATAAAGTCACTATCAGTGCTGTGCTCACATGAAATGGCTGCTTTGAACAAACCAAAAATGGCTAACTGACTGATACTTCTGAAAACATTTGCCCTGCTTTGCAGATTAAAACACACCTTACACTTTGTACTTTATCATCTCTCGGCCTCCTGCAGAGAAAATAAAGCGAGCTTATCATCTCTCGGCCTCCTGCAGAGAAAATAAAGCGAGCTGTAAACCGATGCATTTTGGATGTTAGAGGAGGGACAATCTAAACTAAATGGTACAATGTTAATCTAGGTGCAGGGACAGGGAAGGCTTCAGTTTGAGTCTGGAATTCATTCAGCACAGGAGAGGGGCAAATGAATGAAAAGCCTTTTCCATTCATACATTCCGGCATTGTAGAAATGTTAATTTACAAATTAAACTGCAAAAGCAGGATATGGAAAACTCTGTTACAAAGTTTCAATTGATTAAGATGTCGATTCAAGAATCTGTTTAAGGTCAGTGCCCTGAGATAATTAAAAATGTCAGCAGTCTGTCTGATTTCCCAAACTTCAACCAATAAAAACTACAGGTATACCCGAAAGGTAACATGACAGGTCTACTACTGAATTGTAGGTGTGTGGCCTTGTTCAGAATCTGTCAGAGTTTTGGCATGGAATCAGGTGCATTTTATCCAGAAAACAGGCATTTACCAAGTGTCACACTGACGCAATTTGTGTATTTGAATCTTCATTGACTGCCAGGGCCATTCGGTAACATGTCTCCCTCTGTGCTGTAAGGAACAAACAAACACAAGAAAAAGGAGCAGGACTCAGGAATTCGGCCCCTCGATCCTGCTCCCATATTTAATACAGTCATGGCTGAACCCATCTATGAAGTGCTTTGAGAGGTTAGGAATGGCACACATTAACCCCAGCCTCCCAGAATGCCTTGGTCCACTATAATTCACCTCCCATCGAATTAGGTCCATGCAGACGCCATCTTCCTCCCCTTCACTCATCCCTGGAACGTCTGGATAACAAGGACACCTCCGTCAGACACCGAGATATTGACTTTAGCTCTGCCATGATCACTATAATGCCAACAAGACTCATCGACACAGTCTGAGCCCTGCAAATTTTTCCTCACTTCTACAACTGGATCCTCAACTTTCTGACCTGCAGATCAGAATCAATAAGGATGGTTGAGAACACCTCCTCTATGATAATCCGCAATACTGGTGCCTTGATCACTATAATGCCAACAAGACTCATCGACACAGTCTGAGCCCTGCGAATTTTTCCTCACTTTTACAACTGGATCCTCAACTTTCTGACCTGCAGATCAGAATCAATAAGGATGGCTGAGCACACCTCCTCTATGATAATCCGCAATACTGGTGCCCTGCAAGGCTGTGTACTCAGCCCCCTTCTATATGTCTTACCCTCTCATGTCTGTATGGCCAAATTCAGCTCTAACTCCATTTACAGATTAGCTAATGACACCATCATAGTGGGTAGGATCACAAACAACGGTGAGACAGAGTACAGGAAAGAGAGCTTAGTGGCATGGTGTAAAGACAGCAATCTCTCCCTCAATGTCAGGAAGATAAAGGAACTGGTCATTGACTTCAGGAAGTGGACTGAAGGGCAGACCCTGGTCTCTGTCATTGGTGCTGAGGTGGAGGTGATTGAGAGCTTCAAGTTCTGAGGAATTAATATTGCCAGAAATCTGTCCATCCATGTCAACTCTACAGCCAAGAAAGCTCATCAATGCCCCTACTTCCTCAGAAGGTGAAGGAAATTTAGCATTTCGGCAATGATTCTGACCAACTTTTATATTGCACTGTAGAAAGTATCCTATCCAGATGGTATGGTACCTGCTCTGCCCGTACTGCAAGAAATTACAGAGCGGCATGAACCCAACCCAGTCCATAATCCAAAATCACATTTCCTTTCTTCTGACTCGGTCTCGACTTCCCACTGCTTCAAGAAAGCAGCAATCATAATCAAAGGCCCCTCCCACTCCTGCATAACTCTCTTCCACCCTCTTCCATTGGACAGAAGGTACAAAAGTTTGTGAGCATGTACCAATAGGTTCAGGAGCCGTTTCTTCCCTGCTGTTATCAGACGTATGACTGGACCTGTCATATATTAGAGTTCATCCTTCTTTACACATGTTCTATGGCCACAACACTATATGAACCCGATGTCCTTATATAAGGCATGATTTGTACTGGATATCACGCACACCCAAATCACATTTCCTTCCATCTGACTCGGTCTCGACTTCCCACTGCTTCAGGAAAGCAGCCGTCATAATCAAAGGCCTCTCCCACCCCTGTAATACTCACTTCCACCCTCTTCCATTGGACATAAGGTACAAAAGTTTGCAAACATGTACCAATAGTTTCAGGAACAGTTTCTTCCCTGTTGTTATCAGACTTATTACTGAGCCTGTCACATATTAGAGTTCATCCTTCTCTGCACCTGTTCTGTGACCACAACATTATATTAACCCGATGTCCTTATATAAG
Organism: Chiloscyllium plagiosum; assembly: GCF_004010195.1. Lineage (NCBI taxonomy): Eukaryota > Metazoa > Chordata > Chondrichthyes > Orectolobiformes > Hemiscylliidae > Chiloscyllium > Chiloscyllium plagiosum. The sequence goes on along the minus strand of NC_057747.1, from coordinate 18,542,917 downwards.
GCATGATTTGTACTGGATATCACGCAGATCACTGTGTTTCGGTATATGTCACATTCATAATTATCAAATAAAATCAAAGCGCCTCACCATTGGTTTGGGTCTGGTCTGGTCTATAACACCTTAAACCTCTATCTCCTGCCGTCTGTGTAAAAGGCTTTGATTATCCATTACATCCATACCTGTCATAATTTGGTAAGGATCTAATTGATCATCCTCAGTCTTGACATTCAAGAAAATGCAATGATTTATTAAATTGTCCTCCATCAGTCACGATGGGAGGTAGCAGGACTGCAGAGCTTATGTCTGATCCATGGGTGCAGGAGTCATTTATGTTGCTGCTCATGGTTTCTGGCATGCAAGTATTTCTGTGTTGTACCTACACCAGGTTGACACCATACTTTTAGATATACCCAATCCTGCACTCTTCATTTAACCAAGTTTGATAACTGGCTCCATGTCATAACCTTCCCATTCATCTGTTTCCCCAGCCGCTCCATTTCTTAGTTGTCATGTCTTGGGAATGTACTTCCTTTAGAGCCTTGGTAAATTTAAACATTGCATCTTGTAGGCTCTCATTGATTTTCAAGAGGTAAAAGGACTGGATAATACTTATAGACAGTCCCTAATACACTCATTAAAAAGGCAGAGCTCATAGTAACAGCGGAATTAAAAATAAACCAGGTTTCTTCAGGATTAAACTGCCTTTCACTGCAGAGAACAGAGAGAGCTCCTGAGCAGCTGAAGACTTTTCTATATCCTGTTCTGGGTCCCAAGCTGTTTAGCTGACTGAGTACCAATCACATCACTGTTGGCAGGCACACAGCCTTTGTCATTGGTGAACAAGTGGCCAATTATCAATCAGCTGCTTGTTGCAATCCAAAGTTCCATCTGTGAATAACTCTGTTCATCTCCAACCAGACTTCAATCATTGGGTCACTCTCAGATGAATTGCTGTCAAACCGTGCAGCAATCTTCCACTAATCGGCTGTTTGTAAGGTCGCTCTTTTCACATTTTAGTCCACAATTAAACAGAAGATTTTTTAAAAATGATTTTGATTTGCAGTCGCCCTGAGAAAACTAAAATGCCATTTCAAAACGCATTTACTTGCAAAACACATGATGCACAAAATTTACAAAAAACTGCAATCTATTTATTCTTTCTCCTTTATTACAATGTTATGGAATCATAGCATTCCTTAAATCTTTTACATATTTCAGCATCTGACTCTTGGGGCAATCCATCTGAATTCCCGTTAAGTTATCCAGTAATGTGTATGACGTTTACATAAAATGGTTACAACAAAAGATTCGATTGGAAGAGTCTTGCATTGTTTATTTGAAACTTTGTAAAGAAGGCCAGTGGATTACAATCAGTGTAATTTAGTATTTCATTGTTCTTTGCTGGATAGACTTTAAAGTGCTGGAGAGCCAACAGTAATCCCAAAGCCCCCTTTCCTATGGGAGAGGATTTTTTCCAATGCCTAGTATTGTTTCTAATAGCAGCATCCTCCAGGTTTCACAATTCCTAACTCATCATCCTGGAACAAGACAGCACTTCGCCCCAATTCACCAGCATCAGCGGCCATTTTGATAAGACTGGAAAACTCAGGGATGGCCAAAAGTGCTTTCACCTTTCAAATGTAACCTCACACTTTGCTAACTAAGCCTCTTTTTTTCTTATTTTCATCAAAAGTTTGTTTAAGCACAGCCATCCAGCTAAAATAATGGACTACTTTCGAAGAAAATCAAATATTCCTAAAAAAACGGTTAATTTCTCATTTAGTTTTAGGAACAAGGAATTCTGTTGGCGCCTTCACTTTTGCTGTCTCCATCAATATCTCTCTGTGTTTGTGTGTGTGTGCGCCTGTGTGATTATATTTGTATGTGTGTCTCTCTATGTGCTGCTGTATGCTTCTCTGCACATCTCTGTGTATGTGTCTCTGAGTATCTGTATGTATTGACATCTGTCACACACACAGAGACACGAAACATACACACATACACACACAAATACGCATCAACATGACCAAAAGCATTGTGTCACTTTAAACATAAGAGAACGAGACAGAGATACAGATAGAGGCGAGTTTAAGCCCCATTTCAGTACATGCAGATCCAAAAACAACACGGAGCCCGCTGCACAGAGATAGAGACACAGAGATGCAGAAAAATGGAGACACTCACTAATACACACAATGAGACACACACATACTCACACAGACACTGATAGTTAGAGATAGATCGGTAGACACAGACGGAAACACAGAGACAGAAACACACACGATAATGCGCACACATATTCAGAGAGACACGTTCAAAAAGACAGACAGAATCGGTGTGCAGTGAGTGAGAGTGCCCTGAGTGTAACCATCTCTAACACAATCTGTGTCCCATCAGCTCATTCCCAGCTTTTACAGATGGAATGGCCAGGAGAAAGTGCAACAGTCTCGGGATGTCCCTCAGACCATTGTCAGGGAAGAGGGCAATCTGGTTACAATCTCATGGTCATTTGTACAATCAACAGATCCGTATCATCACTGGGTGTCCGTCTGGGAAATGGATTGATGATGATGGAGAGGAGTTGTGTTCTCCATAATTAGGTGGAATACACTTGCAGTGCAGCTTGCTCAGCACCACAGCCACAAACATCCCCTGTCTCCACCACCGACACTCAGTAGCAGCAGTGTGTACCATAGACAAGATGCACTGGTGAAATTCCCAAGGTTCCTTCCAGAGCAGCTTCCAGACCCACGGCACTATCATGTGGAATGCTGAGTACAGCAGATACACGGGAACACCAGCAGTTGACAATTCCACACCAAGCCACTCCCCACCCTGGCTGGGAAAAACATCTCAGTCCCACAAGTGCCATTGCTTGGAAATCCTGGAACTCCCTCCCTTACATCACTGTGGGTTTATCTGCCCCAAATAAATGGCAGCAGTTCAAGGCAATAACTCACCGTCACCTTCAGCAGAGCAATTATATCTGAGCAATCCGTGGTGACCCAGCGGCAATGACCCAAACACATTAATGAATTAAAAATAAAGCTCAGTATTTGGGACACGTGTGCTCCAGTGCTGAGTATCTGAATAAATTGTGTCTATATTCTCGTAAATGGAAAGACGATTTCATTGGAATGTATCAGATTCTGAAGATGCTTGAGAGGGGAGATGCTGAGAAAGTAGTCCTGTAGGTCTGGGAATCTGAAACATGATAACACAGTCTCAGGAGTTGCTGGAAAAGCTCAGTAGGTCAGGCAGCATCTGTACAGAGAAATCAGCGTTAATGTTACAGCATCCACAGTTCATTCGGGTTTGATCGCCACCCTCTCAGGGTAAGGGGCAGGTTATTTGGGACTGAGGTGAGGAGACAGCGCTTCACTCTAAGGCCTCTGAGTCTTTAATATTCCCTCTGCCTGAGGATTGTGGATGCTCTCTCACTGAGTACATTTCAGATTGGAATAGACAAATTGCCGATGTCTCAGGGAGTCACGGGATATGGGGGGTGGATAGGAAACCGGATTTGAAATCTCAAACCAGCTCTGATTGGATTGACTGCCAGAACAGACTGAACAGTTTAAACAGGCTGTATAGTCTCCTCCTGCTCACATTTCCTGAGCTCTTAGATGTTTACTGAAACAAATTCCCAATCCCCTTGGATTTGGTTCAGAACTGAAGTCTTCTGATTAGATTAGATGAGATTCCCTACAGTGTGGAAACACGCCCTTTAGCCCAACCAGTCCACACCGACCCTCCGAAGAGTAACCCACCCAGACCCATTTCCCTCTGATTAATCACTATGGACAATTTAGCAAGGCCAATTCACCTAACCTGCACATTTTTGGACTGTGGAAGGAATTCCGTAGCACGCAGAAGAAACCCACACAAACTTGGGGAAAATGTGCAACATCCACACAGACAGTCGCCCGAGGCTGGGATTGAACCTGGGACCCTCGTGCTAACTACTGAGCCACCTTGTCGCCCAAATTCATGTGCTAACAGACATGCTGAGCTTCCCCAGCAATTTCTTGTTTGGATTTCAACGCGAATCCAGTTGGTGATGATCACGACCTTGTGAAGTGTGTTTGGGAATGGGGCGGGAGCTCTTAGCAGGGTGATGGTGGTACAGTGGGGAGCAAAACTGCCTTCCACGCCGTTGGTCCGGGTTCGATTCCCGGCCATCGCAGTGTTGTGGTTTGCAAACAGCCTTTTGAAGGAAAGGTACTGGGATAAATCGATGAAATAAATCTTTCATTCTGTGGTAAAACGGATCTGTCAGATTGCTCCTTGCTTTTTCAGGCGATGGTTCCTGTGAATTGCCATGTGGAACGGGGCAGCATTGCTCGGCATCTCGGAAGCTTTCCCCTCTGCTGCTTCCCATTTCTTATTGAAATATTGGTTGCAGCACAAGGAGGGTTTGGTTTTGTTCGAAAAGTGAGAGACTGCTATCGTCAGAAACCTTAAATAATTACAGAAGCCGATGGGAATTCGGAACAGATCCAACAGCTTCTATCGTAGACAGGAAGGAGGTTTAAATGCGTCAAATTTCTTCAAGGTTAAAATACGTTCGCCCCTCAAAACCATTTGGAAGGTTAAGAATTACAAACATCACATTATAACTTTTCCTAATCCATTCAAGTTTCACAATATCATTCCGGTAGCAGGAAGACCAGTTTGGTATGTTTTATGCAATGTTACTATATTCGAACATTGACTGTTTCGTAGTTAAATGATGTTTCATTTCGTTAAGTTTTCTAATAGAGTTGGGTTAGTCCACACTTTGTTTTTTGTTTGTGTTACAACGATAGTGCGAAGTAAATTGTGTTT
>NC_057747.1:18531771-18535372 GCF_004010195.1 Chiloscyllium plagiosum | reverse complement strand
GCACCAAGGGATCTCCCTGATCTGATTGGCTCTGTGCTAATTAACACTGCACACATATATTAATCCAGTGGGTCAGCTTCTTAGTTAAACAGCGAGTTCCTGAGAGGGACAAGGCAGACCCTGGTATGTTGCTCACACCTACATGGTCAGTAAAATGGTACCCTGCCCGTCCCATTGCAAACTCAAATTCAGCTCTGACCATATTTCCTGAAACCCAGCATGGGGAGGAAACACTGCCTCCTGGTCTTAGGTTCTTTGCTGTTGGAAAAAGTGTCACTTCCTGTGATCTCCCTCTGATAACTCCATTGCTTTTAGTTTCTCTCACTTAATTGGCTTTCTGTCCCTTCTGGTTTCGTGGTCTAGTCACAATTACCAAAGCTGAGGCTCCTGCTAAATGGTAGAATCTGGCTCGGGCATCAGTCAATGGAAGAATTAGGACAGGGGTATGAGTAAATGGGAGATTCTGAGGGAATCAGTAAATGGGAGATTCGGTGCACAGCGCTATTACATTAGAAAACTGCTGTGAGTGTCAGTATATGAGAGAATTGGAGCAGAACATGTCTAAATTGGGGAATAGGGGCGAAGGAAATCAATATGAAGAATTGTTGTTGCAAGCATCAATTAATTGGAGATTCAGTTCAGTGCACCATCAAATGAAAAAATAATGCAGGTCGCCAATAATTGGAGATTTCACGCAGATGCCATTAAATTCGAAGTGGGAGAACGGGTGCAGATTAACACTCAATGGGAGAGTTGGTGCAGTTCCAGGATTTGTGCAGGATTGGAAAATGGGAGAAATTCCCATAAATAGAGTCATACAATCACAGAGATTTACAACACAGAAACAGATCCTTTGGTCCAACTTGTCCATGCCTCAATTTAAGAATTCTGGCAGCACTCCAGTAAATTGAAGAATCATGGGACTACTTACTGGGAGAATTGGGCAAGGGCTTATCGAAATGTGAGAAATGTAATAGGGCAATGATAATGGGAGAATTGCTGCAGTGTAACACTAAATGGGAGAAGTTGGGTAGGACAATACTTGATGGGAGATTTAGTATAGGGCACACAAAAAGCGTTCGAGGGCCTCAGTCAATATGAGGATTGGTGTAAGGCAGCACAGTGAGGAGGACTGGTTCAGAAGTTTAGTAATTGGGGAAAATGGTGCTCAGCAACACTGAATTGGAGAATTGGTGTGGGGCAGATTCAATATAGTGCACCACGAAATGGGGGAGTCGGTGCAGATCACCACTAAATGGCAGATATGTGTAGGATCGGTAACTTGGAGATTTGATGCATAGATCGCATGATTAGAGAATTCTGGCAGTGCACTAATGAATGGGAGAATTGTTACAGGGAAATACTGAATCGAAGAACTGGTGCACAGTGGATCTAAATTAGAGAATGGATGCATGCACAAGGAAATTGGAGAATTAGAGTTGTGCACCCTTAAATGGTAGAATCGGGCTCGGTCATCATTAAATGGAAGGATTAGTGCAGGGATATGAGTAAATGGAGATTTGGTGGGAAACAATAAATGGGAGATTCGGTGTACAGTGTTATTACATTGGAAAATTGGTGGGAGTGTCAACTTGCCAATGCCTAAATTTAAGAATTCTGGCATATCTCCACTAAATTGGAGAATCATTGCAAGGAACAATGAAATGGGAAAAAAAAAGGGAAAGGGTTTGCCGAAAAATAAGAATTTGCAACAGGGCATCAGATAATGGTAGAATTTGTGCAGTTCAACACTAAATGGGTTAGTTATGCTGTGTTGCACTAAATGGGAGAATTGGTGCAGGACAATACTTTTGGGAGATTTTGAGTGGGGTAACCCTAAATTGGGCGAGGGCATCAGTCAATATGAGGATTGGTGTCAGGCAAAACTGAATGGAGAACTGGTTCATGGCGTCAGTAACTGAGGGAAATTGGGCTAAGCAACACTGAATTGGAGAATTGGAAAATTGGAGCAGAGCATGTCAAAATTGGGGAACAGGGGCAGGGAATCAATAAAAAGATGAAATGTTGCCAGAATTGGAAAATTGGAGATTCAGTTCAGTGCGTCAGAAAATGAAAAAATAAATCAGCAAGTCATCAGTACATGGAAGATGTGTATCAGGGATCAACTAACTGTAAGGAATTGATGCAGGGCAACAATAATTGGAGAATTCATGCAGGTGCCATTAAATTCGAAGTGGGAGGACTGGGGCAGCATAACCTCAATGGGTGAGTTGGTGAAATTCCCGACTTAGTGCAGGATTGGTAAATGGGAGAATTGGTGCAGGGAACCGGAGCACTAATTACAGCCTTAGAGATGTACAGCACGGAAACAGATCTTTCAGTCCAACGTGTCCACGCCCAAATTTAAGAATTCTGGCAGCTCTCCACTAAATTCGAGAATCATTGCAAGGAACTACGAAATGGAAAAAAATTGGAAAGAGCTTATCGAAATCCAAGAGTTTGCGACAGGGCATCAGAGAATGGGAGAATTAGTGCAGTTCAGCTCTAATGGGTCAGTTATGTTAATTGCATTAAATGGGAGAATTGGAGCAGGACACCTCTAAATTGGGTGAGGGCACCAGTCAGTAGGGGGATTGGTGTAGGACAACACTGAGGGGAGATCTTGTTCAGGATATCAGTAATTGGGGAAATGGTGCCCAGCAACACTGAATTGGAGAATTGGTGTGGGGTATCAGGAAATCAAAGAATCTGGTGCAGGGTGCTGATAACTTCGAGAATTGGAGTAAATGGGAGAACACGGGCAGTGAATCAGTTAATAGCACAAATGTTGAAGAGGATTAGTTGTCGAGATTCATTTCTGTGTACCACAGAAATGGGAGAGTTGGTGCAGTTCACCAGTGAAAGGAGGATATGCGTAGGATTAGTAATTTGGAGATGTGATGCAGGGATCGCCAAAATTAGAGAATTCTGGCAGAATTGTTGCAGGGAAATACGGAATGGGAGAACTGGTGCACAGTGGAGCTAAATTAGAGAAGTGGTGCATTGCACCAGGAAATGGGCGAATTAGAGTAGCACACCCTGAAATGTAGAATCGGGCTTGGGCATCAGATGGAAGAATTAGTACAGGGATATGAGTAAATGGGAGATTTGGTTGAAACAATAAATGGGAGATCTGGTGCACAGTGCCGTTACAGTAGAAAATTGGTGGGAGTGCCAATATATTTGAAAATTAGAGCAAAGCATGTCTAAATTGGGGAATAGGGGCCAAGGAATCAATAAAAAGAAGAAATGTTGCAAGCATCGGTAAATTGGAGATTCAGTTCAGTGCATCACTAAATGAAAAAAAAAATCAACAAGGCATCAGTACATGGAAGATGTGTATCTGGAAACAATTAAATGGAAGGAATTGATGCAGGGCAACAATAACTGGAGAAGTCATGCAGGTGCCATTAAATTCTAAGTGGGAGGACTGGGGCAGGATAACCTCAATGGGTGAGTTGGTGAGATTTCCGAATTAGTGCAGGATTGGTAAATGGGAGAATTGGTGCAGGGAAGCAGAGCACTAAATAGAGCTTTAGAGATGTACAGCACGGAAAGAGATCCGTCAGTCCAACTTGTCCACTCCTCAATTTAAGAATTC
>NC_057747.1:18526098-18531271 GCF_004010195.1 Chiloscyllium plagiosum | reverse complement strand
ATGCACCAATTCTCTAATTTTGCTTCACTGTGCACCAGGTCTCTCATTTACTAATGGCCTGCATCAATTCTCCAATTCAGTGTTGCTTCGCACCTTTTCCCCAATTACTGACGTCCTGAACAAGTTCTCCATTCAGTTTTGCCTGACACCAATCCTCATATTGAATAATGCGCTCGCCCATTTTAGAGGTGCCCTACTCTCACTCCCGCCACAAGTATTGTCGTGCCCGAATTCTGCCATTTGGTGCAACACTGCACCCATTCTCCATTTAGTGCGAAACTGCACTTCTCCCATTTGGTGCTAACGGCACCAATTCTCCCATTAATGGGTGCCCCATTCCACATTCTCTTATTTCAATAAGCCCTTGCCCAATTCTTCCATTTAGTAGTTTCTTTGAATGGTTCTCCAAGTTCGTGAAGCGCTGCCAGAATTCTAAAATTGTGTCATAGACAAGTTGGACTGAAGTGTCTGTTTCCATGTTGTACATCTCTATGATTGTATGACTCTATTTATGTCTCCGCTGATCTGCACCATTTCTCCAATTTACCAATCCTGCACAAATCCTGAAACTGCACCAACTCTCCCATTGAGTATTATCCTGCCCAATGTAAAGGCACCTGCATGAATTCTCCAATTATTGTTGCGCTGCATCAATTCCTTCCATTTAATTGTTCCCTGAAACACTTTTTCCACGTCCGAGTGCCCTGCCGAATGGTTTTCATTTAGTGGTGCACTGAACTGAATCCCCAATTTACCAATGCTTGTAACGTTTCATTTAATTAATTCCCTGGCCCCGAATCCCCAATTTAGACAAGCTCTGCTACAATTTTCTAATATATGGGCACTCGCACCTGTTTTCTAATGTAATGGCACTATGCATCTTATCTCCCATTTATTGATTCCCACCAAATCTCCCAATTACACATACCCCTGTACTAATTCTTCCATTTACTGACGCCCGAGCCAGATTCTACTATCTAAGGGTGCGCTACTCTAATTCTCCCATTTCCTGGTGCCATGCACCCATTCTCTAATTGAGCTTCACTGTGCACCAGATCTTCCATTCAGTATTTCCCTGCAACAATTCTCCCATTTAGTAGTCCGCTGCCAGAATTCTCTAATCTTGCGATCCCTGCATCAAATCTACAAATTATCGATCCTGTACATATCTTCCAGTTAGCAGTGAACTGCACGAACTTCCCCATTTCGTGGTACACTGTATTGAATCTGGACCACTAATCCTTTGCAACACTTATCCTATTTACTGATTCACTGCCCGTGTTCTCCCATTTGCTCCAATTCTCGAAGTTATCAGCACCCTGCACCAGGTCTCTCTTTCACTGATAGGCCCCACCAATTCTCCAATTCAGTGTTGCTTTGCACCATTTCCCCCAATTACTGATGTCGTGACCCAGTTCTCCACTCAGTGCTGCTTTACACCAGTCCCCATACTGACCGATGCCCTCGCCCAATTTAGAGGTGCCCTGCTCTAAATCTCCCAAAAGGTATTGTCCTACCCCAATTCTCCCATTTAATGCAACATAGCTTAACTCGCCCATTTAGTGCTGAACTGCACTAATTCACCCATTGTCTGATGCCCTTATGCCCTAAAATTCTCACACATTTCGATAGGTTCTTTGCCAATTCTTCCATTTCGTAGTTTCTTGCAATGATTCTCCAATTTCATGGAGCGCTGCTGGAATTCTTAAATTGAGGCGTGGACAAGTTGGACTGACGGATCTGTTTCCGTGCTGTAAATCTCTAAAGCTCTATTTAGTGCTCCGCTTCCCTGCACCAATTCTCCCATTTACAAATCCTGCACTAATTCGGAAATTTCACCAACTCACCCATTGAGGTTATCCTGCCCCAGTCCTCCCACATAGAATTTAATGGCACCTGCATGACTTCTCCAATTATTGTTGCCCTGCATCAATTCCTTCCATTTAATTGTTCCCTGATGCACATCTTCCACGTACTGATGCCTTGTTGATTTTTTTTTCATTTAGTGATGCACTGAACCGAATCTCCAATTTACCGATGCTTGCAACATTTCTTCTTTTTATTGATTCCCTGGTCCCTATTCCCAATTTAGACATGCTCTGCTCTAATTTTCCAATATATTGGCACTCCTACCAATTTTATAATGTAACAGCACTGTGCACCAGATCTCACATTTATTGTTTCAACCAAATCTCCTATTTACTCATATCCCTGTACTAATTCTTTCATTTACTGATGCCCAAGCCCGATTCTACCATTTCAGGGTGCCCTACTCTAATGCACCCATTTCCTGGTGCCATGCACCAATTCTCTAATTTAGCACCACTGTGCACCAGTTCGCCCATTCCGTATTTCCCTGCAACAATTCTGCCAGAAATCTCTTATTTTGGCGATCCCTGCATCACATCTCCAAATTACCGATCCTATGCATATCCTCCTTCACTGGTGAACTGCACCAACTCTCCCATTTCTGTGGTACACAGAAATGAATCTCGACAACTAATCCTCTTCAACATTTGTCCTATTTACTGATTCACTGCCGGTGTTCTCCCATTTACTCCAATTCTCGAAGTTATCAGCACCCTGCACCAGATTCTTTGATTTCCTGATACCCCACACCAATTCTCCAATTCAGTGTTGCTGAGCACCATTTCCCCCAAATACTGATGTCCTGAACAAGTTCTCCCCTCAGTGTTGTCCTACTACAATCCTCCTACTGACTGGTGCCCTCACCCAATTTAGAGGTGCCCTCCTCTAAATCTCCCGAAATGTATCGTCCTGCTCCAATTCTCCCATTTAATGCAATTAACATAATTGACCCATTAGTGCTGAACTGCACTAATTCTCCCATTCTCTGATGCCCTGTCGAAAACTCTTGGATTTCGATAAGCTCTTTCCAATTTTTTTCCATTTCGTAGTTCCTTGCAATGGTTCTCCAATTTAGTGGAGAGCTGCCAGAATTCTTAAATTTGGGCGTGGACACGTTGGACTGAAAGATCTGTTTCCGTGCTGTACATCTCTTAGGCTGTAATTAGTGCTCCGCTTCCCTGCACCAATTCTCCCATTTACCAATCCTGCACTAAGTCGGAAATTTCACCAACTCACCTATTGAGGTTATCCTGCCCCAGTCCTCCCACTTCGAATTTAATGGCACCTGCATGAATTCTCCAATTATTGTTGCCTTGCATCAATTCCCTACAGTTAGTTGATCCCTGACACACATCTTCCACGTACTGATGAATTGCTGATTTATTTTTTCATTTTCTGATGCACTGAACTGAATCTCCAATTTTCCAATTCTGGCAACATTTCATCTTTTTATTGATTCCCTGCCCCCTGTTCCCCAATTTTGACATGCTCTGCTCCAATTTTCCAATTCTCCAATTCAGTGTTGCTTCGCCCCATTTCCCCCAATTACTGACGCCCTGATCCAGTTCTCCATTCAGTTTTGCCTGACACCAATCCTCATATTGACTGACGCCCTCGCCCAATTTAGGGTTGCCCCACTCAAAATCTCCCTAAAGGTATTGTCCTGCACCAATTCTCCCATTTAGTGCAACACAGCATAACTAACCCATTTAGTGTTGAACTGCACTAATTCTACCATTATCTGATGCCCTGTTGCAAATTCTTATTTTTCGCTAAGCCCTTTCTCATTTTTTTCCATTTCATTGTTCCTTGCAATGATTCTCCAATTTAGTGGAGATACGCCAGAATTCGTAAATTTAGGCATTGACAAGTTGACACTCCCACCAATTTTCCAATGTAATGACACTGTACACCGAATCTCCCATTTATTATTTCCCACCAAATCTCCATTTACTCATATCCCTGTACTAATCCTTCCATTTACTGATGCCCGAGCCCGATTCTACCATTTAAGGGTGTATTACTCTAATTCTCCCATTTCCTGATGCTGTGCACCCATTCTCTAAGTTAGCTTCACTGTACACCAGTTCTTCCATTCAGTATTTCCCTGCAATAATTCTCCCATTTAGTATTCCGCTACCAGAATTCTCTAATCTTGCGATCCCTGCATCAAATCTCCAAATTACCGATCCTACACATATCCTCCCTTTAGAGGCGAACTGCACCAACTCCCCCATTTCGTGGTACACTGTATTGAATCCCGACCACTAATCCTTTGCAATATTCGTCGTATTTACAGATTCACTGCCCGTGTTCTCCCATTTACTCCAATTCGCGAAGTTATCAGCACCCTGCACCAGGTCTCTCATTTACTGATACCCCACACCAATTCTCCAATTCAGTGTTGATGAGCACCATTTCCCTCAATTACTGATGTCCTGAACAAGTTCTCCATTCAGTTTTGCCTTCCACCAATCCTCATGTTGACTGATGCCCTCCCCCAATTTAGGGGTGACCTGCTCTAAATCTCCCCAAAGGTATTGTCCTGCTCCAATTCTCCCATATAGTGCGACACAGCATAACTCACCCATTTAGTGCTGAACTGCACTAATTCACCCATTATCTGATGCCCTGTTGCCAATTCTCTCATTTCGATAAACCCTTTCCCATTTTTTTTCACTTAGTAGTTTCTTGCAAAGTTTCTCCAATTTAGTGGAGAGCTGCCAGAATTCTTAAGCTGGACACGTCGGTCTGAAGGATTTGTTTCCGTGATGTCCATCTCTTAGGTTGTAATGAGTGCACCGCTTCCCGACACCAATTGTCCCATTTACCAATCCTGCACTAATTCGGGAATTTCACCAACTTACCCATTGAGGTTATCCTGCCCCAGTCCTCCTGCTTAGAATTTAATGACACCTGCACGAATTCTCCAATTATTGTTTCCCTGCATCATTTAGTTGTTCCCTGATACACATCTTCCACGTACGGATAACCAGCTGCGTTTTTGTTTGTTCATTTACTGGTGCTCTGAACTGAATCTCCAATTTACCGATGCTTGCAACATTTCTTCTTTTTATTGATTCCCTGGCCCCTGTTCCCCAATTTAGACATGCTCTGCTCCAATTTTCTAATATATGGGCACTCTCACCTGTTTCCAATGTAATGGCACTATGCACCTTACCTCCCATTTATTGATTCCCACCAAATCTCCCATTTCCTCATATCCCTGTACTAATTCTTCCATTTACTGATGCCCGAGCCCGATTCTACCATTTAAGGGTGCGCTACTCTAATTCTCCCATTT
>NC_057747.1:18510675-18525381 GCF_004010195.1 Chiloscyllium plagiosum | reverse complement strand
CTCCAATTTACCGATGCTTGCAACATTTCTTCTTTTTATTGATTCCCTGGCCCCTGTTCCCCAATTTAGACATGCTCTGCTCCAATTTTCTAATATATGGGCACTCGCACCTGTTTCCAATGTAATGGCACTATGCACCTTACCTCCCATTTATTGATTCCCACCAAATCTCCCATTTCCTCATATCCCTGTACTAATTCTTCCATTTACTGATGCCCGAGCCCGATTCTACCATTTAAGGGTGCGCTACTCTAATTCTCCCATTTACTGGTGCCATGCATCCATTCTCTAATTGAGCTCCACTGTGCACCAGTTCTTCCATTCAGTATTTCCCTGCAACAATTCTCCCATTTAGTAGTGCGCTGCCAGAATTCTCTAATCATGCGATTTTTTGCATCAAATCTCCAAATTACCGATCCTACACATATCTCCCATTTAGTGGTGATCTGCACCGACTCCCCCATTTCGTGGTGCACTGTATATTTGAATCAGGACCACTAATCCCTTGTATCATTTGTCCTATTTACTAACTCACTGCCCGTGTTCTCCCATTTGCTCCAATTCTCGAAGTTATTGGCACCCTGCACCAGGTCTTTCATTTACTGATACACCACACCAATTCTCTAATTCAGTGTTGCTTAGCACCATTGCCCCCAATTACCGATGTCCTGAACAAGTTCTCCACGTAGTCTTGCCTTACACCAATCCTCATACTGACTGATGCCCTCGCCCAATTTAGGGGTGCCCAACTATAAATCTTCGAAATAGCATTGTCCTACCCAATTCTCCCATTTAGTGCAACACAGCATAGAACACCCATTTAGTGCTGAACTGCACTAATTCACCCATTATTTGATGCCCTGTTGCCAATTCTCATATTTTGATAAGCCTATTCCCAATTTTTCCATTTAGTAGTTTCTTGCAATGATTCTCCAATTTAGTGGAGAGCTAAAAGAATTCTTAAATTTAGGCGTGGACAAGTTGGACTGAAGGGTCTGTTTCCATGCTGTACATCTCTAAGGCTGTAATTAGTGCTCCACTTCCCTGCACCAATTCTCCCATTTACTAATCCGGCACTAATTCGGGAATTTCACCAACTCACCCATTGAGGTTATCCTGCCCCAGTCCTCCCACTGAGAATTTCATGGCACCTGCATGAACTCTCCAATTATTGTTGCCCTACATCAATTCCTTCCATTTAGTTGTTCCCTGATACACACCTTCAGAGTACAGGTGCCCTGCTCAATTTTTTTTCATTTAGTGTGCACTGAACTGAATCTCCAATTTACCAATGCTTGCAACATTTCTTCTTTTTACTGATTCCCTGGTCCCTCTTCCCCAACTTAGACATGCTCTGCTCCAATTGTCCAATATATTTACACTCCTACCAATTTTCCAATGTGACGGCACTGTGCACCAGATCTCCCATTTATTGCTTCCACCAAATCTCCCACTTACTCATATCCCTGTACTAATTCTTCCATGTACTGATGCCTGAGCCTGATTCGACCATTTAAGGGTGCGCTACTCTAATTCTCACATTTACTGTTGCCATGCACCAACTGTCTAATATAGCTCCACTGTGCATTTCTCATTTACTTATGGCCCTCACCAATTCTCCAATTCAGTGTTGCTTAGCACCAGTCCCCCAATTGCTGATGTTCTGAATAAGTTCTCCACTCAGTGTTACCTCACTCCAACCCTCATACTTACTGATGCACTCACCCAATTTAGGGGTGCCCTACTTTATATCTTCGAAAATGTATTGTCCGGTCTCAATTCTCCCATTTAGTGCAACTTAGCATAACTCACCCATTTAGTGCTAAACTGCACTAATTCTCCCATTATCTGAAGCTCTGTTGCAAATTCTCACATTTCGATAAGCCCTTTCCTAATTTTTCCATTTAGTGGTTCATTGCAATGATTCTCCAATTAGTGGGGAGCTGCCAGGATTCTTAAATTTAGGCGTGGACAAGTTGGACTGAAAGATCTGTTTCCGTGCTGTACCAACTCTAAGGCTGTAATTAGTGCTCCGCTTCCCTGCACCAATTCTCCCATTTACCAATCCTGCACTAATTCGGGAATTTTACCAACTCACCCATTGAGGTTATCCTGCCCCAATCCTCCCACTTAGAATTTAATGGCACCAATATATTGGCACTCCCACCATTTTTCTAATGTAATGGCAATGTGCAGCAGATTTCCCATTTTTTGTTTCCACCAAATCTCCCGTTTACTCATATCCCTGTACTAATTCTTCCATTTACTGATGCCCGAGCCCGATTCTACCATTTAAGGGTGAACTGCTCTAATTCTCCCATTTACTGTTGCCATGCTCTAATTTAGCTCCACTGTGCACCAGCTGTCTGATTTACTGATGTCCCGCATCAATTCTCCAATTCAGTGTTGCTTTGCACATTTCCCCCAATTACTGACGTCCTGAACAAGTCCTCCATTCAGTTGTGCCTTACACCAATTGTCATATTGACTCATGCCCTCGCCCAATTTAGGGGTGCACTACTCTCATTCCCGCATCAAGTCTTGTCCTGCCCAAGTTTCCCATTTGGTGCTCACTGCATCAATTCTCCAGTTATCGGATGTCCTTTTCCAAATTCTCTTATTTCAATATGCCCTTGCCCAATTCTTCCATTTAGTATTTCCTTGGAATGATTCTCCAATTTCGTGGAGCGCTGCCAGAATTCTAAAATTGTGTCATAGACAAGTTGGACCGAAGTGTCTGTTTCCATGTTGTACATCTCTATGATTGTATGACTCTATTTATGTCTCCACCATTTGTCCCATTTACCAATCCTGCACAAATCCTGATACTGCACCAACTCTCCCATTGACTATTATCCTGCCCGATTTAAAGGCACCTGCATGAATTCTCCACTTATTGTTGCCCTGCATCAATTCCTTCCATTTAATTGTTCCCTGAAACACTTCTTCCACGTACAGGTGCCCTGCTGAATTGTTTTCATTTGGTGGTGCACTGAACTAAAACTCTAATTTACCAATGCTTGCAACATGTCTTCTTTTTATTGATTCCCTGCTCCTATTCCCCAATTTAGAAATGCTTTGCTGAATTCTCTAATATATTGACACTCCCACCAGTTTTCCAATGTAATGACACTGTGCACCAAATCTCCCATTTATTGATTCCCACCAAATATCCCATTTACACATGTCCCTGTACTAATTCTTCCATTTACTGATGCCCTAGCTGATTCTACCATTGAAGGGTGCCCTACTCTAATTCTCCCATTTCCTGGTGCCATGCACCCATTCTCTAATTTAGCTCCACTGTGCACCAGTTTTTCCATTTAGCATTTCTCTGCAACAATTCTCTCATTTAGTAACCAGCTGCCAGATTCTCTAATCTTGGTGATCCCTGCATCAAATCTCCAAATTTCCGATCATACACATATCCTCCCTTTAGTGGTGAACTGCACCAACTCCCCCATTTCGTGTTGCACTGTATTAAATCTGGACCACTAATCCTTTGCAGCATTTGTCCTATTTACTGATTCACTGCCCATGTTCTCTCCTTTGCTCCAACTCTCGAAGTTATCAGCACCCTGCACAAGGTCTTTCATTTACTGATGCCCCACACCAATTCTCTAATTCAGTGTTCCTTAGCACCATTTCCCCAATTACTAAAGTTCTGAACCAGTCCTCCTCACTGTGCTGCCTTACACCAATCCTCATATTGACTGAGGCCCTCGAACGCTTTTTGGGTGCCTTACTCTAAATTTCCCATCGAGTATTGTCCTGCCCGACTTCTCCCATTTAGTGTTACACTGCAGCAATTCTCCCATTTTCTGATGCCCTATTACATTTCTCACCTTTCGATAAGCTCTTGCCCAATTCTCCCAGTAAGTAGTTCCATGATTCTTCAATTTACTGGAGTGCTGCCAGAATTCTTAAATTGAGGCATGGACAAGTTGGACCAAAGGATCTGTTTCTGTGTTGTAAATCTCTGTGATTGTATGACTCCAGTTATGGGTATTTCTCCCATTTTCCAATCCTGCACAAATCCTGGAACTGCACCAACTCTCCCATTGAGTGTTTATCTGCCCCCGTTCTCCCACTTCGAATTTAATGGCACCTGCATGAATTCCCCAATTATTGGGGACCTGTTTTTGTTTTTCATTTGATGGTGCACAGAACTGAATCTTCAATTAACTGATGCTTGCAACAACAATTCTTCTTATTGATTTCCTGCCCCATTCCCCAATTTAGACATGCTCTGCTCCAATTCTCTCATATATTGACACTCACAGCAGTTTTCCAATGTAATGGCGCTGTGCAACGAATCTCCCATTTACTGATTCCCACAGAATCTCCCATTTACTCATACCCCTGTCCTAATTCTTTCATTGACTGATGCCCTAGCCAGATTCTACCATTTAGCAGGAGCCTCAGCTTTGGTAAGTGTGACTTGACCACGAAACCAGAAGGGACAGAAAGCCAATTAAGTGAGAGAAAATAAAAGCAATGGAGTTATCAGAGGGAGATCACAGGAAGTGACACTTTTTCCTACAGCAAAGAACCTAAGACCAGTCGGCAGTGTTTCCTCCCCATGCTGGGTTTCAGGAAATATGGTCAGAGCTGAATTTGAGTTTGCAATGGGACGGGCAGGGTACCATTTTACTGACCATGTAGGTGTGAACAACATACAAGGGTCTGCCTTGTCCCTCTCAGGAACTCGCTGTTTAACTAAGAAGCTGACCCACTGGATTAATATCTGTGTGCAGTGTTAATTAGCATAGATCCAATCAGATCAGGGAGATCCCTTGGTGCCTTGCAGACTGCTGTGGAAGAAATAGGTTCTGGTTCCCTTCTCACAGATGCTGCCTGACCTGCTGAGGTTAGATTTCAGATCCCCAGGAACAGCAGGGGTTTCCCATTCTGCATTTTCTTTCTCCTTACTCAATGTGTCATTTGTGATGCTTAAGATTCCACATGCTTTCTATTTCTCCCTGCAGCAGATCTTGTCACAGTAAAAGACCTGTGCACATGAACACCAAGGCAACTCTATCCATGTTCACATTTCAAACTCTGTAGTTCAGTCGAGTTTGTCTCTCTTTAGTCTTTTATGCCAAACTCCATCACAGCGGGCTTCAGTCTGTTCATTTCCCTCCACAACCTTCTGCTATTTCCTGGTGACATTATTATTCGCCTGTCTGTGCAAACAATCCTGTTGGCCGGTATCATCCAGAGTATCTTCTCCAAATCCAAGTTAGATGTCAAAGAAAATATTGATTGTCTTTGCTGTCTCGATAATAAATAACCGACCGTATCATTCATATATAGAGAACAACATGATTAAAATATTCATCCTTGCAGAAAAAAGCAAATTGGATTTTAATTCTGCTGTTTGCAAGTTGCAGTAATTTATGATCACTCAGCATTTTTATGTCCTTGGACATTAATTCTCCATGCTGAGCTTGAGCCATTTACTACTATAACTTCAGTTTTTATCCGGCCTCTTATATAATAATTTGTGAAACAGATTGGACGGCCTTACCTTCATTCATCTTTGATTTTATTTAATCACATTTGTTGAATTTTAACTCCACACTGACTCTCCTTATACAGAGCCACCCTCTCCAGTTGGGTTTGTGTTGCTCTGCTCCAGATATATTCCAAGTGTAAACAGCACCGGTGGCAAACTGACCCGCCTGTTGTCATCAGGAATAGGTTCTTGTTGTACTTTTGAGACTGGTGTCATATTGTCAAACTTGTATGTGGTGGCTCTACCCTTTGGGTAGAGAACTGGCTCGAAGGTAGAAGACAGAGGGTGGTGGGGGAGGGTTGCTTTTCAGACTGGAGGCCTGTGATCAGCGGTGTGCCACAAGGATTGGTGTTGAGTCCACTGTTGTTTTGTCATTTATATTTATGATTTTTATGTGACCATAGGACTAATGGTTAGTAAGTTTGCAGATGACAGTAAATTTGGAGGTGTGGAGGACAGTGAAGATGGTTACCTCAGAGGAGAACGGGATCTTGATCAGATGGGCCAATGGGTTGAGGAGGGGCAGATGGAGATTAATTTATATAAATGTGAGGTGCTGCATTTTGGAAAGGCAAAAGCGAGCAGTACTTATACACTGAATGACAAGGTACTAGGGGTGCTTCTAAACAAATAGACCTGGAGTGCAGTTTCATAGATCGTTGAAAGTGGACTAACATTTCGATAGGATAGAGAAGAAGGCGTTTGTCATTTTTGTCTTTATTGCTCAGTTAATTGTGTAAAAGAGTTGGGAGGTCATGTTGCGGTATTGATTCGGCCACTCTTGGTACGTAATGTGCAATTCTGTGTAGTGAAACCTTAAAGGGTTCAAAAAAGATTTACAAGAATGTTGCCAAGGTTGGAGAGTTTGTGCTGGAGGGTAAGACTGTGTAGGTTGAGGTTGTTATCCCTGGAGCGTCAGTGGCTGAGGGGTAAACGTTTACGAAATCATGAAGGCCCTCAATAGGGTAGAAAGGCAAGGTGATTTCCCTGTGGTGGGTAAGTCCAGATGGCATATGTTAAAGTTAAGAGGGTAAACATAAAAGGGACCTAAGGGCAACATATTTCACACAGAGGGCACTGTGTGCATGATCTGCCAGAGGAAGAAGTGGAGGCTGGTATAATTACAACATTTAAAAGGTATCTGGGTGAGTGTAGGAATTAAAAAGGGTTCAGAGGAACATGGGCCAAATACTGACAAATGGGATGAGATTTACATCGGATATCAGTTCGGCATGGATGTGTTGGACTGAATGATTTGTTCCTGAGCTTTTCTTGCTCTGAGTGGGTTGAGCTCCGGATTGGAGATTTATGAAGTAGAAAATTAAAAATGGCACAGAGTTAGACCGAGAAATCTTGCTTATCTCATCAGCTTTATCCTGTTTCCATGATCCTCCTCCTTCAATCAATGCATTTTTCGATCCTCATTCAGAATTCCTGGAGCTCTGTAACTGGCGTGGAACAATGTGTGGGAAGTCCTATTGCAGTCCACACGAGGTACCATTCCCACTGCCCTGCTCCCACGGCCTGCAATGCTGCAGACTGAGCAGACAACCCGAAGCACAATGATGAGCTCCTTCCGGCCCACGGCCCTCCTGCTCACTGAATGAAGACAATCACCAGAAGCAGAATCCAGCTCTTGTTTGAGCCTTGAATACCTGACTCTGTCTCACTGAGTGAAGATTGGACTCAGAACCAGAAATGAAATCAACTTCCTATCTGCATTGTCACTCTTTTAGATCTCTGTGTTTCTGAATTCAGGTCATTTGATTGGAGACTGCAGATAGCGGGTCCCCAGTGAAATGGAAAGAATGGTGGAGGAGCTCACTGAGGGACATCTCTCATAGCGAGAATCAGAAAGATGCTATTCCACATTGGAAGGGTTTAAGGTGAATTGATGGTTCAGAATAATGTTATACGGATGTTTGTTTTGTGGCTGGAGTTTATTTTATCCTTGTGTAGATTTGACACATTAATCCTCTCTCCCCACCACTACAGAAGCTGTTGGAACTGTTCAGTGTTTCTAGCGGCTTCTGTAATTATTTCAGGTTCCTGACGGGAGCAGTCTCTCACTTTTCGAACAAAACAAACCCATCCTTGTGCTGCAACCAATATTTCAATAACAAATCGGAAGCAGCACAGGGGAAAACTTCCGAGATGCTGAGCAATGCTGCCCGGTTCCACAATGCAATTCACAGGAACCATCGCCTGGAAAAGCAAGGAGCAATCTGACAGATCCGTTTTACCACAGAATGAAAGATTTATTTCATCGATTTATCCCACTGCCTTTCCTTTAAAAGGCTGTTTACAAACCACAACACTGCAATGGCCGGGAATCGAACCCGGGTCAACGGCGTGGAAGGCAGCTATGCTCCCCACGATACCACCACCACCCTGCTCGCAGCTCCCTCCCCATTCCCAAACACACTTAACAAGGCCGTGATCATCATCAACTGGATTCGGGTTGAAATCCAAACAAGAAATTGCTGGGGAAGCTCAGCATGTCTGTTAGCACCAGAATTTGGGCGACACGGTGGCTCAGTGGTTAGCACTAGGGTTCCAGGTTCAATTCTAGCCTCGGGCGACTGTCTGTGTGGAGGTTGCACATTCTCCCCAAGTTTGTGTGGGTTTCTTCTGGGTGCTCCGGCTTCCTTCCACAGTCCAAAAATGTGCAGGTTAGGTGAATTGGCCTTGCTAAATTGTCCATAGTGATTAGTCAGAGTTAAATGGGTCTGGGTGGGTTATTCTTCGGAGGGTCGGTGTGGACTGGTTGGGCTGAAGGGCCTGTTTCCACACTGTAGGGAATCTCATCGAATCTAATCAGAAGACTTCAGTTCTGAACCAAATCCAAGGGGATTGGTAATTTGTTTCAGCAAACATCTAAGAGCTCAGGGAATGTAAGCAGGAGGAGACTATACAGCCTGTTTAAACTGTTCAGTCTCTTCTGGCAGTCAATCCAATCAGAGCTGGTTTGAGATTTCAAATCCGGTTTCCTACCCACTCCCCAATCTCGTGACTCCCTGAGACATCGGAAATCTGTCTATTCCAATCTGAAATGTACTCAGTGAGGGAGCATCACCAATCCTCAGGGAGAGAGAATATTAAAGACTCAGAGGCCTTAGAGTGATGCGCTGTCTCCTCATCTCAGTCCCAAATAATCTGCTCTTACCCTAAGAGGTTGTCAATCAAACCCGAATGAACTGCGGATGCTGTAACATGAACGCTGATTTTTCTGCACAGATGCTGCCTGACCTGCTGAGCTTTTCCAGAATCTCCTGATACTGTGTTACCGTGTTTCAGATTCCCAGACCCACAGGACTAATTTCTCAGCATCTTCCCTCTCAAACCACTGAACAATCTGAGACATTCCAATGAAATCGTCTTTCCATTTACGAGAATATAGCACCAATTTATTCAGATACTCAGCACTGGAGCACACGGGTCCCAAATACTGAGCTTTATTTTGTGATTCATTAATGTGTTTGGGTCATTGCCGCTGGGTCACCACGGATTGCTCAGATATAATTGCTCTGGTGAAGGTGACGGTGAGTTATTGCCTTGAACTGCTGCCATTTATTTGGTGCAGATAAACCCACAATGATGTAAGGGAGGGAGTTCCAGGATTTCCAACCAATGGCACTTGTGGGATTGAGATGTTTTTCCAAGCCAGGGTGGGGAGTGGCTTGATGTGGAATTGTCAACTGCTGGTGTTCCCGTGTATCTGCTGTACTCAGCATTCCACATGATAGTGCCGTGGGTCTGGAAGCTGCTCTGGAAGGAACCTTGGGAATTTCACCTGTGCATCGTGTCTATTGTACACACTGCTGCTACTGAGTGTCGGTGGTGGAGACAGGGGATGTTTGTGGCTGTGGTGCTGAGCAAGCTGCACTGCAAGTTTTTTCCACCTAATTATGGAGAACACAACTACTCTCCATCATCAATCCATTTCACAGACGGACACCCAGTGATGACACGGATCTGTTAATTGTACAAACGACCATGAGATTGTAACCAGATTGCCCTCTTCCCTGACAATGGTCTGAGGGACATCCCGCGACTGTTGCACTTTCTCCTGGCCATTCCATCTGTAAAAGCTGGGCATGAGCTGATGGGACATAGACTGTGTTACAGATGGTTACACTCAGGACACTTTCACTCACTGCACACCGATTCTGTCTGTCTTTTCGAACGTGTCTCTCTGAATATGTGTGCACATTATCGTGTGTGTTTATGTCTCTGTGTTTCCGTCTGTGTCTACCCATCTATCTCTAACTATCAGTGTCTGTGTGAGTATGTGTGTGTCTCATTGTGTGTATTCGTGAGTGTCTCCGTTTTTATCTATCTTTGTGTCTGTATCTCTGTGCAGCGGGCTCACTCTTGTTTTGGGAACTGTGTGTATTGAAACGGGGCTGAAACTCGCCTCTACCTGTATCTCTGTCTAGTTCTCTTAATTTTAAAGTGACACAATGCTTCTGGTCATGTCGATGCGTGTTTGTGTGTGTGTGCGTGTCTGTGTGTGTGTGATAGATGTCAATACATACAGATACTCAGAGACTCATCCACAGAGATGTGCAGAGAAACATACAGCAGCACATGGAGAGACACACATACAAATACAATCACACAGGCATACACACACAAACACAGACAGATATTGATGGAGACAGCAAAAGTGAAAACACTGACAGAATTCCTTGTTCCTAAAACTAAATGAGAAATTAATAGATTTTTTTTAGGAATATTTGACTTTACTCGAAAGTTGTCCTTATTTTAGCTGGATGGTGTGCTTTCAACAAATTTGTGATGAAAATAAGAAAAAAGAGGCTTAGTTAGCAGAGTGTAAGGTTACATTTGAAAGGTGAAAGCAATTTGAATCAATGAACCACTTTTGGCCATCCCTGAGATTTCCAGGCTTATCAAAATGGCCGCTGATGCTCGTGAATTGGGGCGAAGTGCTGTCTTGTTCCAGGATGATGAGTTAGGAATTGTGAAACCTGGAGGATGGTGCTATTAGAAACAATACCAGTCATTGGGAAAAATCCTCTCCCATAGGAAAGGGGGCTTTGGGATTACTGTTGGCTCTTCAGCACTTTGAAGTCTATCCAACAAAGAATAATGAAATACTAAATGACACTGATTGTAATCCACTGGCCTTCTTTAAAAAGTTTCAAATAAACAATGCAAGACTGTTCGATCGAATCTTTTGTTGTCACCATTTTATGTAAACGTCATACATATTACTGGATAACTTAATGGGAATTCAGATTGATTGTCCCAAGAGGTAGATACTGGAATATGTAAAAGATTTAAGGAATGCTCTGATTGCATAACATTGTAAGAAGGGAGAAAGAATAAATAGATTGCAGGTTTTTAAAATTTTGTGCATCATGTATTTTGCAAGGAAACGCGTTTTTCAAATGGCATTTTAGTTTTATCAGGGCGACTGCAAATCCAAAAAAACTTTTAAAACATCTTCAATTTAATTTGGACTAAAATCTGAAAAGAGCGACCTTACAAACAGACAATGAGTGAAAGGTTGCTGCACGTTTTGACAGCAATTCACCTGAGAGAGACCCAATGATTGAAGTCAGGTTGGAGATGAACGGAGGTATTCACAGATGGAACTTTGGTTTGAAACAAGGAGCTGTTTGATAATTGGCCACTAGTTCATCACTGCCTGCCAACAGTGATGTGATTGGTTCTCAGGCAGCTAAACAGCTTGGGACCCTGAACAAGATACAGAGAAGTCTTCAGCTGCTCAGGAGCTCGCTCCGTTCTCTGCAGTAAAAGGCAGTTTAATCGTGAAGAAACCTGGTTTATTTTTGATTCCACTGTTCCTATGAGCTCTGCCTTTTTAATGAGTGTGATACGGACTGTTTATAAGTATTAACTAGTCCTGCTACCTCTTGTAAATCAATGAGAGCCTGCAAGATGCAGTACACAAATTTACCAAGGCTCTAAAGAAAGTACATTCCAAAGACATGACAACGAAGAAATGGAGGGGCTGGGGAAACAGATGAGTGGGAAGGTTATGGCATGGAGCCAGTTATCAAACTTGGATCAATGAAGAGTGCAGAATTGGGTATATCTAAAAGTAAGGTGTCAACCTGGTGTAGGTACAACACAGAAATACTTGCATGACAGAAACCATGAGCAGCAACAGATAGACAAGGCTAAGTGACTCCTGCACCCATGGATCAGACATAAGCTCTGCAGTCCTGCCACCTCCCATCGTGAATGATGGGGGACAATTTAATAAACCATTGCTTTCACTTGAATGTCGAGACTGAGGGTGATCTATTATCTCCTTACCAAATTATGACAGGCATGGATGTAATGGAACGTCGAAGCCTTTTACACAGGCTACAGGCGACATAAGTTTAAGGTGTTATACACCAGACCAGACCCAAACCTATTAGTGAGGAGCTTTGATTTTATTTGATAATTCTGATTGTGACATGTACCGAGACACAGTGAAAAGTATTGTGCTGCGTGATATCCAGTACAAATCATGCCTTATATAAGGTCATCGGGTTATTATAGTGTTGTGGCCATAGAACAGGTGTAAAGAAGGATGAACTGTAATATATGACAGGCCCAGTCATACGTCTGATAACAGCAGGGAAGAAACTGCTCCTGAACCTATCAGTACATGTTTACAAACTTTTGTATCTTCTGTCCAATGGAAGAGGGTGGAAGAGAGTATTGCAGGAGTGGGAGGAGTCTTTGATTATGATGACTGCTTTCCTGAAGCAGTGGGAAGTCAAGACCGAGTCAGATGGACGGAAATGTGATTTGGGTGATAGACTGAGTTGGGTTCATGCCTCTCTGTAATTTCTTGCAGTACGGGCAGAGCAGGTACCATACCAACGTGTGATGCACCTGGATAGGATGCTTTCTACAGTGCAAAATACAAATTGGTCAGAGTCATTGCCGAAATGCTAAATTTCCTTCACCTTCTGAGGAGGTAGAGGCATTGATGAGCTTTCTTGTCTGTAGAGTTGACATGGATGGACTGATTGCTGGTAATATTAATTCCTCAGAACTTGAAGCTCTCCATCACCTCCACCTCAGCACCAATGACAGAGACCAGGGTCTGTCCTTCAGTCCACTTCCTGAAGTCAATGACCAGTACCTTTGTCTTGCTGACATTGAGGGAGAGATTGTTGTCTTTACACAATACCACTAAGCTCTCTTTCCTGTACTCTGTCCCACTGTTGTTTGAGATCCTACTATGGTGGTGTCATTAGCTAATCTGTAAATGGAGTTGGAGCTGAATTTGGCCATACAGCCATGAGAGGGTAAGAAGTATAGAAGTGGACTGAGTACACAGCCTTGCAGTGCACCAATTTGCGGATTATCATAGAGGAGGTGTTCTCAACTATCCTTATTGATTCTGACCTGCAGGTCAGAAAGTTGAGGATCCAGTTGTAGAGGTGAGGAAAGAGTCCCAGGGCTCAGACTGTGTCGATGAGTCTTGTTGGCATTATCGTGATCAAGGCAGAGCTAAAGTCAATATCTCGGAGTCTGACGTCGGTGTCCTTGTTATCCAGACGTTCCTGGGATGAGTGAAGGGGAGGAACATGGCGTCTGCATGGATCTAGTTCGATGGGAGGTGAACTATAGTGGACCAAGGCATTCTGGGAGGCTGGAGTTAATGTGTGCCATTCCTAACCTCTCAAAGCACTTCATAGGTGGGTTCAGCCATAAATATCGGAGCAGGCTCGAGGGGCCGAATTCCTGACTCCTGCTCCTTTTCCTTGTATTTGTTTGTTCCTTACAGCACAGAGAGAGACATGTTAACTTATGGCTCTGGCAGTCAATGAAGATTCAAATACACAAAGTGCGTCAGTGGGACACTTGGTAAATGCCCGTTTGCTGGATAAAATGCTCCTGATTCCACGCCAAAACTCTGACAGACTCTGAATAAGGCCACACACCTACAATTCAGTAGCAAAACCTGTCATGTTACCTTTTGTGTATTCCTATCGTTTTTATTGGTTGAAGTTTGACAGATTGCTGACATTTTTAATTATCTCAGGGCACTGACTTTAAACAGATTCTTGACTCCACATGTTAATCAATTGAAGCATTGTAACATAGTTCTCCATATCCTGCTTTTGCAGTATAATTTGGAAATTAGCATTTCCACAATGCAGGAATACATGAATGGAAAAGGCTTTTCATTCATTTGCCCCTCTCCTGTGCTGACTGAATTCCAGACTCAAACTGAAGCCTTCTCTGTCCCTGCACCCAGATTAACAGTGTACCATTTAGTTTAGATTGTCCCTCCTCTAACATCCAAAATGCATCGGTTCACATCCCGCTTTATGTCATCTGCAGGAGGCCGAGAGATGATAATGTACAAAGTGTAAGGTGTGTTTTAATCTGCAACGCAGGACAAATTATTCCAAAAGTGTCAGTCAGTTAGCTATTTTAGGTTTGTTCAAAGCAGCCATTTCATGTTAGCACAGCATTGACAGTGACTTTATAAACAGGGAAAGGCAAGACCGAGTGGGGACTTGGGAGTCCATGTGCAAGTGGGTGCAGCGTAGATTCACAGTACTATAGCTGTACAGCACGGGTTCAATGTCCAGGGAAATGGCACAAACCCAGGATGGTGTCACTGGAATTTAGAAAGATCTGAAATGATATAAGTTTGAGATTTATGACAGGAACTACTGGGTTAGATAGGGAGAAAATATTTTAGTTGCTTCTGGAGGCTCATTGTCTGGTAACCGAACAATAGACTGGAACCCTTTGGAAACTCAGGCCGTGTTCAGCGTGAGGTTAGGTTTTGTTTAAATCACCTGATACTGTCCCCATCAAACTCTCGCAGAAAAAGAGTCCGCATGGGGTTAGGTGAAGAGAAATGCTTCCTCTACACTGTCCCCATCAACCAATCCCAGGACAGGTACAGTATGGAGTTAGATGAGGAGCAAAACTCCCTTTAAAGCGTCCCCATGAAACTCTCCCGCAGGATAGGGACCATAGGACCATAAGATAATAAGACATCGGAGTGGAAGCAAGGCCATTCAGCCCATTGAGTCCATTCCACCATTTAATCATGGCTGATGGACATTTCAATTCCACTTACCCACACTCTCCCTGTAGCCCTTAATTCCCTGCGAGATCATTTCCATGTCTTCTCATTTCCATTCCAAATTGACTCCCTCTAATTTTAAGCTGTG
>NC_057747.1:18505580-18509379 GCF_004010195.1 Chiloscyllium plagiosum | reverse complement strand
GACAATCTCATCCTGTATCTGTGGCTCTGGCTCTGTATCAGTGTCTGTCAGTCTCCCTGTTTCTAAAAGTACCTCCATTCCCTACAATGCTGAATAAATTCTAAAACAGTTCGACTTCTTGGGATACCCTTAAGATATAAAACAGAAAGTGCTTTATAACTGCCCACTCCATCCGTTTAAATGAGGATATTCAGTGTATATCTGCTACATTTATATTGTCCGTAAATCACACAGAACATTCACACCCAGGGACCGTGAACAATCCGGAAGGTCCATGAAGTCTCGGTCTTTATTGCCGGCGATTGGCCATAGACAGTAAGGAAGCCTTCCTGTGACAGTTTCACTGAGACAGTATCAGGAATCCTGTGGCCCACTTTGATCCTCAGACTGACTGTTCATCGTCTCTGCAAAGGAAATCACATTTTCAAGATGCAGGAATGTCTGAACGAAAACAGCTCCTGATGTGCTTCCCCAATGTGAGATTTTCAGGAGGACATTAAACTGACAGAAACACAGAAACCAGAAGAGGCCATTCAGCCCTTCTAACCTGCTCTCCCATTCAGTGTGATCATGTCTGACTCCCGATCTCACTGCTTATATTCCCAATTTCGCTCCAAACCCCGTGATGTCATTAACCGGTAATTAAAAATTTCAATTTCGTTCCTGAATATACTCAGTAACCTGTGCTCCACAGCCTTCTGTGGGAGAGAATTCCTCAGGTTGATCACACTGTTTGAAGATGATTCTCTTCCTCTCTATTAGAAATGGGTGAGCCCATGTCCTGAGACTGTGATGCTTGTTCTGAGAATACCCGGCCCAGGAGTTACAGCCCACCCCTTGTATCTCGTCTGTCCAACCGTTAGAATTGGATGCATTTCCATCAGATCCCCCTCTCATTGTCCTGAATACATGCCCAGATAAACCAACCTCTCATGGGACAGTCCTGTCATCCCTGGGACTTGCCGAGTGAAGCTAATGAGCTGTCAGAGGAAGTGGTGGAGGATAGTACAATGACAACATGTGGTTCACGTTTGTAGGAGGAACAGAAATTGAGGTTGAAACTTTATTGCTGGAACAGCACAGCAGGTCAGGCAGCATCCAGGGAACAGGAGATTCGACGTTTCGGGCACAGGCATGACAACATGTGGTTCACGTTTGTAGGAGGAACAGAAATAACAAGCAGAATGATTCGTTTGAAAATATTGAGAAGTTATTTAATTATCATTATCCAGAGGGATTTATGGTATCAAAAATGTAACTCATAGTCGAGTCAATGATAGTGGAGGACAAATGATCCACTGTCATTTATTTCCAGCAGACCGTATAAGGACAGGGAGGTAGTCTGCTGTGAAACTCTCTCGGCCAGGCTTTCCCTTTCATTGAAGATATTAATATCCCTTTGGATCCTCCGTCACACAATTGCTCTGTAACACATTCTACACACAGCATCACTGGGGTCTCTCACATTGAGGATGACTCTCTTCCACTATTGAATGGCGGAGTGGACTCGATGGGCCGAATGGCCTTACCTCCACTCCTATGTCTTATGGTCTCATGGTCTTATGGTGTAAGAACAGGGTATAGGAAGATTTAAACGTGAATTGATGCAGTAATTAAACACAAACAAGCACACTTGATGCTGAGACTTCGTTCGAAGTTATCCAAAAGCTCGGCTTTAAAACTGAGACTGGGAACTTTCTGAGACAATTCCCGGGAAGGTGAGGAGTATGTGATCTGCTGTTAAGCGATGACATTCACCCCTGTTCTGAATGGACTGCTCCTCGGAAGCTGCCTGAACTGCTGTGCTCTTCCAGCACCACTAATCCAGAATCTGGTTTCCAGCACCTACAATCATTGTTTTTACCCTGTTCTGAATGCAGACTCAGCTCTTGGAACTGTCTCCAGCTATTCCCCCAATCCTTTAGACAGACTCCTTGGACTGAGATACTTAATGATAGCAATCATCATGTTTATGTATATAATCTGTCCAGATTACCCAACTCCACCCTCCCCCTCATCTCCCCCACCTCCCAATCACCCGAGCACTCTCACTAGGCAGCTGGAGATCAGAATCGCCCTCGCACCAGCTACTGGTGGGAGAATCAGAATGCTATGAATAGTTGTGAACATTTTATTAACATAAGAAGCAGTCCAGCATCGACATGGATTTTCATTTTGAAAACAGAAATGTTGTTTGTTTTCTCGGATGGAAAGAGCTGAAAACCGAAGCAGCAGAGTTGGAGTCGACACGCTGGCTCACTTCCTCTGATACAGGAGGAAGCAGAGACACAGCTCCTGCTACTTTTAACCTGGTTATCTTGGACAAATCATGGCTTTTTCCCTTGCTCCAAAGGTCTTTGGTCTGTGCAGTATCTCTGGCTCATTCACACTGGTCCCCAAAATGTTAAACTAAACAAAACAGGAATTGTTGCAAAGACTCCACAGGTTTGGCAGCATCTGTGCGAGAGAAATCAGAGTGAATGTTTCGGGTCCAGTGACCCTCTTACAGGACAGAAATGTTACCTCAGCTCCCTGAATTGGGAAACCTGTGTCCTTATCTTCATCTTCTTCAGTTTCTCTTGCTGCCTGCTAAATATTCTGTCTTCTGTGATCTCTCTGACAGATTTGCATCTCTGGAAAGGTTCCCTTTGGTCCTCCATGGTCATTTCTTGCCCATCACCCACGGGAGTTTGAGCTTTTGTCAGATTTATGCAGTGATTAGTTCAATAACTCTGGAAACTGGATGTTTCACCGCTCTATTGAACTGAGCTCTGAACTTGGGCAGAGCTACCATATAAATAAGGGTGTTTATGCAGCAGCTTACATTGCGCAGCATGTACCCAACTTCCTCAAAGATTTCGTAGTCACAGTTATTTAAATGATTTTGGACATCAAGGATATATAAAACATATAGCAGCCAGAGAAGAATGAAATTTCCAGATATAGTGAAAAGTAAAATCACTGCCTTAATTCTACTCTTCATCTCGGGGTCAACCTGCTTCCCTTCCTTACTCTGACCCCTCAGTCCCTTATCGACTTGACTTGACTTGACATAAATAAAATGCGTGCGATTGTTGGAACATTGAGGAATACAATGAAAAAAAAATGGCCCCAATGGGGTTAGAGTCACAGCAAATGAGCGTAATCCAATCCAGCGAGAGTCAGTGAAATACCTTCGCTTATTTCTGCAGTAAAATGGTATGTTCCTGATTATCTTTGTGGGCTCAAATCTAAAATACCAAGGGACATTTTTTTAAATAAAGCAGAATACAGTTTATTGAGAGAATTGCAGATGCGTTTTTCCCAGTGCAATATTTAGTTTTCAGTTTGTGGCAACAAAAGCTGACAATCCGATCGAAGGTGAATGTAACGGTGAACCAGACAGAATAGTCTATGGACGCACGGATCAGGACATGGATAACACTGCACACAGGAGTGATGTCCAGGAAACATACTGGGTAATAATAAAAACGAAGTCGCCTCAGTATGACCTCACTGATAATGGCCAATAGATCTGCTGCTGCCATGGCCACCAGATAGCGTGTTGTGCAGGTAGCGAGGCCACACTTTCCCTGGGACAGGATCATAATAGCCACGGAATTCACTGTCAGAAGGATAAAGGGAAACAACTTATTATTAATGAGCACTCTTTCCGATATAAGTTTACATCATAAGTGTAAATCATCCAACGATATTTCTGCCACCTGCAAACAGACCCCACCACCAGGGATGTATTTCCCTCCCCACCCCTTTCTGCCTTCCACAAAGACCATTCCCTCTGTGACTTCCTGGTCAGGTC
>NC_057747.1:18504724-18505237 GCF_004010195.1 Chiloscyllium plagiosum | reverse complement strand
CACAGCTTAAAAATACTGGGTAGACCATTTAGGACAGAGCTCAGGAGGAACTTCTTCACCCAGAGAGTGGTGGCTGTGTGGAATGCTCTGCTACAGGGGGCAGTGGAGGCCCACTCTCTGGATTCATTTAAGAAGGAGTTGGATAGAGCTCTCAAAGATAGTGGAATCAAGGGTTATGGAGATAAGGCAGGAACAGGATACTGATTCGGAATGATCAGCCATGGTTATATTGAATGGCGGTGCAGGCTCAAAGGGCTGAATGGCCTACTCCTGCATCTATTGTCTATTGTCTATTGTTTGGCAGGTCAGGTCATATTGGGACCACAGATGGAACCTCCATGTCCCAAACCAGTAGCCGAGAAACCTAAGAGAATCTGCCCCGGATAGCATTGAACCACATTGGGCATGGAACAATATTGGGACGCACTTGGTGCCCTGTACAACAGTGACAGAAATTAACTTGTTTCAGACTGGCAGGTCAATTTGAATGTAAGGGACAGCCTTTGCACTGGC
>NC_057747.1:18493015-18504224 GCF_004010195.1 Chiloscyllium plagiosum | reverse complement strand
GCATGCAATAAGAGTGTGAAGTAATGCAGATGCTGGAAATCAGCAATGTAAGCAGAAAATGCTGGAAATATGCAGCAGGCTAGGCTAGAATCTGTGCCTACCCAACAATGGTGATTGTTGGGCAGGCACAGAGACTGCTATATTCCAGAGGCTCTGGCCATTGGAGTGAAGTGGCAGGAAAAATCAGCAGGAACACAAGACTGCTGGCTCTCGAGAGCATTCTGTCTGGATGTATCACTACCTGGTATGGCAACTGGACCATTCAAGATCAGAGACGGTTACAGAGAGTGGTAACCTGGCCCGGACAGTCACAAAGGCCAACCCTCCCATCTATGGAATCCATCTACCAGGCCTACTATAAAGGAAAGGCTGGATATGCCAAGCGTTGGTAATGGGACATGTTTCTATTGGAGCAACCACCACCTTTTTGCAAACTTTCCCAAAACATACCAACGTTTTTATGAGCTTTTCTATCCCCTTCAGTAAGAAGCGCAGAAGCAGCTGCCAGAAATCTGTAAAGGCAGCCCATTCAACAACAGTTTAAATGAAAAAAAGGTTAAAGAAAATATAAACAAAATTGCTGAGCAAAAAATTACCTCAAATAATAAATTGATAAATTAGGGAGTAATTAATCAAAAGATTATTAAATATGCCAAGTAAGTAGAGCTACCTTTTTTCTTTATATTTCCATTTAAGAAGCAGAGTTAGAGAAAGAGTCAGTCAACACTCCCAAGTCCTGATCATGTGGGAATGAGGCAAAAGCCAAACAAAAAAGTATAGAATCCCTACAGTGTGGACCCAGGCCATTCAGCCCATCGAGTCCACACTGACCCTCCAAAGGACATCCCACCCAGACCCACCCTATCCCTGCACTTCCAATGGCTAACCCACTTAACCTACATATCCCTGAACACTATGGGCAAAGTAGCATGGCTAATCCACCAAACCTGCACATCTTTGGACTGTGGGAGGGAACCGGAGCACCCAGAAGAAGCCCACACAGACACGAGGAGATAGTTGGTGTGGAGTTTGCGCATTCTCTCAAGGCTGGAATCGAACCCAGGTCCCTAGCACTGAGGCAGCAGTGCTAACCACTGAGCAACCGTGCTACCAAACTGGGTACAACAGCTACGAAACTTGCATTTGCTTCTGGTGATGGACATTTCAAAATGACCTTAGCGCAAGCGCAATTCCTGTTATAATGGGGCTCAGCAAGGAGATGGTTTTCCACTTCTGTTTTTTTCTCCAGTTCTTACCGTGTGTGTGTGCGCACGCACACGCCACGTGTATGTGTGTGTGTGCATGTGTGTACGCGTGTGTATATGTATACATGTGCGCGTGTGTGTGTGTGCATGTGTGTACGTGTGTATATGTATACCTGTGCGCGTGTGTGTGTGCGCATGTACGTGGGTGTGTGTGTGCATGTGTGTACGTGTGTGTATATGTATACGTGTGCGTGTGTACGTGTGCGTGTATGTGGGTGTGTGTGTGTGTGTATGTGTGTGTGTGTGGGTGGTATGGTGGCTCAGGGGTCAGCACTGCTATCTCACAGTACCAGGGTCCCAGGTTCAATTCCAGCCTTGGGTGACCTGTCTGTGTGGATTTGCACATTCTCCCTGTGTCTGCGTGGGTTTCCTCCGGATGCTCCGGTTTCCTCCCACAGTCCAAAGATATGCAGGGCAGGTGAATTGGCCATGCTAAATTGCCCATAGTGTTGGGTTCATCAGTCAGAGGGGAGTGGGTCTGGGTGTGTTACTCTTTGGAGGGTCGGTGTGGACTTGTTGGGCCGAAGGGTCTGTTTCCACACTGTAGGGAATCTAATCTCATCTAGAGTGTGTGTTCGTTTGTGTGCGTGTGTGCGCATGCATGTGCGTGTGTGTATGAACAGCCTCTGCTTATGTGTGTGTGTGTGTATATGAACAGCCTGTGTGTGTGTGTATGAACAGTCTGTGTGTGTGCGTGTGTATGTTTGCACATATGTCACCATCCTGACTTGGAAATACATTGCCATTTCTTCACTGTCACTGGGTCAAAATCCTACCATTCCTTCCCAAGAGCCAACCCACAGGACACGGACTGCAGCGGTTCAAGATGGCAGCTCACTACCATCTTCAAGGACAACTCGGGATGGGTAATAAATGTGGGCTCAGCCAGTGACACCGACATCCCACGATTAAATGTAAACACAAAACGTGGATATGTTTTTGTGGAGGGGGACCAAAAGAGTGTGCGTGTACATGTCCTGCTTACTCACAGTCTGGGCTCTCTCACACTCTCTGACTTGCACATCCTCAATCTCTCGCACACACACATTTCAATGTGACACATACACCTGAGACCAAGAGAACAGCTCACTGGCACATAGTGTTCATTCTTCATAAGTGGTTTAGTCCAATTTGACGTTGAGGATTGAGTTAACCAGGTTTTGCAACAAAGGAAAATCTTCCTCATTTAAAGAATGGATGGATCCAATAACGTAATCTAGTTGTCAGATTGTATTGAAAATCTAATGTGTTGCTGCATCCACTGTCTTGACATACAAAGAATAATTTTGCAATTAGTTGCTTCTGTATATAAATAATACAATTTCCTGCTGTGGTTTGATTCCCTATCACCTTGGATGAGATATGACAGTAAGTAAGCAGCTCTGTCAGATAGACAAAGAGGCTTTATTCATGTTCATGTTGATGAAAACTCCTGCTTACTGAACAATTTTCATCTTGAATCTGCCAAGAAACCAGAAACGATTTGGCTGTGGAATGGAAATTATTTGTGTTTGTTGGTGCAGCAGCTGAGATTCAGTTGGATCTCTCCGGCCGAGAGAATGCAGATTGATGTATAGCTCACACATGAACTCACAAACAAGCTGGAAGTTGAGGGTCCTAGCCCGTCAGAGTGGTGGAAAACCAGGCCACATCATTTCATCGACAAACTGGAGGGTAAGGCCAACATGCTTCCTTGGGACAAATGGCTTTCTCCTGTGGCTGTAATATTTTAATAATTCACTGTGGAGCTGACACTTACTGTGCCTCAGCTCATACAGTCATAGAGTCAGGTAGTGCACAAGAGGCTGTTTGGTCCATCGAGACTGTGCCAACCCATCCGCACTAAACCCATTTTCCAGTACCTGGCTCATAATTAGATTATAGGATCCATACAGTGTAGAAACAGGCCATTCAGCCCACACCAACCATCTGACAGCATCCCACGCAGACCCAACCCCCTACTCTAGCCCTGTATTTCCTTTGGCGAATCCATCTAGTCTGCACATTCCTAAACACAATGGGCAATCTAGATACTATGAGTAATTTAGCATGGCCAATCTACATAACCTGCACATCTTCGGATGGTGGGAGAAAACCAGAGTGCCTGAAGGAAACCCACACAGACACAGGGAGTATGTGTGATCACCACACAGGCAGTTACCTGAGGCTGGAATCGAAGCCAGGTCCCTGACACTGTGAAGCAACAGTGCTAACCACTTAGCCACCAGGAGTTTGACCCAGTGACTGCATGTTTCCCAAGTGAGGATGGTGAGTAGCTTGGAGGGGAACTTGTAGGGGGTGGTGTTCCTATGTGTCTGCTGCCACTGGATTAGGAAGGTGCTGTCTTAGGATCACTGTCACGGAAAGGCCGCCAGCA
This sequence comes from Chiloscyllium plagiosum, assembly GCF_004010195.1. NCBI lineage: Eukaryota > Metazoa > Chordata > Chondrichthyes > Orectolobiformes > Hemiscylliidae > Chiloscyllium > Chiloscyllium plagiosum. The sequence goes on along the minus strand of NC_057747.1, from coordinate 18,500,582 downwards.
TTCTCAAAGATCCATCCCACCCTGGCAATGTTTTTCTACAACCTCTACCATTGGGGAGAAGGTACAGAAGCCTGAACACACGCACCAGCCAGTTTCAAGACAGCTTCTACCGTACTGTTGTTAGAATACTGAATGGACTCACAAACTCTTAGCATTTGTCTGTACCTGTGTTTTTGTTTTTGCTGCTGTTTACCTATTATTTACTTATCTATGCTACTTAACTCTGTGATCTGCCTGTATTGCTCACAAGACAAAGCTTTTCACTCTGGCTTGGTAAACGTGACAATAAATTCAATTCAGCTCAATTCAATTCAACTTTTTGGAGAATTTCTGCAGTGCATCTTGTACACGCTACTGTTACTGAGTGTCAGTGGTGGAGGGAGTGGATGCTTGCAGATTTTGTGCCAATCAAGTGGGCTTTGTCCTGGATGGTGTCAACCTTCTTGAGTGTTGTTAGATCTGCACCCATCCAGGCAAGTGGGGAGTATTCCATCACACTCCTGACTTGTGCCTTGTAGATGATAGACAGACTTTGGGGAGTCAGGAGGGGAGCTCCCGCTGCGTGTGGGTGTGTGCGTGTGTGTTTGAGAGTGTGTGTGTTTGTGCGTGAGTGTGCGTGTGTGTGCGTGTGTGTGTGTGTCGTGTGTGTGTATGTGAGTGTGTGAGTGTGTGTGTGTGCATGTGTGCGTGCGTGCGTGCGTGTGTCCACAAGATTTATTGTGAGTTTGAGAGTGTGTGATGTGCATGAATATTTGTAAAATTCAACATGCGGTTATGCTATCCTTTGACAGTTTCTTTATGGAATTTAATAATATATTATTAAGATCCATAAAAACTGATTTGCTTGGGTAAGCCTGTCTAATTGAAATTCATCCTCCTTTAACTCTAAGAATTAACTAGAGACTTGAAGTTGAATTATGAGTTTCAACTTTTCAATCACACATAGATTGCTGTGGTATGGTCTTGTGTCCCACTCGGAGAACAGGTCAGTGTTCCCCTGCTCAGAAAGCAAAAGAGAATGGTTTGACTGGTGAGTCTTGACAGCTTTCACCAGGTATTTTTAAGTGCTCACACAGACTTAACTTAATCTTTCCATGCACCGCAATCAATTCTTTAAAGAGATACTACCCAGTCACTGAGAGAGTGAGAGACATAGGAGCTCATCTTTATTGTTAGAGAACTCAATTATCTGGCAAGGTTGGCTCTTCTGGTTCATAGAACATAGAACATTACAACGCAGTACAGTCCCTTCAGCCCTCAATGTTGTACTGACCTGTGAAACCAATCTGAAGCCCATCTCTCCTACACTATTCCACCTTCGTCCATATGTCTATCCAATGACGATTTAAATGCCCTTAAAGTTGGCGAGTCTACTACTGTTGCAGGCACTGCGTTCCACGCCCCTACTACTCTCTGAGTAATGAAACTACCTCTGACATCTATCTTATATTTATCACCCCTCAATTTAAAGCTATGTCCCCTCATGCTAGCCATCACCACCTGAGTAAAAAGGCTCTCACTGTCCAACCTATCTAACCCTCTGATTATCTTATATATCCAGTAGAGTCCAGTAAGGAGGCAAAGGAGAGCTGCTCAACCAGATGGGGCAGTGCAGTTTAAAACCTTCGATTCATTCAAGGGTAAGTTCAATGACATGTTGCATTAAGTGAGGAGGTGTGTAATTTATTTCCCTTGAACGGGTGAGCTAAGTTGAACCGAAAGATCTCCTTCCTTGGTATTTATGTCTGCTCTCCTCTAATCCTGAGCTTTCGGCATTGCTCCACACCTTAGGCCTTGAGTTCTGGGATACCGTGCTTGACCATCTTCAGATCTCAAGCTCAGGTTCCTCCTTTAAGACACTGGATAAACCTTAGCTCTTCGGCCAAACCTTAGCACAACTGCCCTAATATCTCCTGCAGTGACCCGATGTCATATCTTGCTCCATAATACTCTTGTTATCTGCTTTGGGAGGTTACAAATTATTAAAGGTGCTATAGCAATATAGGTTGTCATTGCTATCCCTGGTCTCTTCAATTCTGTGATTCATAAGGCATAGACTGAAGTCAACAAAAATAATATTGTCTATAATTTTTATACTTATTTCATACAAATTAGTTTCCCATTAAAAGGAGCATTGCTACCCCCCTCGTGCTGTGGTCTTTGCAATCAAAGTAAACATTATATTGAATAAGTTGCAAAATTCAAATGCCAGTACAAGTCTCCTTTGTTAGGGCATTTGTATCTGTCTCCCCATCATGCATTGCAACATCTCAGACTGGGTCACAAATGTGTCAAGGGCAGTCTGAAATGTCCAGATCTAAACTGCATGGAACTGGTCTAAGCTGGTGTCTCTTCTTCATATCCCCTGTTGGCTCACCTCCTGTCAGAAAGACCATTGCTTCCTTTCCCCACTCATACACCAAGTCAGTGAAATTTTAGAGATTTTGTATGGAGCTGGGATACAATGCCTCTGTCTCAATCATGAGCTATCACCCTCAGGAAACATGCTTTATGCCTTTTCTTGAAGGTCGTTAAAGCCATATTTGAGAATCAGAATTCTGTGCCTGTTCTAGGTATTGATACTAACCTTTCCTTACCTGGGTGCAGGTGATCACTATGTTCCACTTCATGGTGACTGAGAGCCGGGGTGTTGGCATTTAATTCACTTCGTACAATTTTGTATTGTTTTAAGAGCAGGAGGAAATGCCCACTCCTCACACTGCAATGTGTTCCACTTATTTTCTCAGTAATTAGACTCTCCTTACTGGAGGCTAAGAGTCTAGAATTTCCTAAGAGGACACATGAGATTGCAAAAGTGTTCTCTATACTGGGCTGAAGATCATTTTGCGCATGTGCAGATAGTAAGGTTCACAGTCAGTTGTCTGCAAGGAAGGACAGTTTCTCTCGCTTTACTTATATGTTTGCAGTTGTAAGTATATACCTGGCCATTCGCATTCATCATAACTGAGGTGACAACTCCTCAACACAAGTTTCAAATTACCACACGGCTGAATATGTTGAGTGTATTGAATATTTGCACTCTGAATGCTCTCCAATGCTATGCTCTGGCAATGGTTTGGCTATTTTATCAAAATGAAATTTGACTTTGCATCATTTTACCTTGATTTTGGTCTCACTCTTGCTATTACTTTTTTTTTGCTATTGGAAGAGAGCGCAGCATGACATCAGCCTTTGAAATGAATTTGCCTTCAACACTGATGGTTCTCCATTCCCAGCAATCGTACTTTCACAGCAAGGATCTCTTATGCCTAAGACACTCCAATCTCTAATGGGGTCATCTCTTAATTGTCCAAACCCAAAAGGATTCAGCTAGATCTATCGGGTCTGTCCACATGCTGATCAATAATCTCTGTCTGTCTCCTGAGTGTGCACACACTGTTCAGAAATAGCAACAAGCTGGGGTTCAAAATAGGTCTTAGAGGCCTTCACGATTTCTGAAGTCAGCCTCCTATGCTTCCCTGGGAGATTTAAGATGCAGTAGGATTTGTGGTACCTTTTCCCCAGCTCTGTTACAAATTGCTTTTTAAAATTTGCTCAGTCTTATTTATTTATGTAGCTATTTCATGGTGTTGCCAATGAGGGTGGAAACAAATTTCAATTGTGTCTCATATCTCCTTTCATTGTCTGGGAAGGGAACGTTCTGATCAACCGGACTTACCCAGCACCTCAAAGTCCCAGGCTGTGGTTTTAGATTAGATTAGATTAGATTAGATTACTTTACAGTGTGGAAACAGGCTCTTCAGCCCAACAAGTCCACACCGACCCGCCGAAGCGCAACCCACCCATACCCCTACATTTACCCCTTTAACCTAACACTATGAGCAATTTAGTATGGCCAATTCACTTGTCCCACACATCTTTGGACTGTGGGAGGAAACCGGAGCACCTGGAGGAAACCCACGCAGACACGGGGAGAATGTGCAAACTCCACACAGTCAGTCGCCTGAGTCGGGAATTGAACCCGGGTCTCTGGCGCTGTGAGGCAGCAGTGCTAACCACTGTGCCACCGTGCCGCCTTTGTTGTGACCCTTTATAAATAAGTAGCCGGCACTCTTACAGCTCTGACAAAGATCACTTCCTCGGTCTCCACTTTATTCTTCTCGTGTTGTGTTTCAAGTATTGTGTTCAATGGCTGCCAGCAACTCAAGTTAAGAATTTACAGCAAGGCAAGAGGTCACATGACCATGTCAAGCCAGCTCAGACACCATGTACAATTGCAATTCTCCGAGTAATAATATCAATCCCGTGTGTGAAATTACTTCCTTGTTTTCCCGATACTTCCTTCATCAGTACTTTATATCGGAGGTATTTGGTGAGCAATCCATGAGTAAGAAGTGTTTGGAGGGATATGGGCCAAGCTTGGGCAGGTGGGACTAGTTTGGTTTGGGATTATGGTTAGCATGGACTGGTTGGACCGAAGGGGTCTGTTTCCGTGCTGTATGACGTGATAACCCAGCTACCAGAGAAACCTGGCCTGCTGTATCTAAACCCTTACCATTTTGAACGATCTCCCCACAAGATTCTTTGCCTGAAGGCGTGCAATTCCAGTCTGTCCCCATGGAATCTCTCGCCTCTGCTCTCAGCTAGCCCTTCCCTTGGCCTCTGACTGCCATCCTAAAGTTTCATGCCGATAATTGTACACAGCGGAGATAAACCTCCTGAGGTTTCTAACTACTCTGCTCACTTTTCACACATCACATTGCAAAACTCCATCATCCACAAACTATGCAACAAGAAAAGAAATGGTTCCACCACTAACTCTGGAGGGAAACTTTCAGATGTTCTTTCTTACTCAACAACATGTGCATGGGGTGGTACATAGCACAGTGGTTAGCACTGCTGCCTCACAGCACCAGGGGCCCAGGTTCGATTCCAGCCTTGGGCAACTATCTGTGTGGGGTTTGCACATTCTCCTTGTATCTGTGTGGGTTAGGTGAATTGGCCATTCTAAATTGCCCATAATGTGAGGTGCATTAGTCAGTGGGAAATGGATCTGGGTGGGTTACTCTTCAGAGGGTCAGTGTGAACTTGTTGGGCTGAAGGGCCTGTTTTCACACTGTAGGGAATCGAACCTAATCTAATATTTGGTGCTGGATTGAATAGAGTTTGCGATCTGAATTTATATGCCCACAAGAGAATGTGTTGAGATAGTTTCCTGATCAACTTGTTCAGAGATGTTATGCAGCAGGTGGAAATTCAACACAGACCTCTTGGCTTGGTAGGAACACTCATGTTATGGCTGTATAGGACATTGGTTAGGGCACTTTTGGAATATTGCATGCAATTCTGGTCTCCTACCTATCAGAAGGATGTTGTGAAATTTGAAAGGGTTTGGAAAAGATTTACAAAGGTGTTGCCAGAGTTGGAGGGTTTAAGCTATAGGGAGAGGCTGAATAGGCTGGGGCTGTTTTCCCTGGAGTGTCGGAGGCTGAGGGGTGACCTTATAGAGGTTTATAAAATCATGAGGGGCATGGATAGGGTAAACAGACAAGGTGTGAGTCCAGAACTAGAGAGAGTAGATTTAGGGTGAGAGGGAAACAATATAAAAGAGACCTAAGGGGCAACATTTTCACACAGAGGATAGCGCGTGTGTGGAATGAGCTGCCAAAGGAAGTGGTGGAGGCTGGTACAATTACAACATTTAAAAGGCATCTGGATGGATATATGAATAGGAAGGATATGGGCCAGATGCTGGCAAATGGAACTAGATTAGTTTGGGATATCTGGTCAGCATGGACGGGTTGGACCAAGAAGGTTCTGTTTCTGTTCTGTACATCTCTATGACACTATAACTACCACTGCATCACAGGAGCCCTCAGAGAAATGGTCTAGATTCAGCTTGTTATTAATCAAATTGCTGTTTCACTGTAAACCTTGAAATGAATCTTGCTTAAGGCCAGCAACTACAGAATTTAAACTGTAGATTTCAGTTTAATGGAAACTACAAACTAAGTTGGGGTCAAATAGGTTTGTATGAGGTAAAGATTTCAACTCTCTTAGCTAACAAATGAGCACATTTAGTTAACCTCAATACCAAAGGACCAAAATCTTCTCCGAGGTGTTTCACCAGTATAGATTTTAAAAATATTGATTTAAATTTAAGTTTATCACTTCTGCTGTTTGCAGTCGTAGGCTCATACAGGGCCAAGTAGGAAAAAAACAAGCCACAAGCTAAAAGCCACGCTCATGGTTATAAGAGGAAGAGTCCAAATAAATCAATAATTCCTCCTTGTTATCTCCATAATTCCTTGATCTGGAAAAAGATAAATAAAAGATAAAGATAAATATGAGGGGAAGTGGGTGGTACATTTGGAAAGCATCTTTCAAAAGTTAAAACAAAACTGGGAAAGGTGAAAAGAGGACGTAGAAGAAAAAAGTTACGCTACTCGACAATTAAGAGAGTATTGTCAGGTTGACAAAGTAGAATTTGCTCAAGATGACCAATGGACGTTAGTGACGATGTCAGAATAGTTAGAAACAGAAACAGAAATCTGCCAGAAAAGCTCGGCCCTTCCTCAGAACTGACCCAGTCACCAGACCCAAAACGTTACCTCTGATTTCTCTCCACAGAATCTGCCAGACCTGCTGAGCTTTTCCAGCAATTTCTGCTTCTGTTTATGATTTCCTGTATCTGCAGCTCTTCCAGTCTTTGTCAGAATAATCAGTTTAGGATGTTACAATAGGGAAATTGATGCTCTGCTAAAAGATTCATGAATCATCTGTAGAGAATTAGAGAGCGCAGCAGCTGTAGACATGAGGACCCATATTCCTGCAGCCAAAAGCCTGGCTCACAGCTGTTTTAAGAGATGATCCAGCTCAAGGAACTGAACTAACAGGCAGGCTGACCATTCTTACAACTGTGTAAAGCTAATGAAATATAGGTTCAGTTTGTAATAGTATGTGTTTCATCCCAATATTTTAATGTACGTTAGATTTCTCATGTCAGTTCATGGATAGATAGCTTCCTTGTTTCTATGAGAAAATAACCTGTTTATTTCTTAAAACCTTTGATAAATAATTCTGAATTGCAACTCACCTGTACTTACAGTGCCACTTCTTCACAGAGTCATGGTTGGGATGGGTCTCCTCCAATTGGGAATATGGATGGATAACGTTGTTGGCCACACAGAAACCAGTCATTCACTCCATTCAAATAAAAAGGAACAATTGCACATTGGAACAATGGCGCCTTCATCTTGTTCCTACATTAAACCTTGATCAGTTGCCTCTGTCACTCTGTCTAGCATTGCCATGACTAACTAGCCAGTGAGTAGTCATCAGCGCTTAAAAATGTGTTGCTGGAAAAGCGCAGCAATCGACGTTTCGGGCATAAGCCCTTCTTCAGGAATGAGGAGGGTGTGCCCAGCAGGCTAAGATAAAAGGTAGGGAGGAGGGACTTGGGGGAGGGGTATTGGGAATACGATAGGTGGAAGGAGGTTAAGGTGAGGGTGATAGGTCGTAGAGGGGGTGGGGGCGGAGAGGTCAGGAAGAAGATTGCAGGTCAAGAAGGCGGTACTGAGTCCGAGGGTTGGGACTGAGATAAGGT
>NC_057747.1:18490187-18491949 GCF_004010195.1 Chiloscyllium plagiosum | reverse complement strand
CCCTTAGGTCTCTTTTATATCTTTCCCCTCTCACCCTAAACCTATGCCCTCTAGTTCTGGATTCCCCCACCCCAGGGAAAAGACTTTGTCTATTTATCCTATCCATGCCCCTCATAATTTTGTAAACCTAGTTGCAACTCTCTTCACAATTTCACCAGTGCACCAAAGAATTGCACTGCATCCATGGGTCCCAGTCTCCAGAAAAGGATGGACAAAGCAAGAAAGATTGGAGGGTAAAGAGAAGTCAAGGGAGATTATTTAAAGTTGCTTTAAAATGAATCACACTTGCCCTGAATCTCATATTGCTTTCAACCTATAACTCTCCTCAACTCCATTGCTTGCAAAAGTACAAGATGTTTAGTTATTCAGAGTGATAATATATTTAATTGGAAATAAACACAAGGGGGCATGCATTCAAGGGGGGAAGTTCAAAGGAGATGTACAGATCAGGTTTCATACACAGAGGGTGGTGGGAATCTGGGATGTACTGCCAGGGTGGTGGTGGAGGCAGGTACGATAGGGGCATTTCAGGGGCTTGAGATAAGCACATGGATATACAAGGAATGGAGGGGTATGGACCAAGGGATTAGTTTAGTTTGGCATCATGTTCAGCAGGGAGAAAGTGAGGTCTGCAGATGCTGGAGATCAAAGTTGAAACTTTATTGCTGGAACAGCACAGCAGGTCAGGCAGCATCCAGGGAACAGGAGATTCGACGTTTCGGGCACAGGCCCTTCTTCAGGAATGGCCTGTGTTCAGCACAACATTGTGGGCTGGAGGACGTGTCCCTGTGCTGTATGGTCCTATGCTCTATGCTCTATTCTAAGTGTCTGAAGGCCATGACTCCACATCAGAGTGTCAATGTGAATGGGGGAAAGTGAGGACTGTAAATGCTGGAGAGTCAGAGACGAAATGTGTGGCGCTGGAAAAACTCAGCAGGTCAGGCAGCATCTGAGGAGCAGGAGAGTCGACGTTTCGGGCATAAGCCCTTCATGGGAATGGACATTGAAACCAATGCGAGAGTTGCTTGATTCTCTAAACAGATCTCAGGCAGCTGGCTGCAGACCTGGAGTCAAGCTGATAGTGCTGTTTAGAGCAGCTTTGTTTTGGCATCTCCTGGGAAAAAAAACATCTCAGTGAGCCCTTGCAGTTTCACAACTGGCCTGCAGGCAGCTGTAGGAGAGCTGCTTGGAGAGTCGGGTGCTATTAGTGCAACGTAATGTGCCCTTGATTAACGTGCAGGGGAATATACTGCATTACAGAAAGGAAATCCAATTGAGGTGAAATTATCCTTCGCAGCATCAGGAGGGGAAGTTTGTGGCTCCCATTCAGCAGGGTTACTGATCCTTTAGGTTCCAATCCACACAACTGGACTGGAGGTCCATCCTTAAATGAACTAGCCATAGCTGCGGACAGGGATGGGAGAGAATCGAAACTCCTGTTCCCTTCCCTGACTCTCCATAATCAGTGAAGAGGAGAATGTGTGTGTTTCTCAATCCCTGAGTGCATGACCCATTTGAATAATCGGTAGGAAGACTTGATGGGTCTAAATAAAGAGTATGATTTATTGGAAAATCAGGATGTGCATCCAAATATGCAGAATAGGAGAAGTAGCCATGAAGCCACACACGCACACACACGCACACACACGCACACACACGCACACACACAGACACGCACACACACACACACACATACACATACACACACGCACACACACACGCACACACGACACACACACACATACACACACGCACACACACA
>NC_057747.1:18394095-18489482 GCF_004010195.1 Chiloscyllium plagiosum | reverse complement strand
GGGGGGGAAGACGGGGAGACAGACGCAGAGGAAAATAGAAGCAGTCAAAGAAATTGCTGCTAAAAACCCTGGGGAGGAGTTAATGTGAAAACAGGAACAGTGAATAGTTGAAAATGGGTTAGCTGTACTGGAGAAGTCCTTACAGAGCAGGAGCTGGAGGTGTGGAGATGGGTAATGAACACTGACGGAGTTCACGAACACTCACAGTCTGAAGCTGTTAACCTCAGTGCTGCGTACTGAAGCTGAAAGGTACACGGGGGAAAGATGACATGGTGTTCCTGCAGTTTGCAATAAGCTTTGCTGGAGCACTGCAGCAGGGTTGAGACCAAAGTGTTGGCATGGGAACACAGGGTGCATTGAGGTGACAGGCAACTGGGTCATCCTCCGGGCACTATCGTCATCTATCAGGATCGCTCCTTCCTGCCCCATTCGCTGGCATCACCATTAGACTCCCTTTCCCAGCTGCTTTCAATTCTGACCAAGGGTCATTGGACTCGAAACATTAACTCTGTTTCTCTCTGCACAGATGCTGCCAGTCCTGCGGAATTTCTCCAGCAATTTCTGTTTTTGTTTCAGGTTTCCAGCATCTGCAGTCCTTTGGCTTCTTCTGATGAAGAGGAGGCCTTGCTCCATTTTTAAAACTTAGCTAGATGAATTCCATCATCTAAACCATTGCAAGATCCCTTGGATTCTCAGCAGTTCTGGAAGTTAGATGCTTGTTGTTTGAGTGTGAGGAGGCTAGCTTTCTGTACGGGTGGACCTGTAAAGGAATAAGCTTGAAGAACTTACAATGTTGCAGTTCCTATGGGCAGCACGGCAACTCATGATTAGCGCTGCTACCCCACAGCACCAGAGGACCCAGGTTCAATTCCAGCCTCGGGTGACTGTCTGTGTGGAGTTTGCACATTCTCCCCGTGTCTGTGTGGGTTTCTTCTGGGTGCTCCGGTTTCCTCCCACAGTCCAAAGGTATGCAGATTAGGGTGGATTGGCCATGCTAAATTGCCCATAGTGTTCAGGGATGCGTGGGTTAGGTACAATAGTCATGGGTAAGTATAGGGCAGGGGAAATGGTCTGGGTGGGTTACCCTTCAGAGGGTAGGTGTGGAGTTGTTGGGCCGAAGGGCCTGTTTCCACACTGTAGGGATCCTATGGATTCTCCCACAATCCAAAGATGTCCAGGTTGGATAGATTGGCCATGAGAAATGCAGGGTTACAGGAATAGGTTGGGTCTGGGTGAAATACTGTTTGGAGGGTGGGTGCCGATTCGATGGATCAAATGGCCTCCTTCCATACTGTAGTCTAAAGGCATTCATGTTGCGGCCTATGCTGTTTGCAAACTGACCCATTGCTCCCTGGGATTTGGAATAAGAACAGTTGGTCATGGGATTGCCAATCACCATTTCTATTATCCACCCAGCGGTGATCCCTGTGTAATTACAACAAGACATACTTGTTCCTGCACTCAAATCCTCTCACGATGAACGCCTACATGCGGTTTGTCTCCTTTACTGCCTGCCACACCTACACACTTACCTTTAGCACCTCATGCATCAAAACACCCAGATCTCATTGGAATGGATGGGCTGGAGTTACAAGCTGTTACAACACAACTTGGTGCAGATGCGAGGGATAGGTATTCACGTGTACTCATGATAAAATGGTTTTCTCTACAACTCTCTTTGTTAAGTTTCAAGCTCAGAGATGAGTCTCGGAGTTTGTAGAGTTTGAATCTATGACTGTGCAGATTTTGATTTTTTTTTCACAAACAGCAGGAGCTGTGAATTACACCAAATCATGTTGTGTCTCATCGAGGAGCTGCCTCAGCCATGGTCATTCAACTTTTCAAAGACTTCAGGTGGATCTGAATCAATGCAGAAATTGGGAAAGACTCCCAGGCTCAATGGTCACCTTGATAGGCATTTAACACCGATTTATAAAAGAGGGGGTTGGTTTCAGACAAATACACGCCGAAATGTTTAAACTTATAAACTCGAAATGGCTTTACTGGGCAGGACAGTCATTAAAATAGCAGGTGAAAGAATTTCAACAAGGTCTGAGCGTTTCTCTGCACTCAGTGCTAAAGGTAAGCATGCAGGTGCAGCAGCCTGTAAAAGTGGCAACATTTGGCATTCTAGTGAGAGGACGAGAGTGCAGGAACACGAACGTCTCGCTGCATTTATGCAGGGCATTGTCGGGATCACTGCTGGAATATTGGTCGCAGCTTTGGTTTCCTTATCTGAGGAAGGGCGAGGGAGTGCAGCAAAGGTTTACCAGATTGATTCCCATGATGATAGCACTGACGTAAGAGGAGAGATTGAGTTGCTTATGATTGCATTCAGAGTTCAGAAGAATCATGGAGCAATCTCATAGAAACCTATAAAATTCTACCAGGACTAAACAGGTTAGAGGCAGGAAGAACAGTCATGATGGTGGGAGAGTCAAGAAGCAGGGTCATAGTTTAAGGATAAGGGGTAAACCTTTTAGGACTGAAGTGAGGTGAAATGTCTTCACTCAGAGGGCAGTGGCCCTGGGGAATTGACTGCCATACAGGTGGCTGAGGCCAAAACGTCTTCCAGGAAGAGTTAGATAGAGCTCTTGTGGTGAAAGGGATCAAGGGGTACGGGGGAGGGCGGGATTAAGAATCGAGCTCTATCATTGGTCATGATCATTTTAAATGGCGAAGGAGCCTCGAAGGGCCAAATGGACCACTCCTGCTTGTTTCCTCTAAGGTTGGAGAGATAAATAGGAGGGGGATGGGGCTAGGGAGAAGGCAGCTCAGAGTTCAGTCTGTTTCAGGACATGGTTGAAGAGCTTCAGGCAGAGGAGATGATCTGGGGGTTGCAGTGAGAGAGAGAGAGAGAGAGACTCACTGAGATCCTTGTAGAGAGAGGGGGAGAATGGAGGCTCCCTGCCTCAATCCTGATGAAGGGCTTTTGCCCGGAACGTCGATTTTCCTGCTCCTCGGATGCTGCCTGACCTGCTGTGCTTTTCCAGCACCACTCTAATCTTGACTCTCATCTCCAGCATCGGCAGTACTCACTTATGCCAGAGTGTCAGATTGTAGGTGGGTAATTCTCCAAGGGAAATTCCTCAGTAAAGGAAAAGGTGTAAACGCAGTATTCTGTGGAAGAGAGTTGGGAATGCTCTCTGGGTGAAGACAGCTCTTCAGTTTAAGCCACAGCTCTAGTTTAAACTGTTTACAAAACCTTGTCTCTTCCAACAGCTGTGAGTGACATGGAGGATGGAATTGTTAAATTATTCAAATTAATGTGTTAATATTCTAAAATTTAAAATATGAACATCCAACTTGCTTAAATGGGTGTAGGTAATAAAGCCTTCTTTCAATCATCTGTGCACTCAGCGATGTGACACAATCCAGATCTGATCCAGTTCTCACTTCTGTTTGGGGACAGACAGTCAGTGATCAAAATAAATGATGCCATGAACCAAATGCCACTAATAATTTGACATTTAAAGCAACGAGTGTGGACTTGGCTCAGTGATTTTGAAAGGAAGTGGGCTGGGGTTCCAGAATCAACCGGAAACAAACATGATACAACTTTGAGGTGAAGGCAGGAAGAGGAGCCACTGGTTTCAACAAGACATCAAAAGTGTGGCAAGTTAATGATGAACTGAATCATCTTTTCATTCACCACAAACAATTGGAGACTTAAACCTGCTGGCTTGGCCTGAGTTGGTTAACATTAAAGAGTTGTTCAAGCTGTCAAGCAAATTAACATGCACATGTCTGTGATAATTTAACATCTCTCTATAATGTAAGCTCCTTGCGTTGAAAATGGACCTGGTCATTGTTGAAGGTGGATAAAGTGACAGCTCCCATCGCTGGGGCAATGAGAAGGGTCAATTGTTTGTAGATTGTGGCAGATTAGTCCAGTTTAAGCAGTCCTTAAGAAAGAAAGATTCAGAAATAAATTTAAACTGGAGTGACTGATTCATGTCCTCTTGGATATGATGATGGATCTTATCATTACATTTACTGGCACAAACAGTACACACTTAGAATAAGGCAGACATCCCTTAATATATTCATTTCTTTAACAAAACAAACAACAGTCACTTATTGAATCAGATTCTTGTAATTCAAGTCAACATTTAATCACCTCAACAACCTAGTGGATACTGACCTTGCCACAATAAGAGGTGTGGATCAAAGATACAAGGGCTATTCTCAAATCAGCAAAGCATCTCAGGTCAATGCCTACCTGTTGTTATCAGGACTAACCATTGGGAAAGGACTGCTTTAAAATGATTTTGATCCAATGATGGTTTAATGAGTGATTGGATGACGTGATGAGGTCCTGATTCATATCAGATTTTGAAAGTTCCTGGATGAGCCAAAGCTAACTTCAGCTAAAGCAAGCGAGGATCAACACAACAGCGACTTGACATTGTTGCTCAAAGGAGGGAACGACAAGCCAGGGTCAATGGTCCCAATCATCCAGTGACCTCGGCTGGCCTCTGGATTTGTAAATACAACATGCCATTGTGTGCCGTAAACATTGACTATCGTATTCACGCAAGGACTGAAATCTTGCACGAACATTTGCGGCCACACTTTGCGTCTCAAAAACACTGCACAGCTCACGATTGATGTTCAGAGGTGGATCACCACTTTGAAACTTCAGCACAAGTGGAGAGTTTGTTAACAAGCATAGCACTTTGAAAGAAGGTACGTATGGCCAGTATCCACCCTCCTTTTATTCAAAAAAATGAAAATAAGTCTTCACAGCAAAGATGAGACACTTAAAATCTTGTGTGCAGGTAACACAAAGCATATTGTAATTAACTGTGCAAATGCCCCATATAGTTATTCACTCTATGATTTGACTACCAACATGGAACCATCAAGGAGGAAATACATTTCATTTCTTTTAAATTATGCCATTAAATTGTTGTACTAAAGGTCATTGCATAATGATTCTTGTAATGACTTTCAGTGTAGTATAATTCTGAAGGTTCTGAGGTGCATACAAATAAGTTAAGGCTTGGCGGTGAGATAGCCAATCTGTTTTATGAGTGTTGCCCTGAACTAAAGAGCTTTAATTTCATTGTTCCTTCATTCACCACTTGGCCTGAAGACATATTGTACCCCAGTAGGATTGTATCTACAACAACATCACCGTGTTACATAATGAAACACTTAGTAGGAATGATATCGAACAAATTTCATACCAAGGCACTGGAGAGAGGGGGACAGATAGTCAAAAGCTTAGTAAAAGGACATGGGTTTTTAATAAACAACTTAAAGGAGGAGACAGAGGTTTTGTGAGGGAAGAGTTTGGGACTTCAGTAGCTGAAGGCACAATGACCAAGTGATGATGGGATGGAAACTGGGGATACACAAGATGCCAGATTTAGTGTGGAGACCTGAGAGGAGGTTTCACAGTGAGGGACACGGTGTGGCCATGGAGGGATTTGAAGACAAGGATGAAGATTTTAAACTGAAGGTATTGTTAGACTGGGAGCCAATGTTGATCACTGCTGTGTGGCCATTCCGGCTCACTGCTCCAGGCAAGCTGCTGCTCATACTGAAGGTCACTGCCAACCATTCTCAGAAAGTCCAGGGTCTAATATGCTCAAGGGAAACCACTGCATGGGAGGGTGCCTCACCATTACTGGAATACAGTCAATTGCTTGTTAGTTACAGGTTATATTGACACAGAGTCATTGTTACAGAGGGCAGAATGGTCCCAGGCCCTGAATGACGTGGGCTATGGTGGGAAATTTGGGAAAATTGGATGATATTTTGAGTGACCTTCTCAATGCTGAAACCAAGATGTGGCATTTTCCAACCAAGTCCTGGACATCAAAATGAGATTGTTACTAGTGAGCAAAGAGAGGCTTACTATAGAGAATTATCACTCATTGTCACCCTTATTACTACCCAATCTCATCTTACTAATATGCAGCTTCCCGTTCTCCCACTTATCGATAGAGACAACATGCCAAAAATTCCCGAGATGGAAGTTTGAACAGGTACTTGCTGACTCCAGCTCACCAGGCGCTTGTCCGCATCTCCATCTTGGATACCCAGCACTGGTGTCCCAGAGCACGTTCCATCGACAGTGACCACACACATCTATAGGCATTGGCATCCAACACAGCCAGCCTCACTGCATCCTCATGGCACATCACCAGTCCATATCAGGTTCAGCAACATTGCACTTTGCGGAGTGTATTAACACCTCTCATCACAATGCCACTGCCAGGACACAGTAGACAAGCAGGAGGCTGGAAGAACACAGCAAGTCAGTCAGCATCAGGAAGTGGAGAAGTCAATGTTTGTATCGAGAGAAAGTGAGGACTGCAGATGCTGGAGATTAGAATCAAAAAGTGTGTTGCTGGAAAAGCACAGCCGGTCAGGCAGCGTCCAAGGAACAGAGCGTGACGTTGTGAGTATAAGCTTTTCATCTGGAATATGGGGTGGCCCAAGAGGGCTGAAATGGGATTGGGATAGGGCTGGAGGGAAGGTAGCTGGGAATGCGATGGGTAGATTAGATTAGATTACTTACAGTGTGGAAACAGGCCCTTCGGCCCAACAAGTCCACACCGACCCGCCGAAGCGTAACCCACCCATTCCCGTACATTTACCCCTTTACCTAACACAATGGGCAATTTAGCATGGCCAATTCACCTGACCTGCACATCTTTGGACTGTGGGAGGAAACCGGAGCACCCGGAGGAAACCCACGCAGACACGCAGAGAATGTGCAAACTCCACACAGTCAGTCGCCTGAATCGGGAATTGAACCTGGGTCTCTGGCGCTGTGAGGCAGCAGTGCTAACCACCATGGGATAAGGTCTGGGGAAGGGAGATGAGGAAACTGGTGAAATTGATATTGATTCTGTGTGGTTGGAAGATCCCAAGGTGGAACATAAGGCGGTCTTCCTCCTGGTGTCAGGTGGATAGAATTTAGTGGTTGAGGAGGCTCAGGACTTGCATGTTCTTGGCGGAGTAGGAGGGGGAGTTGAAACATTCACCCATGGGGCGGTGGAGTTGTTTAATGCGTGTCCTAGAGATGTTCTCTGAAATGCTCCGTAAGTTGGTGTTCTGTCTCCCCAATGTAGAGGAGACCACATCGAGAGAAACGGACACAGTAGGTGGCGTGTTTGGTGGTGAAGGCAAATCTCTGCTGGATGTGGAAGGATCCTTTGTGGCCTTGCATGGAGGTTGGGGGGATGGGGGGGGAGCGTGGGGCAGAAAAGGCGGAGGATGATGTGATATATCTGGAGGTTGGTGGGGTGGAAGGTGAGGTGGTGGTGGCAGGGGGTGTGTTCTGTCCTTGTTGCAATTGGAGGAGTGGGGTTCAAGGGCACAGGTGTGGGAAGTGAAGGAGATACACTGGAAGACATCGTTGACCACATGAGAGGGGAGATTGCGGTCCTTGAAGGAGGAGGCCATCTGGGATGTTCTATGGTGTAACTGGTCCTCCTGGGAACAGATGTGGTGGAGGCGGAGGAATTGGGAGTAAGGGATTGCATTTTTACAGGAGGTAGGGTGGGAGGAGGTGTAGTCCTGGTAGCTGTGGGAGTCAGTGGGTTTGAAGTAGATGTCAGTGTTGAGATGGTCACCAGACATGGAGACAGAGAGGTCCAGGAAGGGGAACGAGGTGTTCGAGAAAGTCCAGGGAAACTTGAGGTCAAGATGGAAGGTATTCTTGAAGTTGATGAACTGTCCAACCTCCTCATGGGAGCATGAGATAGCACCAACATAGTCATCGATGTAGCGGAGGAAAAGGTGGGGTATGGTGCCGGTGTAGCTGCAGAAGATGGACTGTTCCACGTACCTGACAAAGAGGCTGGTGCCCTTGCGGGTGCCCATGGCTACCCCTTTGGTCTGGAGGAAGTGGGAGGATTCAAAGAAGATATTTTTGAGGATGAGGACCAGTTCAGCCAAACGAATGAGGGTGTCAATGGAAGTGTATTGGTTGGGAAGGCAGGAGAAGAAGAAACTGAGGCCTTGGAGGCCTTCGTCATGGTGGATGGATGTGTATAAGGTGAAGATAAGGCATTTTGGGCTGGGGAACCGAAAGTCATGGAGGAGATGGAGGGTATGGGTGGTGTCTCGAATATATGTGGGAATTCCTGGACCAAAGGGGACAGGATGGTGTCAAGGTATGAGGAGATAAGTTCAGTGGTGCAGGAGTAGGCAGAGACGATGGGTCGGTCAGGGCAGTCAGGTTTGTGAATCTTGGGTGGGAGGTACAATCGGGTAGTGCAGGGTTCCTAGGCTATGAGGTTGGAGGCTGTGGGTAGAAGATCTCCTGAGGTGATGAGCTTGTGGATGATCTGGAAGATGATAGTTTGGTGGTCAAGAGGACAGTAGGGGGTGGTGTCCATGAGTTGGCATCTGGCTTCAGCAGTGTAGAAGTCGGTGTGCCAAATTACCACAACCACAACCTCCACCCTTGAACCCCACTTCTCCAATCACAACAAGATCAGAAGCCCCCTGGTCCTCACCTTCCACCCCACCAACCTCCAGACACAATGTACCATCCTCCGACATTTTCACCACCTACAAACAGACCCCACTGCCAGGGATATATTTCCCTCCCCATTCCTATCTGTGTTCTGCAGAGACCATTCCCTCCACGTCTCCCTTGTTAGGTCCATGTCCCCCATCGACCCACCCTCCACTCCTGGCTCCTTCCCCTGCCACCGCAAGACGTGCAAATCCTACGCCACCTCATCCCTCACCTCCATCCAAGGCCCCAAAGAGGTCTTCCACTTCTGACTGAGATTTTCCTGCACCACCACACAAGTCATTTACTGCGTCCGTTGCTCTCAGTGTGGTTTTCTCTACATTGAGGAGACAGAACGCAACTTGTGGAATGTTTCAGAGAACATCTCTGGGACACATGCACTAAACAACCCCACTCTCTGTGGTTGAACACTTCAACTCCCCCTCCCACTCCGCCAAGAACACTCAAATCCTGGGCTTCCTCCACCACCAAATTCTAGCCACCCGACGAATGGAGGAAGAACGCTTTATATTCCACCTTGGCACCCTCCAACCACACGGGATCAACGTTGATTTCACCAGTTTCCTCACCTCCCTTCCCCCCACCTTATCACAGATCCATCCTTCTAACACGACACCGCCCTCTTGAACTGTCCTACCTGTCCATCTTCTTTCTCACCTATCCACTTCACCCTCCGCTCTGACCTATCACCTTCATCTACCTATCATATTGCCAGTTACCTTTCCCCCAGCCCTAGCTCCCTCTCATTTATCTCTCAGCCCCTTTGCCCCTCCACCCCACATTCCTGATGAAGAGCTTACACTCGAAATGTCAACTCTCCAGCTCCTTGGATGCTGCCTGACCCGCTGTGCTTTTCCAGCGCCGCACGTTTTGACTCTCAATGTTTGTCTCTTGCTGGGACAGTGTGCAGAGTCAGGCACTCAGCTCATGGAATGGACTGGGCTGCGTCTCAGAGCTGCTCGCTTGCTCTATTAGCGCTCCCTCACTTGGCTGATGCTGACAACATCCCTGCCTTTTTGGCACTTTGCCACTTCCTTCACTTGTTAAAGGCTCACAGGACTTGCTGTGCTAAAGAACAACGCAGAATCCAAGCAGCTTGACATACCTGTCAGCACAGATCAATCTACAGAGGGTGGACATAGTCGGGGAGGCAATGGCCTAGTGATATTGTGGCTAGACTATTAGTCCAAAAACTCAGCTAATGTTCTGGGGACTCGGTTCAAATCCCACCATGACAGTTGGTGGAATTTGAATTCAATAAAAATAATCTGGAATTAAGAGTCTACTGATGACCATGATTCAATTGTCAGAAAAACACATCTGGTTCATTAATGCCCTTGAGGGAAGGAAATCTGCAGTCCTTACCTGGTCTGGCCTACATGTGACTCTAGACCCACAGGATTTACCCTTCTGGACAATTTGGGATGGGAAGTAAATGCTGGTCTAACCAGTGATGCCCTCATCTCATGAATGAATTAATAAGTGTTGCTGTATGGCAGAGTGCTGACCAACAGTATGTGCCTACAACCTAGACAGCTAACACACTGAGTATGCATCAATCAAATGGCCATGTCTCAATACGCATTAAAAAAAACACACACAAACTCGTGCCTTTGATCACTATCAATAAGGAGAACATCAAATTCTACCCGTTCAAAGATATCTGCTTAAAGACCCAATTGATGCATCTTCTGAACACAGGAATCCATTAGTCCCGGCCAACAGGAATTTTAAACCTTTGGTTTCCATCCATTCATGGAATGAGGTCATCGCTAGCTAGGTCAGCATTTACTGTCTATCCCTAATTGCCCAGAGGGCAGTTAAGAGTCATTCACATGGCTATGGCATGGAGTCACAAGTCGGGAGGGCCCCAGATAAGGTAGCAGATTTCCTCCCCTGAAAGTGACATTTTAAATAATGGGATTAGCAGAGGTTGGCAATGGGTTCATATGTTTTTAAACTGACCTCAAGTTTAAACATCTACCCACACCTCCAGAAAATTAACCTCGGAGTTCTGGATTACAAGCCCAGTGACATTACTGCTATAACACAACCTCCCCACCAGGAGCAGAGAAAACATTTCCTCACCTGATCTTCCAGCTTTCCCATTGGGAACAAAGCTGAGAATTCTGGGGCTTTCCAGGAGAATACTTCTCCTTTTGTCCCAGTTCCATGTTTGCTGCTGTTCTTTTTCCAGAACTCTGGAACTCTGACCAAATACATTGCTTGCCATGGAAAAGCAGATGATAGAAATTTAGCAGAAGGATGCCAGCTGTCTACAAATAGCTGTCTCCAGTACTGGGCATTAGCTTTAACATGAGTTGAATTTGTTTCGTCTAAAGATCAACTTGAAGATCAGGGGGTTATTGTCAGAACCTCCTCCATTAATGATGACTCACATTATTACACTTTAATCCACTGTAACTTGAGTAAACTGGAAAGAAGAGAGCAGCGTATATATATATATATATATATATATATATGCTATGTTATCATGTCTATAAGAAACATTTAACAGTGTGGCACATACAATTAATTACTTTGAAGTAACGTGTCTGTAATGTCGACAAATGCAGCCGTTATATTGCACAATGATTTCCACAAACTACAATGAGGGAAGTCGCCAGAGCAGCAGCTTTTCTTTGTTGTTTTAAGAGAGGAAAATTGGCAAGGGCACCAACAAAACACCATGGGATTTTTAATAGTCAATTGAATCACTAGGTTGGAACTTATTGATGAATACCACCATCCACAGGAAAAGGACAGGCGGGTGCTCAGTCTAACACCTTAGCTGAAGATAGTAACTCTGGCAACACAACATTTCCTGACCCTTATTTACTCAATTCCTGAGATGGGGCGGGAGGAGCACAGGGAGGTGAGGAAGGGTGTGACTTCACAGCCCTGGGCGCAAGAACTTTCCAAACTTAGCCTCCTGTCATGAAGAAAAGTCCAAGGGTCTTCTGACTGATGGGCAGGGGAGGGATTACCTCAGTGTGGTTCTATAAGCTGCATATGTTATCAGTTCGTTTTGTCTGCTGAAGAAACTGTGACTGTGCATCAGAATGAGTAATAATTTTATTCAGATTTTGTGCCCTGATTTATTTACCTTAAAATTTACTTTTCCAGTATTTTAGATTTTCTATCTCCCATTACAACAAAGTGAAACACACCACTCTACAAATACCTAGTATCCTCTTTATTTCTGCATATTGTTCTGAGAGGCATAGTTGACGTTCAGAAAACTCTCACCGTTAAAACACTGCGGCACTTACCCACAAACAAAAACATGCAGTAGTAGAGAACATTCCTTTACTGGAGACATCTCAGGAACCATTTCCCACTGTACATTAATCAATATTAATGAGTTTTTGTTCAAGTCAACCCACAATCTAATTTATTAATCTCGATATTTTCATTTTGTAAATTAATAAATTGTTTATTAAAATTTCAAAATGAATTTGTCCTGTCTGTGGTGGCATTCAGTGATTACAGTAGAATGGTTATTTTAGCATTAACCCTGTTTAGGGGTAATTACTATTTTGCGCAGTTAATTGATCACACACTCTTGTATAATTACTAAGAGAGAAATTCTGAATTAAGTCAAATATGTCGCCGTCTATAGCTCAGTTAGTTTATGAGGTTTGTATGACGGTAAACATCCCAGGGTGATCTGAATGATCGTAATCTTATTCGATTGAGAAAATTGTCTTCATGCAGAAAGGCAGTGGGGAAATGGCTGTTGGGATCATCAAGTGATTTCTGCTGGACGCAGGATCAGAGGTGTGTTTAGCAATGCTGCTGCCTGAGTTGCAATTAACTGCTGGTTGTCACTATTTTCACTGGGATAGACAGGCTGGGTAGTTTTTTGTATTATTTCTTTTTATTAGAAGAAGTTTTTATTCTTTTATAAAATTGTAAAAATTACAAAAAAGAAAAACTATGTAACAATCTTATATTACAAAAACATTAACAGGAAACTACCTACTACTCGAGGCTGGGCATATTTAACCATACTCTGAGATAAATTATTACCAAAAATAGCCAAACAGAAAACATTGACAGAACAGACTAATAATACAAAGAAATCCATTATGTTACATTAATGTATCAGGTTATTTAGCTCTGCCAGTTTGCCAGAGATTCTGACACATCCAATTTAAATTGATGATATGAGTTCTAATTCGAAAACATATTCATTTACAGCACTGGAAAATATATAGGATTTATAAACTTTCTGCACATATGCTCGCACTCCAGAACATAGGGCTGTTTCCAGATCTTTCTGTATGATGTCGGCTTTCTTCAATTTTCCAGCTGGCTTAAGCAATCAAGTACAGTGAACATTGATCAGTGAGCAGACTAACATAATCAAACCAGATCTATCAAATCGTGGAATAATACAGACCCTTATTTGAGAATTAACTCCCAACCTCAACAAGTAGTTTGATTCACATTTACCCACGTTCCTTCTAAGTCTTCTTCATCCGTCTATCTACTCAAGTCTTGCCTTAATCACTAATCTTTGAAGTGAACTCCACATCTCGCAACTCACTGGAAAAAGAAGTTGCTCCAGTCTCCTGTTTTAAATCTCTTACACTTAACCTTTACTCTTAAAAGTGTAAGAAAGAGGATCAGGAGTAGGCTATTGGACCCATTAAACTTGATCCACCATTAAAGAAAAGATCAAGGCTTCAACTCCACCTTCCCACACAATCCCCACATGCCTTAAATAGCTTAAAATCCAATAATCGATCAGCTTCAGACTTCAATATAATCAATGACTGAGCACTTATGTTTCCCTGCCATAAAGAATTCCAAACAGCGAAGAGATTTCTCCCCCAGTTAGTCCCAAATGACTGACCCCTAAGTCTGCAGCTCGAAACTGGGTTTCTAGTCAGGGGAACCATCTTCCAGCATTTACCTAATCAAGTACTTTAACAGCTTGATTGTTTTAATGAGTTCATCATTCATTCTAGGGCATCTAGGCCTATTCGACGCAGTCAGTGGTCTTAATCCCTCAGCTCAGGAGACAATCTTCTAATTGTATTAGTCATAGCCTTTGAAAGTCTTAAAGACTCCTATTATATACTGTTTCTGATGAACTGACCAAAGTAGATTTTTAAAGGTATTATTCATATAGAACACTTTCTCAAACTGCCCAAATTGTCTGTAAACTAGGCATTTTTTGATTGATCTTTTCTCATTTTGCATTAACGTAGGGAAGTGGGAGAGAGATGAAAGATTCATTGATATTAATTCATTTCACACTTAGTGGATTCAGTCTGGCCATTAACCTAAAGTGCCTAGCAACCTGGTTTTCATGTATCTCCTAATTACTGAATTAGCCAATTTGAATTGAAGTATTTTGATTTTCTTTCCTGAAAACCAACTAATTCCAAAATGCGGTATAATTTCAGACCCAGTTCTGCTGGAGTAAAGAGGCTATATCTGTATTTGAATCTTTAAGCAACAGCCTCAATAACTTTCCTATAATGCAGAGCCCAAGTCTGCACATAATTCTCTAAATGAGGTGTTATTAAGATTTTATACCAGTTTATCATTGCCTCTTGGCTTTTATAATCTGCATCTCTTGTTTTAATACCCAGTATTTCATTAGCTGGTTTTAAGTTGTGAACCAGAGGTGATGTATTTAATGCCTTGTGAAGCTATGTCTCCAATTCCATTGTACAGTATAGCAAAGCACTAAGCCTCAGTGAGATTATATGAAGGACTGATATTTGTTTGAATCAGAAGACATCTCCTTGCATACACGGTCACTGAATTTCCCATCTTGTCAATAGCATTCACTACTTCCTTTGGCCTTCTAAATAATTAACTGTATCTCCCATTTTGATATCACTTTCCAATTTGAAAACTGATCCCTTGGGCTTGCCTACAAATTATCAACATGGGACAGTTAGCACTTGTGGTCTCAGAACTGAACCCAAGGCATATTAGTTCCTGCTTCTAACCACTTTGAAAAACAGCTTGACCTGCTATTTTATCCACTTTAACTCCAGTCTGATGCAATTCTCCTAATTCCACATTCAATAACCTTTTTGAATACTGAATTGAGCAGTACATTATCAAAGGTTTACCTAAAGGCCGTGCACACAACATGAATTAGACCTGACTAAGTGGTAATTCTGTGGGATTTGAAAAAAAAATACACTGATAACACTGCAAGGTATACTTGAAGTGAAATTTAACACTTCCTGGCTACATCATGAACAAGTCGACACAAATCTATGAAATAGCTGGATATCAAAGTGATACAAAGCAGAGCTGACTTTGATGCATTTGCACGTGACCTTCAGGCAACAAAGTGCAGTTAAAGGAACATGTCTAAACTGTACCAAGCTAGTTATTTCAGTGGCACAAAAGAAGCCCAGTTTTATCAGCTTATTTCACTGTAAAAAAGCCAGTGGATAAACATACAAAATGACCAACTGAAGTACGACATAAAGTTCATCACAATACAGGGCCATCTTGTGGCAATGTCTCAGTAATCCTGTTTTATTTTAGCTTAATTCCAGCATCTTACCATCTCACCAAAGCGACCATTTGTTTATGAACCATGCAGATGAGGAGAATTGACTCCTAATTAATTCATTGAGGGACCTTGAAGAGGAAGGGTACTGGTCTGGATGGTCTGTGGTTGATAACACTCCAGCACCAATACTGTGGGAGTGCTGCAGAGCTGGAGGTGCTGTCTTTCAAATGGGTTGACAAGTCAAGGCACCATTACCGTTGGATGTGAAAGATCGTGTAACACGTTTTGGAAAAGGAAGAATATTTATCTCCAGTGTCCTGGCCAATATTTAACCCTGAGTTAACATTCAAAAAGAAGATAGTCTTGTCAATGTTATATTGTTGTTTGTGGGAATTTACTGTGAGCAAGTTGGATGCAGAGTATTTCAATCATGACCACATTTGAAGGTACTTCATTGGCTGTAAAAATACAATAGGATTCCTGGTCACAAAAGGAGCTGTGTAATAGCAAATATCTCTGCTCTCACCTGATACCTAAATACAAGAAACATCAACAATGATCACTGGGCAGTAAGATGTGGAAGCATTGCCACTCCCCCTCTCTGAGCCCATGGATCTTTCATGGCTTCAAATTATTATCCAAACTGTTATCTATTAAAACTCCAAAAACTAAGGACTGAACCCACAATTTTTCTGGATCTGTATAGTTCAGTAACTTACATGCCACATCTAGCACTAAACCATTGAATAACTGGAGTTCAAATGTTGTTATTAAATTGGTATAGCTTCCCTTCCATCGAAAAGGTCAGAGGAGGAATGTTCTCTGAAAATTGCCTTGATTCATGACTCCTCAGACACTGAGCAGTCCATTTCAAAATGTGACAATGCCCAGATTTGGGCTGACAAGTGGCAAGTGACATTTGCACAGCAAAAGTGCCATGCCATGACCATATCCAGCAAGAGATAATTTAACCATCACTCCTTGACACTCAATGGCTTTACCATCACTGAATTCCCCCACTATCAACATCCTGCGGGCTACAATTGAACAGAAACTAAACTGGACTTGCCATATAAACACAGTGGCTAAACAGGTCCAGGCAGTGGGCTGTGGAAGGGGCTGTTTTGGCCGAATGCCTGCCCCTCTCTGTAGTTACGTTCAAGCCCAGGTGTCCCTGGCACCCGGTGCCTACTAATACTCTTAGCCTCTTTAGGTGGAGATGGGTACTGTGAGGCGTGGAGTGTATTATTTCTCCCTCCAACTCTATTTTGATTTAACCCCTGCTCTCCCTTTCACTGTTTGATCACACAGCATTGCCCTTTGATGTGAAGGGCACTGCTTGTCACTGGCCACTCGGGTGTTTCCTTTCTTCCTGGTGGTGGAAACTGAATAAAGATTCTTGTGTCTCTCACTGTGTCTCACAGTGGTGCCCGCTATAGCTGAGAAAATGATCAAAAAGACACAAAGGCAGGGATTCACATACAAATTCTTAAAAGCACAGAAAGACCCAAGAGCATTTTTGGAATTTTAAAACAGTGATATTATTCATGAGCAATGGGTTGGGATTGTGGAATCCTTTCTACTGCTGCAGGGATTGCTGAGGAGGATGTAACAAGTGTGTTACTCAATATCAGAATGGGCATTGTTGATAGGGAATTGCTACTTGCTCAGAGCACTGAGAACGAGGATTGAGGTTTGAATGAATCTCTGTATATCAGAGAAGGAAAATGTGAATAACTATTTAAAGCAAAGTTGAACGAAGACTGCAGGAAGTAAGCAGGGTGGTGGGATAGGTTTGATTTTTTTTAAGCATAAGTCAATATAGATTCCTTCTCGCTGTAAAATTTGTATAGTTCCCTTCTCCAAATAGAACTTCCACTGGGTATCACGGATGAATCTGAACTATGTTCCAGATGTTGTCCATCAACATGGGGCATTGTTTTAAACAAGGTTTCAAGGGGTTGAAATTTGCAAGTTCATTTTCAGAACTTTGCAAATTTTGTCCTTTTAAAAAGAAAGAGGAACATTAGCTGTCAATACTCCTGTAGACTGGTGCCAAATTAATGAGGATGATTTGTTGAGCTGGATCATTTTGTTTTTGCCTGGATATCTGAATTTGGCCAGCTGTCCCTGTAATAAAAGTACATAAGAAATGTCAACCAGTCTTTCCAAAGAGAAAGGTTATTGCAAGTGGCACTCATATTAGAGAAACGGTTGTGGTTGTTTGTAAAATATCTGATTTTGAGAAATTGTACTGTGATGGAATTTGTGATGGATTAATGTTTCTATGTTTGTGATATAATGATCATTGCTGATCATGCAAACCTCATGATGAAAATGATGCAAATAAAAGCTCTACAACTCACTGGGGCAGTGCACTGGAAATCAAGCCCTGCTACTCCCAGTATCAGTCACAGAAGTTAAAGATGTTATAAAGTGTACAAAGTCTCTAGCCAGATTTACCTGACTTTCACACCCAGGAGAAAGTGAGGACTGCAGATGCTGGAGATCAGACCCAGGTTGATAGAAAGCATGGACCAGATCTCGCACTGAACAAGAATTTCTATTTATTACAGGTGATTAGACTCTTGTTACAGATAGGTAAAAACAATGACTGCAGATGCTGGAAACCAGATTCTGGATCAGTGGTGCTGGAAGAGCACAGCAATTTCGCTGCTCGTTGGATGCTGCCTGAATTGCTGCGCTCTTCCAGCACCACTGATCCAGACTCTTGTTACAGATAAACAATTATAAACCATTGGCATTTAACATTATAAATTAACGGTCTAAATCCCCACTTATAAATGCCTCCTTATACACACACAGACACAGATAAACAAATAAACAGAGTAAAACAGGTTATGAACAAAGGGAGGACAATCTGGAAGGACTGTACCTTTTGTGGTCTGTAGTCTTTGCTCCCCGGTACTGTTGTTGAGATAATCTTTATGACTCTTCTGTTGGCCAATATGTTGATTCAGCCATAATTTTCCAGAAGGTTCCATTAGTCGGCAAGAGACACAAGGTGGCTGGTTCCAGTATAAAACGTTTGTGTCTTATCGGTTAAATGTTACGGCATTCAACTCTTGTAGGAAAGATAAATGTTTGCAGGGCATTTTGACTGCAGAGAACAGTGAGACCATTCAGTGAGCTCGGGAAAACTGAAAACTTTTTTCTCTCTATAACTTGGTCACAGATCCAAGCTGTTCAATTACCTGAGAACTAATCATACTCAGTTGGTGGCATCCAAAAGGGTCTCTGCCTTTGATAACAAGTCCATAGACCAATCAACATCTTCCTGCCAGCAGAAATTGCATCAATACACTCCCCAGGCTCCAAATCACCAGCAACTCAAACTGCAATTGCTGCTTGTTCAAACAGTTGTTTACATGCACGGCCTTCATACAGTCATACAGCACGGAAACAGACCCTGTTCCAACTGGAACTTTATCAACAAACACATTGACTTGGATCCCATTTACCATACCTGGAGAAAAATAACAGGAAATGACATCGTCACAGGAAATGACATCACCACAGGTAATGTCATCACAATCCAAAGAAACCCAAACATATAAATAGAAAGCAGGAATCATCAGCAGTGCTTCGTTCGAAGGCTCACTGAAGATGTTACCTAGTATGGTGATGAAACGTCTGAAAATGAACCCTCTGGCTCAGCGAGCAAACCCACATCCAGAACCTCAACCTGCGCAACAAATCTTCTCAAAACTCGGAAACAGACCCTTCAGTCCAACTCATCCCTGCCAACCAAATTTGTCCCATTAGCCTGCATTTGGCCCACATCCCTCTAAACCTTTCCAATTCATGTACCTATCCAAATGTCTTTTGAATGTTGTAACTGTACCTGCATCTACCACTTCCGCTGGCAGTTCATTCCAGAAATGAACCACCCGCTGTGTGTAAAAAATTGCCCCTCAGACTCTCCTTTTAAATCTTTCTCCTCTCGCCTTAAAAAACATGCCCCTTAGTTTTAAAGTCCCTTACCCTAGGGAAAAGACCTTTGCTGTTCACCTTATCTATGTTTTCCATGATTTTATAGACTGTTAGGTGATTTCAAAATTACAATCATTCTTTCAAATTTAAAAAAACAAACTCTTTCACATTTCAGTCCCTTGTTTTTAACAACACAAAATAAAGGGACATGGTCCTGACAAAAGGTGAAGGTTGGTAATTTTCTTGTTATTTCCCACTACTAACCACAGAAGCGTTTGTTACGACAGAAACATCAATAACCATATCCCAACCCCAAAGCAATTAATGAGTGATTAAAATGAAAGGATGGGGAGAAACTAGTTACAGATAATCCATACCTGGGTGACCGAATCATCACAAGGTGTGATAACCAAGATCTCCATTAGATTCCACTTCAGTTACCCTCAGGTTGCTTGCCTGGCCAATTTGCTGCCATTTTTGACTGACCATATTGACCAAAGTGTTAACAAAATAGAACCTTTAACATTGGTGTGCACATCTTATAATGGAGAAGGAAAAGCAAATTGCAGGCAACGGAACAGATGCAGACAACAGTCTAACAAGATATTGGCTCTTCTGGTGATTAGTAAGACTTTAGGAGGAAGTAGTCTGTTGTATGCTTCTTGATCATTGTACAAAGGCTTAAGTATTATTCCTGTCCACTTTGTGGAGTCCATGACAGGGATTGCCATGCCATTGCAATGGTTGTGATTAGTGTGACAGCATGGGACCCACTGTCCAATTCTATGTGGGTGCAGAATGGTACGTTACAGCAACTGCTTTACCCAGAACTAAAAGAAAGTTGTGTGCACAGCCCAGACCATTAAGGAAGCCAACCTTTCATCTCTGGGTGCCATCTACACTTCCACGTTGCCATGGAAAGGCTGCCAACATTATCAAATACCCCACCCATCCTGAGCAATGCTCTTTTCCAACCCTTCCATCAGGCAGAAGATACAGAAGCGTAAACACATGCACCAATAGGTGCAAGAAGAGCTTCTTCCCTGCTGTTGTTAGACTGCTGAATGGACTGCTTGAACTTCAAATAATGTTGATTTCTCCATTATAAGATGTGCCCACCAATGTTAAAGGTTCTATTCTCATATTTTGTTAACACTTTGGTCAATATGGTCAGTCAAAAATGGCAGCAAATTGGCCAGGCAAGCAACCTGTTGTTTTGTGCTCCTCCTGTGCAGTGTAACCTGTTTGCCTCACTCTGCCTCAGCACCCTCTGATCTGGATGTTCTCGTTAGCTATGATCTGCCTGTGCTGCTCACAACCAAAACCTTTCACTGCACTTAGGTGACTACAATAAATCTAATCAAATGTGTGCGTCCAATGGTTGGAAGTAATAGTCATACCTAACCCAATGAGAATGTTAGCTTCTAACTGCAGAGGGTTAACAGTTCACCCTTAGGGCCATGCAACTGTCAAGGGCAGAAGGAGAATTAAGGTCTGGCTTCACATCATCGAAGCATTGAATTGAAACTGTTGAAATAGAAAGTAACCACATTAAGCGTGAACTTATAACAAGCTATGGCACATTAATTACAGTCAGAACACCCATTTCTGCTTTCTAACTTTGTTGAGTAGAGGCAGGTGTACAAGAATGAGAAACATATTTTTGTACTTACTGCATACAAATGTTATACATGTTGACTAGACAGGTGGCTTGAAGACATGAAATTACCTTGAATAGAGCAATAAATAGATAGCAATCTCTGTAATTATACTGTTCACTTCTACAGAAACACCAAGTGCCAGGAGCATTGCTATAAATAACTCATCGCATGTTCAACAATATACATTAATACTTTGCCTTCAGTACTCAATGATATATCTAAATAACTATTTGCTTGCTGATGGGTTTCTATCACCATACTTGGAATGATAGCAGTATCTTTAATAAATACTTGTATAAACTGAACGTTTCTGATGACTGTTATATTTCCTCTCTCCATTCAATACCATGTTATTCTGCTTTGACAAATGGCTCATTAAAACAGGACTCAGGTTTGACGCTCTGAATCTGATCAAATAGTCTAATTTTAGGTCACGCTTTGTTCAAACTAGTGCATTTAGCAATTATTTAAACAAATTGGCAACTTCGGGGAAATAGGTAGCATTTTAGTGTGTACTGAACTAAGGATTGCTTACTGTTTGGAAATGCAACAGTCAAGACGACACAAAGGTTGGAGGTGTCGTTGACAGTATAGACGGCTGTTGTAGGCTGCAGCGGGACATTGACAGGGTGCAGAGATGGGCTGAGAGGTGGCAGATGGAGTTCAACCTGGATAAATGCGAGGTGATGCATTTTGGAAGGTTGAATTTGAAAGCTGAGTACAGGATTAAGGATAGGATTCTTGGCAGTGTGGAGGAACAGAGGGATCTTGGTATGCAGGTACATAGATCCCTTAAAATGGCCACCCAAGTGGACAGGGTTGTTAAGAAAGCATATGGTGTTTTGGCTTTCATTACCAGGGGGAATGAGTTTAAGAGTTGTGAGATCTTGTTGCAGATCTATAAAACTTTGGTTAGACCGCACTTGGAATACTGCGTCCAGTTCTGGTCGCCCTAATGTAGGAAAGATGTGGATATTTTGGAGAGGGTTCAGAGGAGGTTTACCAGGATGCTGCCTGGACTGGAGGGCTTATCTTATGAAGAGAGGTTGACTGAGCTCGGACTTTTTTCATTGGAGAAAAGGAGGAGGAGGGACCTAACTGAGGTATACAAGATAATGAGAGGCATAGATAGAGTCGATAGCCAAAGACCATTTCCCAGGGCAGAATTGGCTAACACGAGGGGTCATAGTTTTAAGCTGGTTGGAGGAAAGTATAGAGGGGGTGTCAGAGGTGGGTTCTTTACACAGAGAGTTGTGAGCGTTGCCAGCAGCAGTTGTAGAAGCAAGGTCATTGGGGACATTTAAGAGACTGCTGGCCTTGCATATGGTCACAGACATTTGAGGCTGCATACATGAGGATCAATGGTCGGCACAACATCGTGGGCCGAAGGGCCTGTTCTGTGCTGTACTGTTCTATGTTCTACGTTCTAAGTAGTGAAGGAATACAACTGGTGCCAAATTAACAGCTGAACCTAATACTGGTTGAGACTACCTGGCTAATTGTTGGGAAGTCCTTGTGGTATAGTGGCAGTGTCCCTATGTCTGAGCAAGGAGGCCAGAGTTCAAGTCTCATATATTCCAAAGATGTCATAACAGATTGGGAAGTATGATCACGTAACTGAGTGATAATAAATCTCTGATGCATAAAATTGTTCCTCAGTTAGTAGCGGAACTTCTATTGGAAATGGGAATGGTCACAATCAATGCCCCAGTTCACTCAGTAACCTACCACCAATGATGGCTAGTCACAGTGAACGGCAGAGCATGACGTCACATTGTGTAGTCAGTTGGTTAAATGTAGTCCGATCACTGTGAAAAAAAATGCTAAACCCCTGCTCTCCATTATAAATGGAGGAAAGAGTATCTCTCTGAAAGAGATCAGAGTTTGATTTGGAGGAGGGGAGAGATAAACACCATTTTCAACAACATGGCATTACATTCAGGCACCGAGAAAATACAGCTTAATTCTGTTAAAGTGTCACACTGTTCAAAAGCAAATCAAAGCGGCTTGCTCAAGTTTTTTTCAGGAAGATATTTCCCAAAAACGTACAGCCTCACGTAATTCAGTTCTCAACCATCAAGTAAGGAGATTAGATTATACATGCCCAATTCCAGGTGACCAATCATATTGACTTCCTCAATGAGGAACAGTCGTGTATATCAGTCAGATTTACCCATGCATTTGGTCTCCAATGATTGATGCATTTGGTGCATCTCATGCTTAGAAGTAGACAGCTGTCTAATGACACAGTCAGATAGTAGCAAGTTACATCATGGAATAGCATTTTGTGAAATCTTCTTTGAGTTTGAAATATTCTTCATTATTTTTTTCTACTTCCTGTTGCGTTCCTCTTCCTGGTCAACTAAACCTGTTTTCTCAAGTGTATGCCCATGGTCCAAGTTTCCGAGGTGGCCAGACATCAGGAAATGTTAGAAAACCAGCATATAGGGAAGCCCTTCCACAAAAATAATCTGTCTGTCCAGTTTTATAAATAACTACTTTGGTAACATGCATAAATATAAGACAATGCAAATTAATCCTGTTGAGACAGACATAGACATTCTAATTGATTGCTTTCCTCATGTCCTGATTAATGTCAAATATTTTTCAGCCAACCCACAGTACTTTTGTTACAAACCTTAAAATTATTTAGTGCTCCCAAGATGACAGTTAGCAGTTCACGTTTTGACATTTCATCACCTTGTCACTGTTTCAGTTCGAGATAAATTAAATTTAAACATCCCTTTAGGTGCTGCCTTATTTAGATTCTGTTTGATTAAGTTTCAACAACAGTAAATCTGATAACTAGTGCCATTGGGATAACGTAACATGGTTGAAAAATGTGTTGCTGGAAAAGCGCAGCAGGTCAGGCAGCATTCAAGGAGCAGGAGAATCGACGTTTCAGGCATGAGCCCTTCTTCAGGAATGGCTTATGCCCGAAACATCGATTCTCCTGTTCCTTGGATGCTGCCTGACCTGCTGCACTTTTCCAGCAACACATTTTCAGCTCTGATCTCCAGCATCTACAGTCCTCACTTTCTCCATAATGTAACATGGTAACAGCTTGAAGTCCTCACTTTCTCCATAATGTAACATGGTAACAGCTTGACCAAGTTAAAAGAGTTTTTCTAGATGAGTTATGGTGCAGTTCTATGATATAGTTCAGATGCAGTCAACAGAACAGATACCAGCTATAGTGACAGCTCGATTGAAGATCAGCAATACAGTAGAGTTGGGCCTCACTGACACACCATTTAAGTAAATGACTCTTAGCCCGACACAACATTCACACCAGACTGCCATCCTGCTGAAAGACTTTAACTCTAGACGGAATATTTTAAATCAGAGTTTCCTTCATATTCTTATAGTCAGTCTCCTAGTGGGAGGCCCCACCTGACTGGTGGGAGTGGGATTTTGTTTTGAGTTATAGAGTAATGGAGTCATACAGTACAGAAACAGTCCCTTCAGCCCAACCAGTCCATGCCGACCAGAATTCCAAATTAACCTAGTCTCACCCACCTGCGTTTGGCCCATATTCCTCCAAATATTTCTCAATCATGTACTGACCTGAATGCTTTTAAACGTTGCAAGTGTCCTCGGATTACATGACAGAACAGGCTCAAGGGGCTGAATGGCCTGTTCCTGTTGCTGAGAGGTTGTTGCGAGGGGGTGGGGTGAGTGGGAAGGGGATGAGGGGTGGGCCCCATTGCATTTTCTCTGGGGTTTTGAAGGAAGTCCATAGTGGATGATGCCAGTGTCCTCCACCGTGTGAGCATTCCCATGGTCAGTTAAAATCGTCGTTTAGGGACCTCGACTAGGTTCAAA
This sequence comes from Chiloscyllium plagiosum, assembly GCF_004010195.1. Lineage (NCBI taxonomy): Eukaryota > Metazoa > Chordata > Chondrichthyes > Orectolobiformes > Hemiscylliidae > Chiloscyllium > Chiloscyllium plagiosum. Next base: position 18,465,046 of record NC_057747.1, on the reverse strand, counting down.
GCTGAGCTACCTTTTTAACGTCAGACCTCATTGATATTCTGTGCGCCAAAGAAAATTGGTCCCAATCACAGAAGGTAGCAACTGTAAGTCACGACTCTCAATTTTAACTTCCCAGTCGCCTTCTTTCTACTTGTTGGGGCAGGGTTAGGGAACTGATTCTTTGAGTTTTTTGTTTGAAGAATTCCTGTCAACATATACGCACTCTCCTTCTGCCAATGGACTGTCGTCACTGCGGTGATTGGAATGAGGTCAGCCAGGTGGATCTCACAGTAGGAGTGCCCTGATTGGGCCTGTTAACCTGGCGCAATCAGGGAGCCCTGGCTGACAGATGGAAACAGGAGCCTCAGGAGTTCTGTTCACGCTAGGAGCTGGCTCTGAGCTAGCTGGGTCAGTGTCACTATTATGTACGCGTACATAAAATGGTGACTAGGTGATACTGGCCTTCGTGGAGTGTTTTCAGTGACCTTTCGTCTTTAGCAACTGACATCCCATTTCCTCTTGTTAAAATCCACTGGTCTGATACTGCTGCATGTTAGCTGTGTCTCCCATTGGACCTCCTGGCACAGCTTGTGTGTGTATGCCCAGACTGAACTGTCACATTCCCACATACCAGATGCCCCTGTTTCAATGGGGCTCCAAAACCTCTGGAAAAACAGAATTCCCCACTCCCCCTCAACTGTATGTTTTGTCTGGTGACACTCTCCTGCAATGCAGCCTGATGAATACATTTTTGCTTTGTTTCTACTTGTCTGCATGTGGCTTCAAGCGACTGACTCTTACGGAGATGTAGCTGTTGGCACTGAGATTATCTGAACAGATAGCTGTGATGTTATTTTTCCAAGAGAAAAAAAATACCATTTTTTGTTTGACACACAGATGCTCCTTTGTTCGCAATTTTCAGAAGCAAGGATTGTCATTCGCTCACCACGCACACGTTATCAATGAGTGAATCCATTCCTGTCAGTTCCTTTCAAGTTGCGGCTGAGTGCACAGAATTTCAAGAGGGAAGCCAACTCGAGGAAAACGGACAGCAGTGATGATGATGTTCTTAAAACCTACAACTGTCCAGCTGAGCTCTTTCTTCCCAAGTTGAGAAGACTGAGAGGTGACCGGAGAAGGCCTTTGAAATTGTGACATGCTTGACAGGGTAGACAGAGTAAAGATTCCCAATTAGGAGGGAGTGCAGATCCAGGGGCTGTAAATATCAGACAGTCGCTGCAATAAAACCAGCAGGGAATTCAGGAGCAACTTGCTTCGCTCAGAGAGCGTGTTGAGAATGTGGCACTTGGCATCACGAGCAGCAGCTTTAGGGGAACGTGAGAAACCCCTACGGCCAGGTTAGATCACACAAGGGAGATTGTGTTCATGGGGTGGGATGAGGGAGGAGAGGAGGAGGTTTTTGTGGAGTAAAACCTACGGGTACGAACCAGTTGTGTTGAATGGCCTGTTTCTGTGCTTTGAAGGCATTGTTGAGGTCTGCTGCAGATCAGCCGCCATCTTGTTGAATGGTGCAGCAGGCTTGAGGGGCCGAATGGCCTACTCATGCTCCGATTTCTTATGTCCCGAGGTGTTTTCTAAAGCACCTGGACATTAATTTAAGACCATTGCATGTAGATACACACACACACAATTTAATCAGAACATGATTTGGCACGGAAATTTGTCAAAACAAAACCTAGATGTGAAAAGCAGACATCGCAAGCTGCAAGTACTCTCTGGTCCGGTGAGGAGGTGGTTGCTTGGGATGAAGATCTCTTCAAAACTGCCAAAATTTCACTAGCACTGGGCATGTGTTTGGAAGCACTGCTTATCTTTCAAAAGCATCTGTCAAATCCCATATGGTGGAAGTTACTCTGGAACCATGAAAGAGGATGAGGTCACTCTTCTCTCGAGTCTGTTCTGCCAATTTTGTAAAGATATACTAATTGATAAGATGTGGGCAGCACTGCCTTAGGAGGATTTACTGCCTATCCCTAATTACCCTGGAAGAGGTGATGGTGAGCTGCTTTCTTGAATTGTGGAAATCCATGGGCTCCAGGTATATCCACAGTGTTATTAGGAAGAGAGTTCAACTACAAGGCACAGTGAGGATCCCAAATGAAAAGGTGTGAACTAACTCCCTTTCTTTATTTGCCCATCCCTCGGTTGGTTGCAACAAGTTTAATTTGAAAAGAGTTCCTTCCCTTGTGGACACCTTTCTCCTCAACCAAACAATCCTATGCTTTACAAAGGATGGGATTCCCTTTGGAAGGCTGACGCAGACTTAGAATCAGATGTACAGCACGGAAACAGACTCGGTCCAACTCATCCATGCCGACCAGATATCCTAAATTAATCTAGTCCCATTTGCCGGCATTTAGCCCATATCGCTCTAAACTCTTCCTATTCATATACCCATGTTGCAATTGTACCAGCCTCCACCACTTCCTCTGGCAGCTCACTCCATACACGCACCACCCTCTCTGTGAAAAAGATGCCTCTTAGGTCCTTTTGAAATGTTTCCCCTCTCACCCTAGACCTACGCTCTCTAGTTCTGGACTTCCCCACTCGAGGGAAAAGACCTTGCCTAGTTATGATTTCGAGGTGCCGGTGTTGGACTGGGGTGGACAAAGTTAAAAAAAAGGACACAACACCAGGTAATAGCCCGACAGGTTTATTTGGAAGCACCAGCTTTCAGAGCACTGCTTCTTCATCAGGTGATTGATGTGTTGTGTGATTTTTAACTTTGTCTATTTATCCTATCCATGCCCCTCATGATTTTATAAACCTCCATAAGGTCACCCCTCAGCCTCTGACGCTCCAGGGAAAACAGCCCCAGCCTGTTCAGCCTCCCCCTGTAGCTCAAACCCTCTAACCCTGTGATAACCTGCACTGCAGGAACTCTTGTGGAGATCATGTAAGAGCGGCTCTTTACTTGCAATGCATGGTGACTAAGGGATAGTTCTTCAACTGTAACTTTGACAGTATGATGATGCTGAAGCCCACACTGGTACAGATGGACATTCAGCTCCACCCAAACCCTCCAGCAGAGGTGGAACTGATTTTTAAAACTCCTGCCCTTGTGTATTCTTCAAAGGGAAACAAACAAAATGACTCTGCAGTTTGGGACATAATCTGCAGGGGGCTGTTTGCTGTTGATCAGCCCCTCCTTGTCGTGAGAGAAGAGGATTATAGTCATAGGACCATTGGAACAGGTATAGGCCATTCAGCCCCTCAAGCCTGTTGCACCATTCAATAAGATCATGGTTGACCTGCAGTCTATCTCCAAATCAGACGTCCAATTTGTTTGACACTTTTAGCTATAACATTCCATCAGTCTGAGACAAAAACAGAATTTATATTTGAAGTCATTTTGAACTTGTATCAGCGCTCTTTTAGAAAATGTAATCTAATCTAATCTAATCTAAAAAGAAATACACATCATGGAATTAAGGGTTGAACACACCCCTCGTATTTTGCCATTCCGACCTGTGGTCATAATAGCGACTTGGAGGGGAAATTGCAAGTGGTGAGGCTCTCATGTCCTTGTTCTTCAGGTGGTAGGGGTCATGAGGTTGCAAAGCCCTGACGGAGGAGCCTTGATGAGATACTGCAGTGCATTTTGTGGATGGTACACACTGCCGCCACTGGGCTTTGATGGTTGAAGGGAATGAATGTGCAAGATGGTAACCTTATTGCTCAGCAAGTGCCCTGGAGTGTTGTCGGAGGATGGAAGCTGCAAACATCCGCAGCACTCCTGACTTATGCCATAGGGAATCTGGAGATGATGTTCCTCACCATCGAATTCCCAGCTGCTCTGCTCTTGTGGCGCATGGTAGTGTCCATACTTCTGGACCAGGAGGCCTGGGTTCAAATCCTTCTTTCTCCAGAGGTTGTTAAAACATTTCTGAACAGGTGGTTTAGAAAGTATCTGGCTCAGTTCTGTTTCTGCATAATTATGACAGAAGGTACGTATATATATTTTTAAATTCTTTTAAGTTTGAATTTCTAAATTGGACCAGTGCCGAATGTTTTTTGCGTGCGCCTGAAGTGGTTTCATGATTAATTTGTAAGTATTTCTGTAAATATATAATTTCTTCTTAAAAGAAATTGACAGCAAGATTTTTCTGGAGAATAGTGGGCTTTTTGTTTACATGAGTGAACAAGGTGAACAGTTATGCCTTACGTTTCAGTCTGTTTAGAGTCATAGAGTCATAGCGATGTACAGCATGGAAATAGACCCTTCGGTCCAACCTATCCATGCTGACCAGATATCCCAAGAGGGTGGTAGGTGTATGGAATGAGCTGCCAGAGGAAGTGGTGGAGGCTGGTACAATTGTAACATTTAAAGGGCATTTAGATGGGTATATGACTAGGAAGGGTTTGGAGGGACATGGGCCGGGTGCTGGCAGGTGGATTAGATTTGATTAGATTAGATTAACAAGTGGAAGATCAACGATTAATTACTTTCCTTTGATTAAGGTAATTACCCACAGTTTCAGAAGAAAATTATTTTATTTAGTTTCACCTTCAACAATTCTTAGGTGAAGCTGGAGGTATAAAGCAGTTGTTCTTGAGGAAGAGAGAAGAGTGTTTAAAAGGGTTAAAATAGGTTGACTGCATATACAGAGATGAGTAAAAGTTCCAGGACATACGTTTTTGGTGATAACCCTGAAGGGGTTATTTGAAGCTCAGAAATTTTAAGCTTCAATGTGTGGAGGCTCCAGGCTCAAATTGTCAAAAATCAGGAATTGAAGCCACAATTAAACTAAAGCTTACAGGCATGATGGCGAAAGGAATTCTCTCTGATGCATTCTAAAGGCTAAAAGCATTAGTGGGATTATACTTTACTGTGTTTTAAAATATTTAAATGTGCATTATGCATAAATAATTTGGTTTATTCTATTTAGTCTTAATTTTATTAATGTAATAAACTTCTGTCTTAATACTAAAACCAAATGTGCATTATTGTATGCTTGTGTTTCAATGAGCAACTACCTCATTAAAACAACAGAAAAAAACTATCAAACTGGATTTCAGTCTGGGATCTCACTTGTCCATTAGCTGGGACCAAAACACAATATTAACCAGGAGACTGATACTGTGGGATATAGTGTCAGTAATATTAGTGAATAAAGAGGATTGTTAGATTCTCTCCTGTTGGAGATGGCCATTGTCTGATATTTCGGTGGCACAACTGTTACCTGCCATTTATCAGCCCGTGTCTGGATGTTACCCAGCTCTTGCTGCATTTGGACATAATCCTCTTCAGTGACTGAGGAATGTAAGTGGTGCTGAACATTGGTTGCTGATAATTACACATTCCCATTTTTGAACTTATGATAAAGGAAAGGTCATTGATGAAGTAGTTGAAGATTTTTGAGCCTAGAACAGTTATGAGAAAGTGAAGACTGCAGATGCTGGAGATCAGAGTCGAGTGTGTGGTGCTGGAAAAGCACAGCAGGTCAGGCAGCATCCGAGGAGCAGGAGAAGGGAAGGTTTGTACATAAGCCCTTCATCAGGATTCCTGAAGAATGGCCGATGCCTGAAACATCGATTCTCCTGTTCCTTGGATGCTGCCTGACCTGCTGTGTTTTTTCCAGCACCACACCTACGACAGTTATGTCCCTCAGGGTTTGGCCAGCTCAGGCAGTAGTTGCTGCTCAGTATGTACTTTCTACAAGATGCTCTGCAGAAATTGACCAAAGATCCTCAGGCAGCACCTTCCAACTACAAGGCCAAGGGCAGCAGATACATTGGAATACCACCCCCTGCAGGTTCCCTCCCAAACCACTTACCATTCTGGCTTGGAAATATATCACCGATCCTTCACTGTTGCTGGGTCAAAATTATGAAATTCCCTCCCTAGGGCATTGCGGGTCAAATTACAGCACATGGACTGCAGCAATTCAAGAAGGCAGTTTACCATTACTTTCTCAAGGACTAGGACAGCACGATGGCTCAGTGGTTAGCACTGCAGCCTCACAACGCCAGGGGTCCCAGGTTTGACCCTAGCCTTGGGCGACTGTCTGTGTGGAGTTTGCACATTCTCTCCATGTCTGCATGGGTTTCCTCCTGTTTCCTCCCACAGTCGAAAGATGTGCAGTTCAGGTGAATTGGCCGTGCTAAATTGCCCATTGTGTTAAGTGCATTAGTCAGAGGGAAATGGGTCTGGGTGGGTTACTCTTTGAAGGGTCAGTGTGGACTTGATGGGCTGAAGGGCCTGTTTCTACACTGTAGGGAATCTTAAAAAAATCTAGGGTAGGCAATAAATGTTGGCCAGCCATTGTTGCCCATGTCCAATGAATGCATAAAAAGAAAGTGGTCCAACTGAGGCACTCATAGTAACAAACTTGGAAGTCTCCCACCTTGTCATCTTCAGGCGTTCCCCTCAGGGTTTCCTCCGAGAGCCGTTAAACTATTGATTGGTTGAGAGGGAATGCTGGAGGTTGTCGGAAAGACATTAGTGATAGTCAGCAGCAAGTTTCCTTGTCCATGTTTGACCAGATGCCATGAAACTGCATGGGGTCTGGACTAACCATTGTTGAAGATTCCTAGAGCAACATCAATGCACCCATAAATTTCTCGAATCTGGCCTGACGGTAGTGTCTGAGACATCATATGATTCGGTGAGAATTACCATGTCAGGGTTTAGCTTGGCTACTCTCTCCCATCTTTGCGACAAGTCCCAGATGTTAGTAAGGAAGACTTTGCAGGATCAACAGCACTGGGTTTGCCAGCCAGTACCTGGGTTGATGCCAAGTGACTGTCTGTGTTCATTCCTTTGCTGTTCTTGCAATCGATATTTAGTGTGGCTGAAGAGGTTGTTTGAATGGGAAGTTAAGAGTCAACCACATTGCTGTGTGTCTGGAGGCTACTGCGTAAGGACAGCAGAACGACATTTGTGAACCAGATGGGTTTTTAGGCAAATCAACATGGTTGCCAATAGATTCACTTTGCAGTTCCAGATTTTTATTGAATTCAAATTTCACCATCTGCGTTGGCAGCATTCAAACCAAAGTGCTCAGCGTTAGCCTGGTCAGTTGAATTACTGGTCTCGTGACATTATCAGTACACCATCGCTCCCTCATCATTCATTCGGATCATGGCCAACTTGAATCTTAACTCCAAATCAGCCATCTTTCCACTACATACCTCTACACTGTTACAATCCTCATGGGCAAACCATAAGTCAAAATAACCAAATTCACTGAACTATCCTCAAGAGATTATCGAAAAGGTTTTACTGTGCGTTTTCCAGCATTGTTTTCCCTGGAGCATCGGAGGCTGAGGGGTGACCTTAAAGAGGTTTATAAAATCATGAGAGGCATGGATAGGAGAAATAGACAAGGTCTTTTCCCTGGGGTGGGGGAGTCCAATATTAGAGGACATAAAAAGGCAACTGGATGAGTATATGAATAGAACGCTTTAGAGGGATATGGGTCAAATGCTGGCAAATGGGACTAGATTAATTGAGGATATCTGGTCGGCATGGACAAGTTGGACAGAGGGTCTGTTTCCATGCTGTATGTCTCGATGTGTTACTTTTAGAATCCAAACAATTTAACATTAACATGAGTTACAGACAAATTTCACTTTAAGCAGTAAAATAACAAAGACACATCTTACAATAACAATAAGCACCTGCATTACTACCTGCAGAAATGTGGCACTACATACCTGCACAGCTTCACATTACACTATCCTTTATTGATATTGGGTAGGTTAGGACTCCATGGCAACAATGATCATCAGTAAAGCATACTTTGACAAACCCTTTCTCCCTTGAGATCTAATGGTGTACCTTTCCAGAGCTCATTGTCAGCACAGCAACTAACAGTTCACGGTTTCGGACTTTAGCAACTCCAAACCATTGACGTGGCTTTCCAGGTTTTAGACCAGTTTATCCAGCTCACACAACACCTCTGTCAGCTCATGTTTGCTGTCTTCAAAACAGAAAAACTGATCTCTTCCCAAAAGTGATTTGCTTCTTCACCTCAGAAGAATTTCTCTTTAAATCTCTATCTGTTTTCTCTTTCTACCTGTGTGCTGATCACCCACATCCTCCAGCTCCTCTGCCAATAGCTCTTCATTGTAACCTGGTCACATGGCTTCGATAAGTTACCTTCCTTCCTGTTGGTACTGCTTCTCGGGCAGAGGTCACAAAATCACATAGGATCAGTCTTTGTAAATCTTTGAGAAAACTGCACGGACTCTTTTACAATTGATGCAAACTCTAAAAAAAAGTCCTCTTAGAAATAATTTGCCTCACTGTACTGATTGTGGGTCAAAGGTCATGAAACACCAGACCCCGATTCTATCCACCTTTGTTCTGACAGTTTGAATTGACCTCAGTGTCCTCTTATCTTGGGGAGAGAATTTTAGAGGAAATGCTTTATGATTTCATCCCTGACTCCACTTTTCAGATGAAGATCGGAAGGGAAAGGTACTGTGTCATAAAATACAATTGCCGAGGAAGGGATTGTGAATATGTTAACTCCCAGACAAGGGAACCCCGTTCATTCCTAATTCGTCCTGTACCTATTTGCTGGGTGATACACACTGACAAAGGGAAGCATATGATTGGTGCTAAACTGCAATGTTGATGGGCTGCAAGATTGCAAATGCGGTTGAAGAAATCAGCAAAGAATTAATTTAATCTGATGTCTTGGGCACAGCTAAAAAAAAAACAGAACAGAAATAAAAAAAGAACAGCCGATTTCATTGTATAACTGTCAGATTGGGTGATTGTAACCTCAAGACTTCCAGCAGTTCGTTTTGTTGCTATGTGTGTTATCTAGGCTGACTACAATATGCTTTTTATAGTTTGTAATCAGGCCTTTCCAGTATGTGCTGCACTGAGGCAATAATTAGTTTAGATTAGATTCCCTACAATATGGAAACAGGCCCTTCGGCCCAACAAGTCCACACCGACCCTCCGAAGAGTAACATCCCCCCCCAGACCCATTCCCCTACATTTACCCCTGACTAATGCACCTAGCACTTCAAGCAATTTAGCATGGCCAATTCACCTGACCTGCACATCTTTGGACTGTGGGAGGAAACTGGAGCACCCCGGAGGAAACCCACGCAAACACGGGGAGAATGTGCAAACTCCACACAGTCGCCCAAGACGGGAATTGAACCCGGATTCCTGGTGCTGAGAGGCAGCAGAGCTAGCCACTAAGTCACTGTGTCGCCCCTTAATTGGCACTTTCTTTCAATGTGACCAAACTTTAACTCACATTTATCAGAGCACCTACAGTAACTCTCACATGACAGCAACACCATAGAATCAAATTTGATTTGGTATAGCTATTCTCAACAACAACCATAACCTGTATTCATATAGCCCCTTTAATATGACATCATGTTCCTAATTGCTTGCCAAGAGTTGAACTCAGGCAAAATTTGACCAGGAACAATACAAGGAGATATCAGCATCGATATTTAATGATGGATCTTATCAGATTACAACACCAATTATCTTGCTGAAGTCATCAGAGAATGCCTCTTTGACGTCATCTCTGTGCTGCAGCTTAGATACTAATGGATATTACATGCTGCTGATGGGCAAGATGTAAATGAAGCATCATGAATTGATCGCTGCTCCTCTACTGAAAAGAGTCAAGCTGATGTGTCAGTTCAAGGGGCTCCTTCCTGGACTTGCCAATGCAGGAGAAAGTGTAGCTTTCAGCAACTTCCACAAGCCCGGGTTCCTCCATGAGTCTTGTTTCATTTAGAATGGTGATGATGATGAAGTTGTACCCACCCAGTGTGCTGCCTCTGAAGGCAGTTCTGCACTTTGGCCTTGTCTTAGAATCTCTGCAGTGTGAAACCAGGCCATTCAGCTCATCGTGTCCACACTGACCCTCTGAAGAGTAACCCACTCAGACCCACCCCTATAACCCGGCATTTCCCATGGTTAATCCACCTGGCATTCACATCACTGGACACTATGGGGCAATTTAGCATGGCCTGTCCAAAGCACCCAGCAGGAACCCATGCAGACATGGGGTGAATGTGCAGTCGCCTGAGGCTGGAATCAAACCCGGTTCTCTGGCGCTGTGAAGCATCTTGCCTTGTTGTCTGGAGATAGTCTCCAATGTTCCATGAACTTCATCAGCAGCTTGTTCTTTACAGTCTGGCCATGGGCGATGGATGACGAGCCAGAGCACTGACTTGGCAGGTACAAGCAGTGGACCTTGGGGGAGGCTCTGCCCGGGGTCCCCCTGCTTCCCTTTCCTCAGAGCGAACAGAATGCCATTGAATCTGAAACAGCCTGCATCTGCTCTGTCACTCTCTGCAAACAATGCCCTAATCTGCGGAGAGCAACCATCACTTTCAGGCCAGTCGTGTGCAGAGCTGTGAGCACAGTTTGTCTTGCTGTCCGCACCATCAGTGTCCCTTCTCTGACTGCTTTGGTTAATCCTTGAGCAAGGATTAATTGGATGGGATTTGTGCAGAGCCTCACCTTATTAAAGGAAGTGAATAGCTGTGTGGTGTCACATGTAGGAATAGAAAGGGCATGAGTTGGAGTTTAGAGATTAGAAAGTGTGTTGCTGTGTTTTTCCATCAACACAGTCTCGACTCTGAGCTCCAGCATCTGCAGACCTCACTTTCTCCTGGAGTTTAGATTAGATTAGATTAGATTACTTACAGTGTGGAAACAGGCCCTTCGGCCCAACAAGTCCACACCCGACCACGGTGGCAGTGCTCCCGAAAGAGCTGGCCTGCTCCCGAAAGAGCTGCCACTCAGACAGAAAGAATCTCAAATACCTTCAACTTCCGGCCTTTCGGCATGGTCTCTGGCGCTGTGAGGCAGCAGTGCTAACCACTGTGCCACCGTGCCGCCCACTGCCACCGTTCCGACCACGGTGGCAGTGCTCCCGAAAGAGCTGCCACTCAGACAGAAAGAATCTCAAATACCTTCAACTTCCGGCCTTTCGGCATTCTTTGTTATCTCTTTACTTAAAAATAAAGATTTGTTTACAGGGTGCTGACATTGCTATCAGTACGTATTGTCCACCCCTAATTGCTCAGAGGCCAGTTAAGAGTCAGCGGCATTATGTGGTTCGCATGTAGGGACCAGGGAGACAGTGAGGACTGCGGATGCTGGAGATCAGAGACGAGAGGGTGGTGCCGAAATAGCACGACAGGTCAGGCAGCATCCGAGGAGCAGGAGAATCGACATTTCGGGCATAAGCCCTTCATCAGGAATCAGGATTCCCGATGAAGAGCTCACACTCGAAACATTGACTCTCCTGCTCCTCGGATACTGCCTAACCGGCCTAATCGAGACTGTGTTGATGGAAAAACACAGCAGGTCAGGCAGCATCCAAGGAGCAGGAGAATCGACGTTTCAGGCCAGAGCACTCATTCAGGAATGGCTCTGGCCCAAAACATTGGTTTTCTTGCTCCTCGGATGTTGCCTGACCCGCTGTGCTTTTCCAGCAACACACTCTCTAATCTCTAAACTCCAACTCATGCCATTTCTGTTCCTACATGTGACACCACACAGCTATTCACTTCTTATAATAAGGTGAGGCTCTGCACAAATCCCATCCAATCAATCCTTGCTCAAGGATTAACCAAAGCACCACCCTCTGCGACATGTCAGGACCAAGTAAAGATAATAGTTTTCTTGGAATCAGTGAACCAGACGAGTTTTTATAACAACTGGCGATGATTACCTGAGCTTTTAACTCTAACATTTTTTTAAACTGAATTCAAATTTCACCATCTGCAATGGTGGGATTTTAATCCATGCTCCAAGAGCATTAACCTGGACATCTGGCCAAGTGAGATTAATGAGACTGCGAGTTTCCACACCATTAGCTAATAGCTTTGATGAAGAGTTAGGATTCCAAATAAGGAGAGAGGTGTAGGGAGGGGAATCTGCCTGCCATTGGTGGAGTGATTGAAATCAGGGATGTGCAGGAGATCAAAACTGGAGGACCCCTGATGGTGAAACCACAGAATGTGGATGTAGGTTTGCTCGCTGAGCTGGAAGGCTCATTTTCAAACGTTTCGTCACCATATGAGGGGCTTTGCCTGGAGGCTCACTGAAGTTGCTACCTAGTATGGTGATGAAACGTCTGAAAATGAACCTTCCAGCTCAGCGAGCAAACCTGCATTCAGAACCTCAACCTGAGCTACAAGTCTTCTCAAAACTCGCTACCACAGAATTTTGCTCCAGATATAGGGAGGGGTGAGACTTAAAGAAATTTGAAAACAAGAATGAGAATTTTAAAATGGAGAAGAGCCAGCCACCCCCAGTGTGAGTGCACTCATCCCTCGAGACACCAGTAGAAAGATTTGTTATTGAAGAGCCAGTGACCAGTGAGGAATTGGTGATGGATGATCCAGTGGCTGTGAGTTTGCACTCAGACAACACTTCTTTGGGTGACCTCACATTTCTGAAGGACTTAAAATGGAAGGCTGCTTCAGAACGCAATGGAATATTTCTTCTGGAAGTGACAACAACACCCGTGTGGATTTCAGAGCAGATACACCCCAGCTGAACAGAAGTTAGAAGTGGGTGCTGCCTGTATGTGTGAGAGAGAGAACGTAGGTCAGAAACTCCACACATGGTCAAATGGGATTGTAAAGAGTTTGGAGTTGTTGAGGAGTCATGGGGGAAATTAAAGTTATTACCTTAAATGAAACTGCAATTAGGGTGTAGCTCTGCTCGCTGAGCTGTATGTTTGATATCCAGACGTTTCATTACCTGGCTAGGTAACATCATCAGTGGCGACCTCCAAGTGAAGCAAAGCTGTTGTCTCCTGCTTTCTATTTATATCTTTCTCCTGGATGGGGTTCCTGGGGTTTGTGGTGATGTCATTTCCTGTTCGTTTTCTGAGGGGATGATTGATGGCATCTAGATCTATGTGCTTGTTTATGGTGTTGTGGTTAGAGTGCCAGGCCTCTAGGAATTCTCTGGCATGTCTTTGCTTAGCCTGTCCCAGGATAGATGTGTTGTCCCAGTCGAAATGGTGTTTTTTTTTCATCCGTGTGTAGGGCTACGAGGGAGAGAGGGTCGTGTCTTTTTGTGGCTAGCTGGTGTTCGTGTATCCTGGTGGCTAACCTTCTTCCTGTTTGTCCTACGTAGTGTTTGTGGCAGTCCTTGCATGGAATTTTGTAGATGTCATTGGTTTTGTCCATGGGTTGTACTGGGTTGTATAAACCTTCACAAACCTTGCAGAAACTGCATTCCTTATGCAAAAACCGACAGGCTGGATTTTATCTTGGCTGGATTTTCCCAGCAACTGGACAACGTCGGCCTTGGTTTGTCAAGGTTGGGAAAATCACCTGAGATTAGTTGTAAGGAGATTCCTGGTATTGAGAGCAAAAGACCCATTTTCTAATCAAGGGTTGAATAGCAAAATTAGATTCTCATTTGTAAGTGGTGAAAGGGCTGTTGGCATGTGTCAACGTCTCATTATTGGTGCATCTCATTTCATTGGTACGTAGTTTCCAATTCTCCCATATGCTGGATAGAAACTAGACAGTGACAGTTCCCAATGCGAAAATCAGAGCAGTGACCTTCAAATTCACTGCTTGCTCATCTGGCCCTCCATCTTTGACACCAGGCATCAATGCTCCCCGGGCAGGCAGTGCATGTACCACCTATCCACTAGGACCTTCAGGTCCTTGCTGATCAATCAGCATTCTGACATCTATCCGACCTATCTGGGCCAAACCACACAGACATCGCAGGGCAATCTGAAATACCAGCAATTTGTGGCTTCAACAATGGCACTGGTGCCAGAGATCTCAGGGTGGGAGTGCGGGCAGTGCCAAATACTCCTGCCTGTGCCTTGAGGGGTAGTACGATGTGTGCGGTCCCATTAGGGGTGGCTGCATAGATCCTGGAAGTGAATTTGGGAAGACAGCATGAAAGAATTCACGAGGACCCATGGAGTGAGCGTCTCCCTCAACGAAACGGACACTTGGTCAACTCCCGGTAACATTCAACCCAATAACTCCTAGTGAAAAACTAGGCACGATGTTGTTATTTGCATGAGCTTTACAGATTGTAAATTGGTAGTTGTGAGCAACTGAAATGATTTCACTTTCCATTGGGTTAGAGTTTTTACAGCACGGCAAGAGGCTCTTCGGCCCATCATGTTCATGCCCGTCATCAAGCATCCATTTATCCTAATCCCATGTTATTCACTTCTCCCCACCTTCGTCGTGGTTTGGCAGTTACAATTCCAATCTTGCATGTGGATTTGATCCTAACAGCCTGTTAATTATTTATTTAACTTGCTGAGTGTACCTCAGCTTCTTCAGTGAGCTTTTCGAGAGCTTGTGTGCTGGATGGGCTCCCTGCTGTTTTAGTGCTAGGCGTTCACCCTTTTCTCTGGTGGCCTCAGGCCAGTGCTTTGGAGTTCTTGGAAAGCTGATGTTTTTGTTTTGTATAAATTGAGAAACACCCTTTCACCCTCGCACTTGGGGAGTCAGAACAGGGTTCAAAGCTTTGCACTTCTGAATTTATCATGGCTGATATATAAACTACATAATGGTATGTCGCACGAAATGTTCACTTTCCAAATGCCGCCATCAGTGCTGAAAATAGTCCTGCCTCGCAATCCTCATGTCACACATGCTTTAACACTGTCTGTTCCTCATTCACATGTTGTAAGAGATTACATTGTGCTTTCTGTATTTTTGCAATGATCCTTGCTTTAGTTTTAGCCTGTGCATAGCTTTCCTGTTCAATCATAGCTCTCTGTGGCTGAGCTAGCAGTACAAGTCATCTGGATTGATTTAGACTCATTACCTCTGCAGGAAAGTATTAGTCAGGCAAATCTGCTTCTGTTACGAGGTAACTTCGATTTCAGAGAGGCTGGTGGCTATTTTATACGCTTGTACATTTGACTTGCTAACTGCACATTCTGGTGGCAAACTGATCCTGGTTAACGCGAAAATGCCTTTACAGGCATAGAGCTGCTCGAGTTACTGGTTTCGATTTGTGTAATCATTTTTTATAACATGTTAAAACTATTTTAGAGACAGAGCTAGCTCACCTTGCTTTCCTGATGTATGCTTCACCCAAAATGAAATAGCTCAATAATTTCTTTTTTAAATCAGTGAAAGGAGGAATTCAGACACAATAATCAAGGGATGCATGGGAACACTACCACCATTCCCAAGCCACTCACTCTCCAGCTCAGAAATACATTGCCATTTGTTCAGTGTCACTGGGTCCAAACCTGAGATCTCCTTCCTCAAATGTCACTGTGGGTGTCCCTACACCAAACGGACTACAGCAGTTCAAGAAGGCAGCTCTCCAGGGCAAGAAGGGATTGGTAATAAATGCTGGCCCAGCCAGCGATGCCTACATCCCATGAATTAAGAAATAAAACCGAATAAAGTGTCAGTTCAAGCTTCCAGTTATCTTCTCACGTGTGCCGAGAAAGATGTTGCAATTATATTCCAGTCGTCTTGAAGTAAGTGTCAATGTTTCCTCATGATACCCACTCCAACTGGTGAGATGGTACAGCACAGAGGAGGTCATTTGGCCCAAAACAGCTCTTCTGGCTTTAAAGGAACCATCCAATTAGTTCCAATTTTTTTTAAGATTAGATTACATTGTGGAAACAGACCCTTCGGCCCAACAAGTCCACACCAACCAGCCAAAGCGCAACCCACCCATACGCCAACATTTACCCCTTACCTAATACTATGGGCAATTTAGCATGGCCAATTCACCTGACCTGCACATCTTTGGACTGTGGGTGGAAACCGGAGCACCCGGAGGAAACCCACGCAGACACGGGGAGAACGTGCAAACTCCACACAGTCAGTTGCCTGAGGCGGGAATTGAACCCGGGTCTCTGGTGCTGTGAGGCAGCAGTGCTAACCACTGTGCCACCGTGCTGCCCATTCTTCTGCTCATCCCCTAAAGCCCTGCACAGTTTTTTTTTTCCATTCCTGTCCACTTCCCCTTTGAAAGATACTGTGGAATCATTGATATATGAACCTAATGTTTGGAGCACACACAAACACATAAATACTAATGCACTAGCTATGTTTTTTTTAATCGATTAAAGCTTTCCGTGTGCATTATCATAGAGTCACAGAGTCAAACAGAGCGGAAACAAACCTTTTGGTCCAAACTGTCCATACCAACCAGACATCCAAATCTGACCTAGATTAGACACACAGGAGGCTGGAGGAACACAGCAAGGCAGGCAGCATCAGGAGGGACAGGCAGGAGGCTGGGAGAACACAGCAAGCCAGGCAGCATCAGGAGGTGGAGAAGTCAACATTTCGGGTATAACCCTTGTTCAGGACTTCAGACCAAGAGGCCAGTGTTTGGGCTTTCTGAGTATTTTTTGATGATTATAAAATGGTAAGCTTCTTGACATGGCCAAAAGCCGAGAAGCCATCATGTTAAGTTTGGTAAAATGAATGTCATATTTGCCTGAAGTTAGCAGGTTGCTAAAGGACAATACTGAACAAAGTGGCCAGATCATTATTTTCCTGGAACAGTAATTATTTTATTATAACCAGATAAACTTTTTTGATTTAGATTTAGGTTGTATTGTCATGTGTACTCAAGTACAGGTTACAAGAGGTCAGTGGAAAGGGTACAGTATTGTCAGACATAGCCCCATCTTAGAAAGAAAGTATCCAGGTACAAAATCGTAGTTACAGAGGAAGGAATCTGGGTAATCCAAAATGGAGGATGGAAATAATTTGTGGCTGTAGGAGTTGCTCCTTTTTTGAGGTATTCTAGGTGCTGGAGGTGATTTCCTTGAATTCCAGAGCAGCAATTACTGTTTTATATGCTGTTGCATTGTTTTGGAACTTTGGGCCAGAGGAAGTAGTGGAGGCTGATAAAATTACAGCATTTAAAAGGCATCTGGATGTGTATATGAATAGGAAGGGTATAGAGGGATATGGGGCCAAGTGCTGGATTAGATTAGGTTGGGATATCTGGTTGGCATGGATGAGTTGGACCAAAGGGCCTGTTTCTTTGCTGTACAGCTCTACAACACTATGACTCTATGAAATAGAAAAATAAAGAAATAAATTAAGACGTTCAGCACTACAGTCGTCTGAGCATGAAAGCAGAAAAATAAAGAAGTTAAAATGTCAAACAGTACAGCCCTTTCTTGATCCATGGGCCTACAGATGCTCCAAGATGGGCTTCCCCAAGTGGGCTTGCTGTCCCCTCGCGGTGGGCAGCCTTTTACCCCCTTGTGCTGGGCTACCACAAGGGATGAACTCAGATTTCTCCAGTTTCCTCATTTCCCCTCCCCCCACCTTATCTCAATCCCAACCCTCGAACTCAGCACCGCCTTCCTGACCTGCAATCTTCTTCCTGACCTCTCCGCCCCCACCCCCTCTCCGGCCTATCACCCTCACCTTGACCTCCTTCCACCTATCGCATTTCCAACGCCCCCTCCCCCAAGTCCCTCCTCCCTACCTTTTATCTTAGCCTGCTTGGCACACTCTCCTCATTCCTGAAGAAGGGCTTATGCCCGAAACGTCGATTCTCCTTCTCCTTGGATGCTGCCTGACCTGCTGCGCTTTTCCAGCAACACATTTTCAGCTCTGATCTCCAGCATCTGCAGTCCTCACTTTCCCCACCCCACTTTGCCCACCCCACTCAGATCTGCATCTTGGAACATAGAACAAAAAATGGACAAATCAATTAAATATGTTTTGGACTTCAATCCCTGCTGCACCTCCATTAATTTACCATCTGTTGCCCAGATCCACAGTACCACATTCCTTTGTGATTGCCCCAATTCTTTCCATGTAACCCCTGCCCCAAGGCAGTACATGGCTCAGCCATCTGAAGGGTTTTGTGAGCGATGATATTTTCCCATATTCAAGAAAACGTTGATCTTGGCCTTCCGAACACTTCCAAGGAAACGGAGCTGAGTTCTTGGAAGTGACCGAGGTCAGAGTTCAGCACAACTGGTCTTTGATGTCAAAATGAAAGACTTCAGCCAAATGACAACATTGAAATGTCACCATTCACCATAGTTCATCTCCTGCTGCTTGGAGTTACTCATGCGAAGAGATCTGCTGAGATAGTATTTTGCGCTCATCCGTAGCTCATCTGCCACTGATCTGTGATATCTGTCGTCCAACTGCACCTCCTTCCACTGACCTCCACTTTGCCCTCCTATAGAGATCGCTGTAGCTTTTCAGCTCTGATCAAATAGCTCAATTACTGACACTGTCTTTTCTGCATGTCACTCTTTAAGAGTTCTTATTGCTGTTGCAGTTTTAAACACTTCCGCATTTGTCTTATTAGCATCCATGTGTCGAAGATGGATATGACAGGTCTTGCATGATTGGCCTGGTTTTGGAGCTACCCAGGAATATAACATCTCCTGAATCCTCTCCCTGATGCAACCCTGTGTTTCCTTGTTGTTAACACACCCTTCAACAGATATTGCTTCTAACTTCAGGCAAGAAGTAGAATCTTTTTGACAAATGGATCCCTGTGCCTTCCAGTCTCTCAGATCTAGCAGAAAGTGAGGACTGCAGATGCTGGAGATCAGAGCTGAAAAATGTGTTGCTGGAAAAGCGCAGCAGGTCAGGCAGCATCAAAGGAGCAGGAGAATCGACGTTTCGGGCATAAGCCCTTCTTCAGGCTCCTTTGATGCTGCCTGACCTGCTGCGCTTTTTCAGCAACACATTTTTCAGGTTAGTCTCTCAGATCTGACCTGATAGCTGAAAGGTATGGCCTTGTATGTGGGGGCAGTGTTTTAATGCTCATAGTGCCACGCTAGGCCAGCCAGTGTTCATGTAAATCTCCGATGTGGAGGTGCCAGTGTTGGACAACAGCTTCACCTGATGAAGGGGCAGTGCTCTGAAAGCTTGTGATTTCAAATAAACCTGTTGGACTATAATGTTGTGTGACTTCTGACCATGTGAATCCCAATATCCTAGTTCTTCTGTATATTTATAAACATTGCATTGATTCGTGGTTACGAGGTGGAGAATGAATGGGCAAATTACTCCATCTACTTAGCCAATGTGGAGGTCAAGGAAATAGGTACAAGAAGAAAAGATTAAACTAATTTATGTTTCATCATCTTCGCCAAACAGCTTTGCAACAATTTTGTGGTGATCGAATGTTTTGAGCCCTTCCTTAGGTGCACATGAATAAAAGAATTGCAATTACTGGAACCTGGGAAACAAATGAAAGCCAATGGTAAAACTATCACAATCCAACTTTAGATTTATATAAATTTAACAAGTGCTTATTTAATAAGTTCCTTGACTGTAATGAGGCCTTGACTGATTTACAATCATCAAATAAAATCATAATTCTACTTGATTTCAGAGAATTCTAATCACTGTAATTTCTTGGCATTTTACAGGTGATGTGGGATATCTGAACATTCCTGGGAATACTCAGCATCTGTGGTTACCTTCTGGTATTAAGGTAAAAGAATGAATGATCAGTCATTTTAGAATGTAACTGTTGCTCACATTTTCTAAACTGGAGCCATTGTTAATGGTTCTGATTCCTACACCTTTACTGAGCTGTGCCTTACCACGAGCGAGGAGAAAGTGAGGTCTGCAGATGCTGGAGATCAGAGCTGAAAATGTGTTGCTGGAAAAGCGCAGCAGGTCAGGCAGCATCCAGGGAACAGGAGAATCGACGTTTCGGGCATAAGCCCTTCTTCAGCCCTTTCCTGAAGAAGGGCTTATGCCCGAAACGTCGATTCTCCTGTTCCCTGGATGCTGCCTGACCTACTGCGCTTTTCCAGCAACATATTTTCAGCTCTTACCACGAGCGAGCCCAATCCAACATTGTGTTTACACCAAACATCCTTTAGTCAGTTCATTTCTCCTTCCTTCTGCCTTATGCCAGAGCTTTCCCCATGTTCTTTGCCCCTATTTCCTTGCTGTTTGCACTTGCTACAAACCCGTCAGATATCATATCACTGATCAAGTTTTGCAAGCTTATTGGCCTGAGATGTCACTTTCTTTTCTCCAGTGTTTTTCCTCCACCCTTTCCCTTGAACTTGACTAAAGAGGTGAATGACTATGGGCTTGTACTGGGGAAGGTCCCAACATAACTTCAAAAAGAGATCCGTCATAACAGTAAAATGATCTACAAGGGTGTCAACAGCACTAATTATTTGCAAAACCATGACAGTTAACCAGTTTGCTCAACTGGGGACTCTTAGAAACAAAGTTCTCACATCTTGCCTTTCCCCAGAGTGGTTTGGTGACTGGAAGCCCCTTTTGTTTTGTGAAACCACCATGACGTTCTGAACACAACTATGAGCAGCAGCTGCACACCCACCCATTGGTATTTCTTTGCCTCCGTTTGGGTGACGAAGCACAAGGGTGAAGAGAATCATTGGCCTAATTCTGGGTGCTGGAGGAAACCTTCACCACGCTCACATTGATCTGAGGCAATGGAAATGTTTCCTAATGCCTGACTTCAAATACAAGCTTAACCTTACTCAGGTGAAATACTACTGAAGTCTTCAGATATTTTGCCACCTGGTGAGTTCGCCATAACTGTTCCACTATACATCATTGGGTTTTTAGTCTATCTTTCTCTCATCTTATTTTTCTTAATAAACTTGTTTCATCATTTATAGCCTGAAATAGGTGGCCTGTGAATGCTCTCATCCCTGAGGTTACTGTTCAGGGTGAATGTAGGATGTGGATTTATTATTTGCCATGGATATTCTCTGTCTTATGCATATGCTTAGCTTCTGGTACAGGGAAGGTATTCTTTGTTAAAATAATCCTTCATAAGGAATATGAAAAGAAAAGCTGTAAAAGGCATGTGTTTTTCTTTATTGAGATGTAGGCATTGCTACCTAGCCCAAAATGTCTTGCCCAGGCCTAACTCCCCTCGAGAAGGTGATGGTGATCTGCCTTTTTGACCCTCGGTAGCCTTTGGGGTGCAGGTAACCTCACACTGCTGTTAGCAATGGAGTTCCAGGCTGTGGATGCAGAGGCAGAGCAGGAATGGCGATTTGTTTCAAAATGCGGATGCTGTGAGACTTCGAGGGGAACCTGCAGGTGGTGGTGTTCCACCATTGTCCTTCTCAACGGCAGAGGGTACGCGTTTGGAACGTGTTGTCTATTGAGGCTTGATGAGTTGACAATTGTAAAATACAATTGTATAGAATTAACAGTTGCCCAATAGTTTACCATTTCCCCGTGTTTTTGCACAAAATATCTGACCTCTAATGAGCAAAACCTACTCTGGGAATAATTTTCCTGGATAGTATTGTTGCTCAGAGGGTACGAGGAAGGGTCTGATTGTTACTCTGAGGGTATGGGGAAGGTCTCCTATGCAGCCAGCCATGCCATTCTGCCAATGCAAGTCTCTGAAGGAAGCTGTAGACACAGATACAGCTTGGGAATTGGCACCTATTACACTGCCTCCTCAGAAAGCTAACAAGTAATATCTCTAGGAGAATGTGAGTACTGCAGACGCTGGAGATCAGAGTCAAGGTGTGTGGTGCTGGAAAGCACAGCTGGTCAGGCAGCATCTGAGGAGCAGGAAAGCTTGGTGAAGAGCTTATGCTCGAAACGTCGACTGTGCTTTTCCAGCACCACACGTTTTGACAAGTGATATCTCTAACAGCCTTTAAGCCTTGAGTTTTGAAAATATTCAGACCTCTAGTGATGAAGGTTGCTACCTTTTCAGAGCAGCCAGACTATAGCGAGACATTTGGTGTGGGACGGGGCTGTAGCTGGCCTTTGTGGAAAGGATTGCTGTCCGCACGGAGGCATTTGTAGAGAATTCTGAAGCCTAGGAGATAGCTTCAGTAAAATGGAGGAATGCTCTGGAGAATTGAAAAATTTTGGGGGCGATGAGGAAGCAAATGCAATGTTTCTTCCTTATCTAATGAAGAATATACATGTCTGCGAGGGGAGGTTTACACACTGGCTCTTGGGATAAGGGGATTATCTTATGAGGGGAGATCGAGAGGACTGGTCCTATCCCATTGAATGTGAAATGATGGAAGCATATAAAATTCTTCAGGAGTTTGATGAGATGGACGCTGGTAAATGGCGAGGAATCTAAAATGTGTTTCCTAGTTTGAGCATAAGATGTCTGCCAGATGGAGCTGATGTGAGGAGAAAATATTTCACTCAGAAAGTTGTGAATCATTGGAATTGTTTACCCCAGAAAGATAGGCATGCCCATTCATTGAACATATTCCTGACAATGAACAATAGACTTTTGACCACTCAAGGCGTTCAGGAGGATTGGGATAATACTAAAAGTTGGAATTGAGGTGGAACATCAGCTGTGATCTTGTTGAGTGAGGAACAATCAAAAGGCTTTCCCGAGCTTTGCTTTTCTTATCTGCTAAGAGGAAGTGAAAACAAACAAGATTGCGCCTTTAAATTGCACATTGAAAATAAATAATATCCTGAGGCACCTCACAGACCGGCATTTGGAAAATTACTGATGAGGAGATTGGAGAAAGATAGATTTCAAGACTATTATTAGGGCTAGAAGAGAATTAAACTAAAGCAGTATACCCAAGGTAAAACGAAGAGAGTTCAGTCGTTCAGACTTTATCTCTCCATGACAGTTAATCATCACAACTAAAATAGCAGCTTGCTTGGACAGAGCTTGAGCATTGTTGAAAAGAGGGAGATGTTGCTGAAACTTTGTGCCCATCAGGACAAAACACAAGAATACCAAATTTCGAAGATCACAACAATTTACACCGCAGGAGAAAGAGGGATGTGAGAATTCCAAATTGCAAATGATTATAACTATTTACACCAAAGGGGGAATAGGCACTGATTAGTTGGCATATGGAGGAGTGTGGTCTGTAACCTGCATATTATGACCAACCAGAGGAAAAGGCTGGTATTTTGATCAGCCAGTCACTAAACTGGACAGTCAGCATACCTGGCATTGCAAAGGCATTGCAATTCACATCTCTTGTTGCTCAGTTATGGGGTGGATTCAAACATCTTCAAGGGAGTTTGGCCATATGTCTTTACAACTGACCGATGGAATCAAACAGCATGTTCCCTTGGTCGTTAGGAACAGAGTATAGCATGTTGTTAACTGGTCCATGCCTGTAAAACCCAAAATCAAATGTTCATAGTTAGATATGATTCAGTATCTGGTCAATTGGGCAACACCATTGTTTTCTCCTGTGGTAAAAATTGTTGTAGTTCTTTGAAGTTTAGCATTCTTGTGTTTGGATTGATGAGAGCAAAACAAAAAACTTTTAGTAATATACCCTTCAGCTTAGGTGGCACGGTGGCTCAGTAGTTAGCACTGCTGCTTCATAATACCAGAGATCTGGGTTCAACTCCAGTCTCAGGTAACTGTCTGTGTGGAGTTTGCACATTCTCCCCATGTCAGTGTGGATTTCCTCTGGGTGCTCTAGATTCCCCAAGCTTAAATATTAGGTGAATTGGCTATGGGAAATTGCACCTGGTGTCCAGGGATACGCAGGCTAGGTAGGTTAGCCATGGGAATTGCAGGGAAAGGGTGGGGGTGGCAAGCTCTTTAGAAGGGTAGTGGGGACTTGATGGGCTAAATGGCCTGCTTTCACACTGAGGGATTCTGTGAACTGGTTTGTGATGAATGATACCTACAGTACTGGGGGTTCAATTCCTGCACCAGCTGGGGTAACCAGCAACCTCTCCCCCACTGAAGGTGTAGTGATCCTCAGCTTATAATCAGACCAGTCACCTCTCTCTCGAAATAGAGAGCAGACTCACAGTTCAGTAGGACTTTGGTGACTTTACTAATAAGATTAATCAGTTATATTATGTTAATGCGATTCAGACAGACTAAATTTCAGGAATTGAGTCTATAATTTCAAAAGGTTCCAGTTTTTTTTCACCACAGTGGAAGGAAGAGTCGGGTAGGACTGACAGAAAAATGTGGTGCTGGAAAAGCACAGCAGGTCAGGCAGCATCCCAGAAGCAGAAGAATTGACGTTTCAGGCATAAGCCCTTACGACTGAAGGGTAGAGGAGATGATCCTGGGGGGGTGGGGGAGGGGGGGAGGTGCGGTGAGAGAGACACTCACTGAGATCCTTTTGGAGAGAGGAGGAGAACTTCTTCAAGGGGGGCATCCTTGGAAGAGGCTTCGCAGTAAAGTTACAGCGACGAGGAGAAAGTGAGGACTGCAGATGCTGGAGGGTCAGAGTTGAAAAGTATGGCACTGGAAAAAGAAAGGCTTATACCCAAAACGTTGACTCTCCTGCTCCTTGGATACTGCCTGACCTGCTGTGCTTTTCCAGCACCACACTTTTCGACTCTAACTCTGCAACATCTGCAGTCCTCACTTTCTCCTAGGACTGACAGAAGTCAATTCCTGGCTTTTGCAATGAATGGCAGGTCTTGCTGTCAATTGTAGAGAGAGATTCAGCTCGGTTAGGTAGGCCAAACATACAGCGACCTGAGTGATCTTTGAGAGGATTTGTAGCTCAGGTTGTTGACAAGTATGTAAATTAGCTTGCTGAGCTGGGAGATTTGTTTTCAGACATTTCGTCTTCATACTAGGTAACATCATCGGTGAGAATCTCCCAGTGAAATGCTTATACTTATACAGCAACCTTCATTAGATCCTGGGGATAAAGGTCATTAACCTGGAGTATGCAGCCAAATATCATGCAGGGTGGGATGTTTCTGTGTTTGAGATTGATAATTGACAGAAACACAACATTTCCAAAACAACAAATAGTAGCCAACAACTTCCGTTCAATAATTCAAGCTGCAAGCAAATTGTGTATTGAATATTGGAAACAGAGGACATCAATGCAAGGCATGGCTGCTTTTCTGGTGATTAGTGGATCAGGAAATCAGGAATGTTGCAAATTATTACAACCACCTCGTGCCAATTTGCTGACTTATATTTGTATCACGCAAGGTTTTGATGCTGGGAATGTCCTTTGGTGAAAAAAATACGCTTAAAAAAAAGCATTTACCTTTTCACCACCAGAGGGTTGCTACCACTCCTTATTGGAACAGTCTACTGCTGTCACCAGTGCTCCATCATTCATACCACTGTCCGTGCCAGACTATTACGAAAAGCTGAATGCCTGTGAGGCATCTTTGTTTTATTACAGGGCAGCAACTTGGCGTTTTAGGGAAAAGGACCAGAATTTTATAGAACAGCCGCAGACCACAAGTCTGACGAAATAAAGAAAGCTTTCTCACAAGGTGCTGCTAAAAGGAAACAGCCCACGATTACATACTGCACACTGCAATGTAAAGCTCAGAACGTGTAAAAGGGGCTGACATCTGAAATTACCCTGTAAATTTTACATGAAGTGCTGCCTATTGCAAAAAAATGATAATGAATTAACAAAAATGTTTAAAATAAATTTTCAGTTGTGTTGTGGACTGGTGGTGTTAGCTACAAAGTTGATCCACAGAGGAAGGTGATGACCTAGTGGTATTATCACTGGCATGTTAAGCTAGAGACCCAGGTAATGTTCTGCAGATGGTAGAATTTGAATTCAGTTTTTAAAAAGTCTGAAATTAAGAGTCTAATGATGACCCTGAATCCACTGTTGATTGTTGGAAACACTCATCTGATTCACTAAGGTCCTTCAGGGAAGGAGACTACCATCCTCACTTGGTTTGGACGTCATGTGACTCCAGACCCACAGCAATATGGTTGACTCTGGGATGGGCAACAAATGCTGGCCTAGCCAGAGGTGAATGAATTTTTTTAAAAAATGGCTTAAAACTGATGTTTCTTTGACCAAGTGCCTGTTATAATATCTCAGTAAGTGGCTCAACATCCAAATATTGTTTAGAAACATTCCTGTGTTGTTAAAGGTGCTACATCAATGCAATGTTGTTGGTGTGAGAAGTACTCCAACATGAATAGATCAAATAATTGAACAATCCACTCATCCTCCTGATGGTTTTGCTAAGTGGTGGGACAGGCTTGAGGGACTGAGTGGCCTACAGCTGCTACTACTTCTGGTGTTCACCCGAGTTATGGAGGCAGTCAGAGACAAGCTCCCCTCCATGCCTGTGCTTTCGTGTCTTTGAGAAAAGTGGGACCATGTTTGCTGTCAATACAATTTCAGATGGCTGGTCTCATAACGTGCCCAGGAGGTTCAAACCATGAACCCTCAGCAGCTGCTCGAGTGATTCAGTGCGTTGTGTCAAACCATGTGGAGTTGGAAGCTTTCCATAGAAGGAGGATTCAGTGCCAGAGCCATGGAGTTCAATGATGACTACTGATTTGTGACAGAGCCAGAGACATTCAGCTCCTTTTGATGAGAAACACACATTAGAATTAGAATTAGAGTCAGAGAGATGTACAACACGGAAACAGACCCTTCAGTCCAACTCATCCACGCCGACCAGATATCCCAACCTAATCTACTCCCATTTGCCAGCATTTGGCCCATACCCCTCTAAACCCTTTCCTATTCATATACCCATCCAGATGCCTTTTAACTGTTGTGATTAGAATTAGCTTTATTCTCACATGTACTCACATGATTACAGTGCTATTTTTAAATAATTTACCACTGATGGTGCCACCTTAGGTACAAAGGTACCTCGACTCAGATTCTTAAGTACAAATTATTAGGGAAAAAAATTAGAAAAATAAAGAAACAAAATGTCCAGTCTTTCGAATCATAGGAATAAGTTACAAAATTAAAGAATTAAAAAGTTCAGAATAACAGTCCTTCCAACCCAGTTCACACTGGCATCTCGCCTCTACCCAGCACTGCGTATATTATTATAACATCCATGTTTCTGTGTTTCTGATTTGATTGTTGTCAAGACGATTTTAAGACGCTCCTTAAAACCTAGCTTCTTTGACTGTCGTAATATCTCATTACATGGCTCATTATTTATTTAATAACATTCATGTAAATTTAAAGGCGCTACATCGATGCAAGTTGTTGGTGGTGTGCGGAGTGCTCTGACTTAAATAGTTAACTTGTAAATAACAGGAGAATCTGGAATAATTCATACCGGCTCCTGGATCACTAATGGGCTGAGGTAATGATGCCCCCTTTGGGCTAACTTACTGGCATCTGATAAAGTGTCCCCTCATTTCATCAACTTTTCTTGAGAAAACAGAATGTTTTTTGTTGCCTGTGCATCAAACGAGTGTGAAATTTATGGCTTCTCACCCTATGTAGCCAGCGCATACCCTGACAGTCATTCTCACACTCGTAAATGACAATCTGTTTAACTGCACATCTCAAAGGAACAATTTAATTCTACGTTATTCACTGACTGCCGCAGTTCAATCAGAGCTGATTATCTTTGGGGTCAGCTGATTGTTACTCACTGATCAGCTCCGGTTAGGTCCTCAGCTTCTGGTGTCTACTGACAATCTCAGGAGCATTTAAAATCAAATAAACCACCTGGTCACTCAGTTGCCCTCCCAATAAACTGCATAGCTTGGCCACTCATCCAAATGGCTTAAGAGTCTGCATAATCTCAGCGCTGCTGTTACCACGCTGACACGGTCTTTCCAGTTATGGGTCACAGACTTTTTACGTTACAGTCTTTGTAGAGTTGATCCTTACTCTTACTGTCTAAAAGGCAGGCAATTGTTCACAAACCAAATAGTTTCAATCAACTCTCATAACTCTACTTAATACCTGGAGGAAGATAGTAACCCAGATGGAGATCACCTCCCAGTGCCGAGACACTGTTTCGTTACAGGCTGTATCTGGTTTGATTTGATTTGATTTATTGTCACGTGTACCTAAGTACAATGAAAAAGCTGTGTTTGCAAGCAGTACAGAGTGAGGCATACAGATTACACTGAGCAGGAGGTGATCAGCAATAACCAGATTAGAATTTCGGTTTAAAGGTGTAGAATGGTTATAAGGAATGTTAGAGTGAGATCTGCTGTAGGGAGCTTGCAAGGAGTCACCTGGTGTCAGCGGTATCCCTGGACGTGAACAGAACTGTCCAAGATTGTTGCAGAAGTGAAGATGCCAGTTGGGCCATACCTAAGTGTCTGCCGAAACAATATTTATTTATTTAAGCTTTTATTGTCGTGCATATTCGAGTACAGGAGTACAGAGAAAAGTGTACAATGTTGTCACACATGGTGTCACTATGAAGGGACCTGGGTACAAAGCATAGGTACAATTGGTGAAAATTACTGTTATTCTTAGTATAAGGAGAAAAATAAAGTTACAAGTTAACATTTCAGTCTTTCCTAGTATTGAGTGAAAAAAAAGGAATAAAGGTGAATGTTCAATGGTCTTTCTTCCGTTCGATGGTCTCAGTCTCCTCCGCTTTGGCCTGGTCTCCAGGAAACCTCGGACTTTCTTTCTCAACGTCACAGAGGACGGGCAAACCAATAACCAAATTAACATGTCCATTAAGACTCAATGGGTAGCATTTTCACCTCTGAGTCAGAATGGCCCGGTCTGACTCCATGGGCTGGGCAGCACAGTTTAGGCTGACAATCCAGTGCAGTTCTGAGGGTGCACTGCATTGTTTCAGCTGCCACCCTTTCAGATGAGAGAGCTGTATTGGCCCATCGCTGGTGAATATAAAACAATCCCACAGAATGGCATTGAGGAAGCAGGAGAAGTTCTGGCCGGTGTTCAGGTCAATATTTATCCCTCAGGCAACGTTGCTGCATAAAACAAAATAGATGATTTGCCTGTTATCACGTTGTTATTTGCTGTGTCCAGTTGACTGCCAAGTTTCCTGCAGTAACTACACTTCACTGTCTGTTAGCTGAATTAGGCTGCTGTGAGGTCATAGAGTCACAGGATCATAGGTTCTTAGAATAATAGAGATGTACAGCATGGAAACAGACCCTTTGGTCCAACTCATCTCATGTGCCGATCACATATCCTAATCTAATCTAGTCCATTTGCCAGCATTTGGCCCATATCCCTCTAAACCCTTCCACTCATATACACATCCTGATGCCTTTTAAATGCTGTAATTGTACCAGCCTCCCCCACTTCTTTTGGCAGCTCATTCCACACACGTACCACCCTCTGTGTGAAAAAGCTGCCCCTTAGGTCCCTTTTATATCTTTCCCCTCTCACCCTAAACCTGTGCCCTCTGGTTCTGGACTCCCACACTGCAGGGAAAAGACCTTGTCTATTTATCTTATCTATGCACCTCATGATTTTATAAACCTCTATAAGGTCACTCCCTCAGCCTCTGATGCTCCAGGGGAAAATGACCCCAGTCTATTCAGCCTTTCCTTTTAGCTCAAACCTTCCAATCCTGGCAACGTCCTTGTAAATATTTACTGAAGCCTTTCAAAGTTTCGCAACATCTTTCCTATAGCAGGGAGACCAGAATTGCATGCAGTATTCCAAAAGTGGTCTAACCAATGGTTGCAACATGACCTCCCAACTCCTATATTCAATGTCCATGAAAAGAGGTCATGAAAGGAGCAATATAAATGTGCGACTTTCCATCTTAAAATAAACTATTGGTGAAAAATCCTATAAAGTAGGTGGCTATATATCAAAGGAATCGCAATAGCCGATGAAAAGCTTTGAGGTAGCCAAGAGGGGAGGACATCCCCAGTGAACGTTAATACTTCCGATAGCTTGTTTTTCTGATTGGCAGGCACAGTGGAACAAACAGAACGTGTTCCACTTATTCAGAAAGTCAAACTTATTCAGGAATGCCGCTTAACTATGACACATGTTCTATTGATATTGTTACAACACAGGGTAAACCCCTCTGCTAATTTAACTTGTGCCGTGATCTGCTAAATTTCGAAAGAACTATCCCAGAGGTCACTATTTAAAGTAAAATAAAACAATTTTATTCTTTAAGTCCAACAGAGAATCTTAAAACCAAGAGCTATTTACAACTCCTTTGTCTTAAACCTACCTTTTACCTCCCATTCTACAACCTTTCCTCTCTCTCTTCTCTCTCTCTTTCTCGCTCTTTCTCAGTCTCTTTCTCTCTCTCTCTCTGTTTCTCTCTCTCTTCCTCTCTCCCTTTCTTAGACCAGTATTGTAGAGCAGGAGATAAAAGATAGGTTTAAGACAAAGGAGTTGTAAGTAGCTGTTGGTTTTAATATTCTCTGGTGGACTTAAAGAAGTCCAACATTGGACTCGTTGCCACATCACCAAAAGGATGTGGATGCTTTGGAGAGGGTGTAGGGAAGGTTTACGAGGATGTTGCCTGGTATGGAAGGCGCTAGCTATGAGGAAAGGTCGAGTAGGTTAGGTTTATTTTCATTAGAAAAAAGGAGATTGAGGGGAGACCTGATTGAGGTTTATAAAATCATGAAGGGTACAGGCAGGGTGGAAAGAGACAAGCTTTTTCCCAGGGTGAAGGATTCAATAACGAGAGGTCACGCTTTCAAGGTGAGAGGTGGAAAGTTTAAGGGGGATACATGCAGCAAGTACTTCACACAGAGGGTGGTGGGCGTCTGGAACGCGTTGCCAGCAGAGGTGGTAGAGGCAGGCACGGTAGATTCATTTAAGGTGCGTCTGGACAGATGCATGAGTAGGTGGGGAGCAGAGGGATACAGATGCTTAGGAATTGACTGACAGGTTTAAACAGTACATTTGGATTGGCTCAGGCTTGGAGGGCCGAAGGGCCTGTTCCTGGGCTGTAAGTTTTCTTTGTTCTTTCTTTGTTCTTTAAGAAAAAATTGTTAAGTTTTACTTTAAACAGTGACCTCTGGGATAGTTCATTGCCTCTCAAAGTTTAATAAATTATGGTGGGAAGTGAGCTGCTCTAGAGTCGGGTTTAAATTAGCAGGGGGGTTTACCCCATGTCGTAATATACTGGCACTCGTTATCTCCTCAACTAAAATTGAAGAAAGTGGAAAAAGCAGCTAAATATTGGTACAGCTGTTATGTGAGCAAGCAGAAACAACGCTCTTCGATGTCCAGATGATACAGTTGTTTGGAAGTAAAAGGGCTTCTTTCAGCTAAAGCTTGGATTGTCAACATCAGCATGGTTCAGCACTACAACACATACCTCCATCCTCTGCATGCACAGCTTCTGTATTTAGGTAAAAACAATGACTGCAGATGCTGGAAACCAGAGTCTAGATTAGAGTGGTGCTGGAAAAGCACAGCAGCTCAGGCAGCATCCGAGCTTTTGCCCAAAACGTCGATTTTGCTGCTCCTCGGATGCTGCCTGAGCTGCTGTGCTTTTCCAGCACCACTCTAATCCAGCTTCTGTATCTACAGAGCCTACGCTATTTAAAATGTTCTTTTAACAGTGATCTTTTCTCGTCATTTCAGAATTTTGACCTGTGTCTGGCAATGAATATTAATTCATCCCCGTTCTGCTGATAGCCTTGGAATGCTCCTCTTTGGAAGAAGGGAAAGAGAAGCGAGCCAACAGAGGGAAGTAACATTTTTCTCACAGCTGGAGCAGAGGAGGACAAAGCAGCACAGTATTATAATGAACCTCGGCTTAGTTCAATAGGTCAGCCATGGTCTGATTGAATGGCAGAGTAGACTTGAAGGCCAAACGGCCTATTCTTATTATAGAGTCATAGAGATGTACAGCATGGAAACTCATCCATGCTGACCAGATAATCTAAATAAATCTGGTCCTATTTGCCAGCATTTGGCGGATATCCCCCCAAACCCTTCCTATTCATATACCCATCCAGATGCCCTTCAAATGTTGAAATTGTACCAGCCTCCACCACTTCCTCTGGTGGCTCGTTCCATACACGTACCACCTTCTGCGTGAGAAAGTTGCCCCCTCAGATTCCATTTAAATCTTTCCACTCACACCTTAAACCAATGCCCTTTAGTTTTGGAGTCCCCTACACTGGGGGAAAAATCTTGGCTATTCACCCTATCCATGCCCCTCATGATTTTATAAACCTCTAAGGTATATAAATAAGGTCACCCCTCAGCCTCTGATGCTCCAGGGAAAATAGCCCCAGCCTAATAAGCCTCTCCCTATAGTTCAAGTCCTCCAGACCTGGCAACATCCTTGCACATCTTTTCTGAATCCTTTATGTTTTGCAACACCTGTCCTATAGTAAGGAGACCAGAATTGAACGTGGCCAAACCATTGTTCTGTACAACCACAACATGACATCCCAACTGCTACACTCAATGCACTTTCCTGATTCATATGTTTGCAAGAAACATGAATGCACTAGTTTTCTTTGCACATTTCCACAATCACCTCAGTAAGCTCTGAACTAGAGCAATGAGCATATGGTTTGTTGGCAATTCTGCCAAAAGAAGCATTAATCACTTAATGAAGAATGTGAACGAGCTGTTATAATTGCGCAAAGGCTTGAATCTTGTCAGCAGAACAATTAAGCTGACACACCGTCCCATTATTTGACTTAGCGTTGAGAACAGGTGATTAACACTGCCGCCTGGAATCACATGAGATGACAATTCACCAACATGGCAATGGGGAACTTCAGTCATGACTGAAGAGGTGATATTAAAAGGGAACATTTTCCAACTGATTCAGATGATAATCAGGT
The DNA here is from genome assembly GCF_004010195.1 of Chiloscyllium plagiosum. Classification (NCBI taxonomy): domain Eukaryota; kingdom Metazoa; phylum Chordata; class Chondrichthyes; order Orectolobiformes; family Hemiscylliidae; genus Chiloscyllium; species Chiloscyllium plagiosum. The sequence continues at coordinate 18,432,669 of NC_057747.1, read as the reverse complement.
CAGCTAGTCAACAGTGATGAGTTCTATAATTCCTCTCTTATGACAGGTAAACAATCAGAATCTATATGCAAACTCTGCACAGCAATGGTACCAGAAAAGTTGAGAGCATCTCAGTAATGGAGCATCATGATCTCAAAGTCAAATAGCAGCTGCTTTGAGAAGGGAGAGAGAATGGCTGAGGCAGCGAGGAAGCAAGTGTGATGAAGGTTAATGAGGGCTATCTACAGATTCCTGGCAATTAGTTCTTATAACAAAATAACATGCATAGAGTGATACATTATTCATTGTAGACTTGGATACACTGAATAGTATGAATAATAATGTAGCTGAAAAATTTGGTCATATCGCACTGCACACTATAAGATGTCTTGTACTTTAATACTAAATCATCTTCATTATCCTTCAATCTAACTTATTCCACAGCTGTCATGCAATGGTGGTATGTAATAGTCAGCCAGCTCACAGATTGGAAGGAGATGCCTATGTATTGTGGATAGGTATACAGCCCAGTTTGCAAATGCAAACATGCTCCTACATTATTGGTTTTTATGATAGAAACATATGACCTGGAATTTCCTCTAAAATTTACTCTGAAACTAACAATACTTCCTGCTGCTATAGGATAAATCTGAAAGCGTAGAGGTCAGGTGAAAACAAAAAGCATCTTGGCCCACCAAGTTTGCCCCAGTCAAAAGCAACCACCGTATTATTCTAATCCCGTTTTCCAAGACACGGCCCTGAGGTGAGCACCTAAATTCTCCTTAAGTATTGCGCAATTTTTTGCCTCTCCCACCCTCCTCAGAAATTCTGCGCCCATGCAGAAATCAAGGGTTCAATACCCACTTGTCCCATTGTAAAGATATCTGCAAGTCAGAGCTGGTAGCTTTAGGAATGAATGAGTGTTTAATGGTGTAATGCTCCAAGCATTGCTAAGCAGCGACAAGAAGTCAAAGTTCCTTGTCTTGTGCTCTTTGCAGGTAAGGGAAAAAGGCAGACTTAGAAAAGCAATACCAATTGCAATTTGTCATTGGGACGGCTCACTCTCTCCTAATGCTGGATAACTTGGCATCTCTTTCTTCAGTTCTGATTCTTGCATCCTCACCCCAATGAGTCACAAACTACTCCCCGCAGAAATGCCAAAGAAAAATCTTTATATTTTTATTTTACTTTTACTTTTTTGGACTCACCTCTCGTTCCTGCTCTGAGTGTATTTATTGTCTTGCTCACTCTTACTCCCTATTTAACTCAGCCAAGCCTTCGGGCAGCACGGTGGCTCTGTGATCAGCACTGCTGCCTCACAGGACCAGGGATCCGGGTTCGATTCTGGCCATGGGCGACTGGCTGTGTGGAGTTTACACATTCTCCCTGTGTCTGTGTGGGTTTCCTCCCACAGTTCAAAGATGTGCAGACTAGGTGAATTGCCCATAGTATTAGTCAGAGGGAAGTGGGTTACCCTTCAGAGGGTTGGTGTGGATATGTTGGGCTGAATGGCCTGTTTCCACACCGCAGGGAATCAAAGCTATGACTTCTTGTTTACCAGTGTTTGTGGTCTATACTTACTTGCTGGTATAACTAATAATTTCTGCTGCGCTACATCCTCAACGTGCCCAGGAACTAGCCCAGGTCCCCTTTCGTAATTCAGTTGGCTGTCCCTGAGCATTCTCGTCTGATTCTCCCTCTCCCTCCTCCCTCAGCGTTCCCTTGCTCTTCCTTCCTTACAGAGTTCTGGCATAGTGAGTGCGTGCTCCGGAGGAGCAATGCCCACAAGCTTTGTGTGAGGCAGCAACTGCGGTTTCGCAAGGTTTTGCATTCCTTGAGAGCGCAGGGAGCAAAATCAAAGGAGAGACTGCACAAACAAAGCTGATTTGCTTTTTTTTTAACGGGCCAGCAAACTACTGATCCTTGGGATTCACCTTAAACAGGACGGGGAAGATTCCACTGTGACCTTGCGATCAGTGCCACTGTGCTGTGGACGAGACAAAAAAAAAATACTGCAGATGCTGGAATCCAAAATGGACAGGCAAGAGGCTGGAAGAACAAATCCTGGCTTGCTGTGTTCTCCCAGCCTCTTGACTGTCCTGTGGAAAACAGCCAGAAAGCGTCTCAGCTGTTACCATGTCTTGCCCGTACATGTTTTTGCTTTTGCAAACTGTTATGTAAGTCGGACTCATTTGCTTGCCTCCCTCCCTTTGGTTTCAGCCTGTGCATAGCTATCCTGTTCAATCATAGCTTTTCATGGCTCACTGAGCAGTGAAAGTCGTCTGGATTGATTTAATCTTATTACCTTTGAAGGAAAGTATTAGTCAGGCAGATCTGCTTCTGTTATGAGCTATTTTCTGAGAACTCAGCAGCTCTCTATGAAAAATTCCGTGTGCTCATTTGATTTACTTTTAGTAATTAAAGCGCATTTTGTAACTAAAGTGATTATAATCAACCAGAAAATGTCTGTAGGTTGCCAATGTCCGTGTGGGATCACAAGTCTTGCTTAAGGAGCAAAAAGAAATCCATAACCTGTTTGTTAATCAAACGACGATGAAGACTGAGCAGATTTCAAATTGGGTGAGCCAAAGACCTAATTAAAACACCAGCCAATTATTCAAAACATCTTTCTGTCGACTGTTCAATTCCAGAAGAACAGTTATGAAGAAGTAGGATAAAATATATCTAACATCTATTTGAAAGGGAAATAATTGGTTGCTGGACAGGGAGATGGAATTTATCCTTCAAATGTTTGCTCTTTTTGTTGATAAATTGACCCTCAAATGTTTGAGTTTATACTTCAATCCAGAGATCTGTACCAGGAATTAAAGACTGCTACTCATTCAATTTAAACCTGACTTCAATCAACTGACATGCCTGTTTGTTTGATTACACATCCTGCAGGAATGTCTTTCTTGTTCCATTTGCATTTATTCCCTCAACCTTTCCAAAAATCAGGCACTGCATCATTGCTGAACAATGTATTGTTCTTTTCCACAATCTCCATTTAATTTAAGATACCAGTGTATGCTTCATGGGGAAAATTCAGTGATTTAGATTAGATGAGATTAGATTACATTACAGTGTGGAAACAGGTCCTTCGGCCCAACAAGTCAGTCGCCTGAGGCGGGAATTGAATCCGGGTCTCTAGCGCTGTGAGGCAGCAGTGCTAACCACTGTGCCACCGTGCAGTTAAGGGAACATTCAGTGGGTTGAGAAACAACTTCCCGGTTTTTAACTGTTCCACCAGCAGCAATTGTGGGAGCCGAATTCTCGAATTTCCTCTCCAAAGGTCTCTGCTTCTCATTCCTTCTTTAAGATGTTGTGAAACATGAAAGGGTTCAGAAAAGATTTACAAGGATGTTGCCAGGGTTGGAGGGTTTGAGCTATAGGGAGAGGCTGAACAGGCTGGGGCTGTTTTCCCTGGAGCGTCGGAGGCTGAGGGGTGACCTCATAGAGGTTTATAAAATCATGAGGGGCATGGATAGGATAAATAGGCAGGGTATTTTCCCTGGGGTAGGGGAGTCCAAAACTAGAGGGGCATAGGTTTAGGGTGAGAGGGGTAAGTTATAAAACGGACTTCAAGGGCCACTTTTTCACACAGTGGGTGGGTGTGTGTATGGAATGAGCTGCCAGAGGAAATGGTGGAGGCTGGTACAATGACAACATTTAAAAGGCATCTGGCTGGGGACATGAATAGGAAGGGTTCCGGGGGATAAGGGCCAAATGTTGGCAAATGAGAGCAGATTAATTTAGGATATCTGGGTCGGCATGGACAAGTTGGACCGAAGAGTCTGTTTCTGTGCTGTACATCTCTATGACTCACTCATAGAGTTCATAGAATCATTGAAACCTACAGTGTGGAAAGTCCACACCAACCCTCTGAAGAGTAACCTGCCCAGATCCATTCCCCAACCTTATATTTAGCCCTGACTAATTCAGGGTAACCTACCTTTTTTGACCAAGCATTTGCTCATCTGTCCTAATATTTTCCTATGTGGCTTGTTGTCAAGTTTCGCTCAGTATGAACCTCGTGAAGTGCCTTGGGATGTTTTATTAAGTTAATTGTGTTGTATGAATGCAAGTTATTGTTGCTCGACAATAATCTTTCTTGATGTAATTGGCATCTTTTCAAAGGTACCCTGACGTCAGAGGAGTAGACTCCCTCCTGGGCCTGTAAACATTTCTTCAAGCCTCAGCTGGGGCAAAACAATAGCACGAGTGGATATTCCTTCGAGGCCCAGCTTATTATTTGAGACAGCTGCCTGGAAGTCTCAAGTGAGTATTCGCTTGAAATGGCATCACAGGCCAGAAGCTATAGTAATGGCGAAAGCAGGGGAGAAACCTCCTTTGTAATACAAGACCCATCCTTCCAAGCATTTCTTATCCCAATTACCCTTTAGAAATATGTTGGAAATTCCTGTGGATAAAGAAATCCAAAATAGTGCTGTCCCTAAATGTCAACACCAAGTTCCATGGGTCTTTGTGAATTTTCAAACAATGGGTCAGTAATCTTAAATCTCTACCCACATACAAAGCAGTTCTGAATGGATTGTAGCATCTCCTAGGACAAAAATAAAATGGGAAGATAGATCAGGGGCATTAGAATTATACTGGTCTGTGAACATTGTCTACATAAAAACAAAACGTGTCTTCTTTTCTGCAAGTCTATGGTCTTTGCATATGGAGTCAGCTAAAATTCCAATTTAGCGTTAAACTAAATCAGTCTCATTACCATACAATTTACATGTGCTAATGATTGCACCAAGAAGGAATGCTTGTTGAGCAAAATTAGATGGGGAAGAGCAGTAGGCCATCCAGCCCCTTGAGACTGGTCAGCCATTCAATTACATTGTGGCCAAGCTGCAACTTAAGTCTCTTCACCTGCGCTCACAAGTTAACCCTTTTAGCTTGCTTATCACTCTGGTCACATCCTTCCAAAGCTAGTAGGCCTTTCAAGGTCAGTATACATTCTAAAATTGGTATAGCCTCCAAGTGGTGGCTCAGTGGTTTGATTCTAGTTTCAGGCAACTGGCTGTATGAAGTTTGCACATTCTCTCATGTTTGCGTGGGTTTACTCCCACAATCCAAAGCTATGCAGGCTAGGTAGACTAGCCAAGGGAAATATGGAGTTACAAGGGATAGGGTAGGGGGATGGGTCTGGGTGGGATGCTCTTCAGAGGGTTGATGTGGACTTGATGGGCCGAATGGCCTGCTTCCACATTGTAGGGATTCTAGGCAAACCTTCCAAGATCAGTATACACTGTGTGATCATTTGCCTTCCTAGCTGCTTGTTGCATCTGTATGTTTGCATTCAGTGGCTGGTGCACAAAGGACCCCCAGTTTCATTGTACATCATCATTTTCCAATCTATTACCATTTAAGCATACTCCCGATGGAAGTCTTTTCCTGTCCAAGCCTGGAATATGACACTTCCCATGTATCACAGCCCTGCTCACAATTTCTCCTCTTCCCCTTCAGAACACAAGGAGCTTCCTGATCTGGAAAACATCTGAGTTAACTTCGATGGCGGGGATATTCACATTCCCAGTAAACCTCGGGAAAGAGGCACTTCAATCCTCTCCATGACCTGGTGCTCCAGGGCAAATGGATGGAGCTAATTTGAAATGGTTGCAAACGGGAAATTTAGCTGTGACATTAAACCTTTTCATCTTTGTTTGATCTCTGCGATGTTTTCTCAGCCAATTGTACTTGCTTTATTCTGAAGCAGTATCAGTTTACACAATCCATCCTATCCAGCTTCACATGGGCTCATACCAAAGGCACCATATTCCTTTGTAATTCTTATGATTGAATTCTAAGTGACATGATGGTCCCTACCCATGTATATCTACTGCCATATCTTAGGCGATTAGACTTTCTGCCAACTTCATTCAGACAGAGCCTGAGGATCACAGATCACAGAGAGATCTGTCAAACCCAGGGCAACATTTCGAAATAAGTTTGCAAAGAAGTGAAGTAACTCAAATTTAGAATTCAAATTAAGTTTTATTATCATGCGTATTTAAGTGCAAGGATAGAGGAGTGCAGTGAGAGTGTACAAAGAAGTGAAGTAACTCAAATTTAGAATTAGAATTCCAGAGGGTGATATGGAATGAGTTGCCAGAGGAAGTGGTGGAGGCTGGTACAATTCCAACATTTAAAAGGCATCTGGATGGGTATATGAATAGGAAAGGTTTGGAGGGCTGGGTGCTGGCAGGTGGGACTAGATTGGGTTGGGTTATCTGGTCAGCATGGAAGAGTTGAACTGAAGGGTCTGTTTCCGTGCTGGACATCTCTATAACTCTAATTAGAATTAGGTTTTATTGCCATGTGTATTTAAATGCAAGGATAAAGGAGCACAGTGAGAAGTGTTCAAGGTTCCTGGTGCCACCTTAAGTACAAAGGTACCTAAGTACAAAATCTTAGGCACAATGTAGAGAAATAAAGTTACAAGTTGAAAATCACTGTCCTTATTAGGTTCTTAGCCATGCTGGCCTTGCAATCCCCATAATGACTTGATTTCCTGCACGCTGGGCTCTCCTACTGCAAATTCTGGATTAGTGGGGCTGGAAGAGCACAACTTCATGAAGGGCCTTTGCCCGAAACGTCGATTTTACTGCTCCTTGGATGCTGCCTGAACCGCTGTGCTCTTCCAACCCAACTAATCCAGAATCTGGTTTCCAGCATCTGCAGTCATTGTTTTTACCTAGTTTTCTCCTACTGCAAAGGCTCCCTGTCCCTGAGCTGGTTCAATCTTCCCCATGCTCAACTGTGCTGGGGATGCTGGAAAACTCCACGCTATCTGCTCTTGCCACCTGCTGTGCTCCTCAATGCATAGGGGTGCATACCTTGTGTGCAAAAGGTGCATTTTAAGTTAGGGTACACACAAAATGCGCATCCTCCAATCAAATTAGTCCTTATAAGTGTTATATTGGGCCACCAAATGATGTGGATCATTTGGTGGATCCACTCAACAAGTGGATCTAGGTCCTGTAGAGCTCTACACCTTTCTGGCAACAGCTTTCTGCTACTTATAACAACAACACTTCCAAACCCCTCCACTGACCAGCAAATGCTTCAGAAAATCTGGGGCTTGTGAAAGAATGCCATAGATTGTTCCTTCTTAGATCGAGTCTTCAACAGAGTGCAGTGCCCCCAGGTATTCCACAGGAGTATTTGCAAATAAAATTTAATTATATCTCTGAAATATGATATCATGCAGACATTGACAAAGCAATTGAAATCATAATGAATGGGATGTAAATGGTTTGCAAATGAATAGGTTTGCAAATCATCTGTGTAAGCAATAGCAAACGATAAAATAATTTGGGGTATCAGTCGCAAGAGGGTGTCTAACAGTGTTACATTTACATTTCCCATACTGATGATTATTATGGCTTTTCTCAGTGAGATTGTCCACTTCATGCCAACTTATGAGCAATTGAACATCCTCATCCTGTTCGACCACTCCCCTGTAACACTCCACTATCCTGTCTTTGTTCCATTTCAGTGAGATTGTGGTTTACTGTTGGCCATGGTTGCCAGGAACCAGAGATTACCCAATCGATTGTATGAAGGCCTTCGTAAATGGTGAATCCTGGAGATGACGATAAAGCAGTATGTACCCACTCCACTGCAAATCTATAATGGGCATTGTAACAGGCAGACTCAAGTAGTGAAATGAGAAGGTTAAATATTGATAGCATGGGCACAGTAGGGCCTTGCAAGAGAGCAGAAGTGAGCAAGTGAAGGATCCTTTTGCTAGTATAGAATAGTTACTGACTTCTACCACCAACTCAATATGACCATCACTGGATAGACTTATGGAAAGAGCTACGCTGAATTTTCTGCCATCATTTGATTCACAGCCGTTCCCCCCCGCCACCAACTTGGTTGCTGCCACTACATCTAGGGACTGTACTAGAGGCCACTGTACCATAGCTCAGTGGTTAGCACCAGGGACCTATGTTCGATCCCACCTTCAGGCGACTGTCTGTATGGTGTTTGCACATTCTCCCCTTTTTTAGATTAGATTCCCTACAGTGTGGAAACAGGCCCTTCGGCCCAACCAGTCCACACCGACCCTCCGAAGAGTAACCCACCCAGACCCATTTCCCTCTGAATGATGTACCTAACACTACGGACAATTTAGCATGGCCAATTCACCTGACCTGCACATCTTTGGACTGTGGGAGGAAACCCACGCAGACACGGGGCGAATGTGCAAACTCCACACAGTCAGTCGCCCAAGGCTGGAATTGAACCTGGGACCCTGACGCTGTGAGGCAGCAGTGCTAGCCACTGAGCCACCGTGCTGCCCACCACGTGGATTTCCTGTGGGTGCTCCAATTTCCTCCCACAGTCCAAAGATGTGCAGTTTAGGTGGATTAGTCATGGGAAATGCAGGGTTACAGAGATGGGGTAGGGGTTGGCAGATCTGGGTGGGTTGCTCTTCGGAGGGTCAGTGTGGACATGATGGGCCGAATGGCCTGCTTCCACACTGTAGGGGTTCTATGTTCCCAGCAAAGAAACACTTTGCTCCTAAGCTCCTTGACAAAAACTGCTTTGGTAGTGCATTCGATAACACAGCAAGCATGGCCAATAAACTTTGAGAGCTTTTACTGTCCTGGCACTCACTGAAACCCTACACTCATTTATCTAACTGCTGTCCATTATGCAGGATTACATTGAGATGGCAGGAGATGAGATTGTACTAGACGTCTTCTGCTCCGTGGATAGAATCCAAATTATCTTGTGTTGGAGAGAAGTTGGAGCTCAGATAAAAGACTGTGATTGTGGCTAATTCGTGTTCAAAATGGAGTGGTGCTTTCAAACTCACATCCAGCGGCAACGTGCTGCATATTAAAAATAAATAAAGTCACCACAGCAAGAGAAATACAAGTAAATTTGGGAGGAATGGTTCTCAGGAGAAAATATTAATGCAAAAGGGCTTCCGACCCATTATGCCGCCAATACAATTTACATCAAAATTTTCCCTCCAGGTATTTACAACCTCAGATACAGAACTCCTTTTAAAAAAAAATGCAACAGTTTAATCTCATTTGGGAGTCACAATATATTTTATTTCAGGCATAGCAGATAGGAGAAAACGACTGCCCACTTAATTTGAACGAGCTCGCAATTACCTCAACTCTCACTTAAAATCGGAAATATTTAGCTCGAAAAGACTTTAAATGTTTCCAGTTCCTATCAGGAGCTGATATGGTATCCCAGGTGCAAATGGGAAATGGCAGCCATGTTTAATGGTAGCCCCATCTCATGTGTTAGGAATAAAGAGGAACCTCCATTATCCGAAGGGCATGGGAGGGCAGTATTTCATTCGGTTAATCAAATTCCGGATATTTGAATGCCAGATGACATAGTTTAGCCAAGCATCAGGACCTTGTCATCCGGCCGGATAATCCAACATTCGGATAATTGAATGCCAGATAAAGAAGGTTCCTCTATACACTCTCTAATCTAAAGTACACACAACTAAAGGGAATTGGTAAAAGTGGCTTTATCCTATTCATTTATATATTTCATTTGTTAGCTGTTTCTGTTCTAACTGAGGCATTTCTATTTCAAGAAACTCATTTCTCTGTATATATTGCTGACAATCAGACAAAAAATTAGTTGCTATCTTTCTCAGAAATGGTCCTTCACCCTTCACTTTCTGAAGTGTGGTGGTGTTCTTGTTTTCTTTATACTTGCTGAGTAGGTCAACAACAGCTCACCAACCATGCATAAGGGATTGGCGATCACTAGAATACAGCGGCATTGCGAGGCGGTCCAGAGAATGCTCTCCAGTTGATCTTGGGTATGGAGAGACTCTGTTATAAGGAGAGGTTGAGTGCGTTGCGATTTAGAGAGCATATCTTAATGAAACATGTAAGATTCCAGGAGAAGCCATTTATAGCAGATGCTGGAATCTGTACTGAAAGCAGCAAATGCTGGAAATCACAGTGGGTCAGACAGCATCCATGGAGAGAGAACAAACTCCCAACCGAGTTCTGATGAAGCGTCATTCGGACTCGAAACCGAAGATTCAAGGAGAACTTGACAGAGTTGATGTGCAAAGGTTGTTTCCCCCTTTTGGGAGAGTTTAGGACAATATCTCAGACTGAGGGGTTAAGACAAAGGTGAGGAGGAATGTCTTCTCTCAGAGGGTAGTGAATGTGTGGAATTCATCAGCACAGAGAGCTGTCAAGTCTCAATCATTAAGTATATTGAAATAGACAGAATTTTAATCAGAAAGGGAATTAAAAGGCCATGAGGACGGGGCAGGAATGTGAAATTGAGGATTATTAGCTCAACTATGATCTCATTGGATGATAGAACAGACTTGATGGGCTGAATGGCCTACTTCTTTATATTGGCCTTCCTTCATTATAGGGTATTCTGGTCTCACTGATGAGTTGACAGCAGTTATTACACTGTTGTAAAACTTGCAGAGATGTCTGGGTAGTTAGCTTCCTCATTGGCAAAGTGAGACGAAGGGCTGACGTTTCCTCGCTTCTGAATGATGGGGTCAGTGACGAGACATGTCACACCTACAGCGTGTGCCAGCAGCTTATGTAGCAAACCCAGGCTGGATGTGCAGCAGCCAAATGGCCTTGTGTGAACTCCACCTGACAAAGGGGCAGTGTTCCCAAAGCTTGTGAGTTCAAAAACAAAACTTGTTAGACTGTAACCTGGTGTGGTGTGACTTCTGACCTTGGACATCTAAAGGCAACAGTCTTTAATCCAGTCAAGCGATACTGTAGTCGGTCACAGACTGGTCGTGAGTGAATGAGTAGGATGCACAGGAGCCATGTAGGGGTGAGTAATTTTGGAGGATGCAAGTGGGTGAGAACCATTGAGGGGTAACACAGGTTAGATTAGATTAAATTACTTACAGTGTGGAAACAGGCCCTTCGACCCAACAAGTCCACACCGACCCGCCAAAGCGCAACCCACCCAGACCCATTCCCCTACATTGACCCCTTCACCTAACACTACGGGCCTATTCACCTGACCTGCACATTTTTGGACTGTGGGAGGAAACCGTAGCACCCGGAGGAAACCCACGCAGACACGGGGAGAATGTGCAAACTCCACACAGTCAGTCGCCTGAGGCGGGAAATGAACCTGGGTCTCTGGCGCTGTGAGGCAACAGTGCTAACCACTGTGCCACCGTGCTGCTCACTACAGGACCCAGGTGCAGGAGTGAGAGCGATCGACCAGCCGTGGGAGGTGGGCACAGTGGAGGAGATAGAGTGAGTGTGAGGCAACAGAGAGAAGATGGTGGCACTTAGCCCTGGCCGAGCACAGAAGGTCATTAGCGTTTTTTGTGCATCATTGCTGGCACTTAGACAATGCACTGAGCTGGGTGCCTACCTTGGAGCAGGCTGGCAGCGTTCGAAATGATGCCCAGCTGGTATTTAAACATGGCAACGGCAGCATGAAGGCGAGGGCATTGGTGAGCATGTCCTCCGCTGCTGAGCACGCAGTTGTGTGGGATGGCACTATGGCGGTGAGCAGCAGGGAATTGCATCTGGAAGTTTGTCCAGGAACACGCAGAGGAACCCTCCAGGTAACACCTCGAAACTGGCACTCGGCCAAATTTTGGGAAATTCAGGCAAAGGAATGAATCCAGAATGTAGATGTTAAGGGATGATTTGATTGAAGTCTTCAGGATATTAACAGGAAGAGTCAGGGCAGATCCAGATAAACCATGGTCATTGATTGGGTATTCCAAAACGTGGGGGCAGAGTCTGAGAATTAGGGCCAGACTGTTCAGGAGAGATGTTAGGAAGCATTTCTATGCACAAAGGGTAGTAGATGTTTGCAAGTCTCTTCCACAAATGGTAGTGGATGCAGGATCAGTTGTTAATTTTAAATCTGAGATAAGAATCCCTACAGTGTGGGAACAGGGCCTTTGGCCCAACAAATCCACACCAAACCTGTGAACAGCAATCCACCCAGACTGACTAACGTACCTAACACTATGGGCAATTTAGCATTGTTAATTCACCCAACCTGTGCATCTTTGGATTGTGGGAGGAAACCCACACAGACACAGGGAGAACATGCAAACTCCACACAGTCACTCAAGGCAGGAATTGACCCCAGGTCCCTGTGAGGCAGCAGTGCTAACCACTGAGCCACCTTGCCACCCACAAATGGGTAGATGATAGATGATATTTCATTAAACAAATGTATTAAGGGAAATAGGCCAAAGGCAGGTAAAGAGACTTTTTAAAAATTGAAATAACTGTGGAAACCAGAAACAAAAACAGGAATTATTGGGAAAGCGCAGCATCTGTGGGGAGGAATCAGAGTTAACGTTTCGGATCCAGTGATCCTTCCTCTGAAGTATGGGCAGGTATATAGAGTTAGGTCACAGATATAATCAGCCATAATCTCATTGAATGGCAGATCAGGTTTGAGGGGTTGGATGGCCTACTCCTGATCCGACATTCCTACATGGTACATTGCCCCAGTTCCCCAGTCGTGATTTACACCAAACGTATAACTGCACCACAATGTATCTGCCAGAGAACTGAGGCAAACAGTAAAGAAGACCACTCTGTGGTCAATATTGATTGATTGACCTCAATCACTGACACAACTCTCTGGTCAAATATCTAGTGGTTTAAAATCGGGCTGATTGCTGGCCATCAGACTGGGTTAGAAACCAGGAGAGATCAGGCTTGTCTTCAAAGACCAAACTGCACTGACAGGGATGTCTCAATAGCACGTGGAACAGTCCTGGACTGGAATAGAATTCACTTTCTCATGGCGCAAAGTCTCAAAACTCAACTTTTTCTGGAGGAAAGGAATTAAGGCAAAAAGAGAAAAGTCAGAGAATTGTTTGGCTTCTTACAGAGATGTAGAAAGACAGATTTGTGAGGAGAAGATTGGAATAGAGGTCTGTTATAAATGACTACCTCTCTGATGAAATACAAGTCTCTTCACTGTCTCACCACACCTCCCAAAGCCTTGACAAATGAAGAAACTGTTGTTTTTTCCCCCAATTATCGTAGTAACTTGGGATTGTGTGAAGACAGTGCAGATGTTAATCTGCATTATTCATTAATTAACTAACTGCCGTGCTTGCACACAGAGTTTCACTCTGACAGTACATAATGAAACTGAACCCGCTTGGTGAATGCAAACGTAAATGTGTGAAAGTTTGTGCAGATTTGTTCTCTCCTTGTGCAGACCTGGACCAGGCAATGCTGCAGGAAGCAGGGGTGAACATTAGCCCTGTTTTGCCACAGACAGAGATGTTCATACCCAGCACCACGATTGTCCAAATACATTACTGTTAGGAACGCATGTGGAAGAACTTGTGATTTAGATAATGTTTCATTGTTGTTAAGGAGTTGGAGTTGATGCAAATCAATAAAATGTTGTTGTGATTGTGAGTGGGACTCTTGTTCATTCTGAGCCATGTTTTGTGTGGTGTTCTTGTCCTTTGGTGAAACACTATCAGATGCACATTCTCCCCGCGTCTGCGTGGGTTTCCTCTAGGTGCTCTGGTTTCCTTCCACCGACAAAGACATGCAGGTTAGGTGGATTGGCCATGCTAAATTGCCCATAGTGTCCAGGGATGTATAGGTTAGATGGGTTAGCCATGGGGAAATGCAGGGTTATAGGGTAGGAGAGAGAGAGAGGGTGTCTGGGTGGGCTGCTCTTCAGAGAGTTGATGGGTCAAATGGCCTGCTTCCACACCGTATGGATTCTATGTGTACATTCTCTTGGTGATGACGAAAGGTCAGAGAGCTGGTGGTAAATGAGCCACTCAGTGTCTCATTCCATTTACATTTGAAGTGTAAATCCTGACAGAATGTGTGCGAGTCAGTAGCACTGTGGTGCCAGCTGGAAGCTGCGATGAAGTGACAGCCACTGATGGAAACGCCTAGCATCCAGCCTTCCGTGTGACAGTCCACTTCAATGGCTACCTTGCAATGCTGACTTACAGAGGCTGACGGCACTGAGGAGACAGTAGGCACCTCCCCTGACAGAACAAAGCAGATCACTCATCATCTTGTGGCACTGGTTCTCTTGAGCTGTCCATGGGTTGCTACCTTCTGCCCTGGCTACCTTTGAGAATCAGACTTATTCCATTTCATGAAGAAACATCTCCTCCCTTCTCTCCTGTGCAACCTCGAGTGAGGAATTGCTAAAGCACAGTGCTGTTTTTTTTAACCCTCCTTCCCCTCTGCCAGGGTGAGCAGACGGTGACTAATGCTCTTGGGTTGCAGACTGTGCTTTCTATATATGGTACCCTGGGAGTTGGATCCCAGAAAGTCCTGATGAGATGCAGAATTTCCTGCCCACCTGCCATCAAATGTGGCATTTCATCCATGCGTCCATGAGCTGAACCGATCAAAACTGTGTGAGAAAACCCATCCCTGAGCGGATGTAGGTGAGTTATTTTCCTGCACACTCCAGACAACAGGGTCATCTCACAGCGAGAGTCAATGGAGTATGGCACCGATGAAGTGTTGTGCCCGAAACGTCTGCTCTCCTGCTCCTCGGATGCTGCCTGACCTGCTGTGCTTTCTTCAGGGCCACACTGACTTCTCCAGCATCTGCTGTCCTCACTATCTCATGTCACAGGGAGAACGTGAGGACTGCAGATGTTGGAGATCAGAGTCAAAGAGTGTGGTGCTGGAAAAGCACAGCCGGTCGGGCAGCATCCGAGGAGCTGGAGAGTCTTCTTGGAAGAGCTTATGCTTGAAACGTCGACTCTCGTGCTCCTCAGATTCTGCCCGGCCGGCTGTGCTTTCCCAGCACTACCCATCTCATGTCACAGGTGGGGCAATTCAGTGATAAAGGATTGAGCATATTCTGATGGTTCCAAAATCTGGTTTATCAAGCAGCACTTACTGTGATTTAACTAAGACCAAACGAACGTTTTGGATGTTCCAATTCCAACCTCACTTTCCTGCTGCACTCAGGTCATTCAACATCAGTGGACACTGACAGACCTGTAGCAGGCGCTACAAAAATACAATGGAGTTTTGTTTCAAGCTGTGAAGGAATCGGTTGAATTAAGACTCAGGTTCGAGTGGGTATGGGGGAATAATTCAGAGTACATTGTACCAGAAGTGAAAGCACACAAATGGGAAGCTGCATAGAAAGCTGAGGGGCCATTGAATTCTAAGAATGTAATTCTAAATTATGTTCGGGTAGCCCGGTGGCTCAGTGGTTAGCACTGCTGCCTCACAGCAGCAGGGTCGCAGGTTTGATTCCAGCCTCGGGTGACTGTCTGTGTGGAGTTTGTACATTCTCCCCGTGTCTGCACGGTTTACCTCCCACTAAATTGCCCGTATGTTAGGTGCATTAGTCAGAGGGAAATGGGTCTGGGTGGGCTACTCTTCGGCGGGTCGGTGTGGACTGGTTGGGCCGAAGGGCCTGTTTCCACACTGTAGGGAATCTAATCTAATCTAATCTGACGCAAGGAGGATTAGAACCCAATTATTCCAGCACCCCCTGCTTAATTAAATTCAGCTGAAAAACACACCCTTCCTGGATTAGATGTTTTATTTGCAACGTCTCACTTTGTAACGTAAGAAGGTTGTACTTTCTGATTGAGGATGTATTTTGAGAGCAGGCTATTTGCTAAGGCTTGGACATCTGCTTGTGGTTAACCAAACCAGCCATTCTTAATGTAGGTTTTCTGCTTTCTTGAATTATGGATTTTGAGAACGGAAGAACATCTTGGTTTCAGATGGCAGTTTATGAAGATGTTTAGCGCGCTGAAAAGGAAACACTCCACTCCACGGCATTTAACAGAAGAAAGAGACATCACAGTATCAGCTGTGGTTCAGTGGGTCTCACCCTCATCTCTGAGTCAGGAATTTGTGGGTCCAAGCATCGCAGCAGAACGGCGTTACAGACTCCCAGGCTGACATCGCAGCAGCGCATTGATATCCCTGTACTGCTGGAGAGGGTCATTCAAGTCTCCATATACCAGCTCCGAAGAACAGCAAAGGAGTTATCCAGACACTCCCGGCTGGTTCCTATCCGTCTGTCCACAATTGTTCCTCGTCAATAATAAGATGTTGATGCGGCAGCCATAAATTGCCACAGTTCCTATGCAGCAACAGTTTCTACACTTCCAAAGCATTTCAATGGCTATACAATGCATTAGGATACCCAGACAAGACGCTACACAAATGCAAGCTTTTCATGTATCAAGCAGTTGTCAGTGTTTCTCCAACATCAGACCAGGTTACTCTGCCTTTACTTGACCCCACCACAACCACCATCAAGCTATTCCATTCCATGTTGCCCCCTGAGCAGCTTGGAATCCCTCCCTGACTGAAAAGCCATTGACCTTTCCTTTAAGTACCAGCTTAACTCTGCCCAGTGCAGTTTGGATGTTTGGAAAAGGCTCGCACAGAGAGCTATCTTAGGACACTGTTTCCCCAGACAAGAGGAGATGACAGCCCACTGGTATTATCACTGAACTGCTCGTCCAGAAACCTAGGTAAAGTTCTGGGGACCTGGGTTCGACATCCCATCATGATAGATGGTAAAATTTGAACTCAAAAAATAAATCTGGAATTAAGAGTCTAATGATGACCATGAATCCCTTGTCAATTGTCAGAAAACCCAACTGGTTTATTAATGTCCTTCAGGGAAGAAAACTGCCATCCTTACCCGGTCTGGCCGATATGTGACACCAGAGCCACAGCAATGTGGTTGATTGTCAATGCCCTCTGGGTAATTAGGGATGGGCAATAAATGCTGACCTGCCCAGTGACACCCTCATCCTGTGAATGAATAAAGCAAGATCAAGAATAGAAAGAGCAAGACTTGCATTTTTATATCGCTTTGCATGACTATTGGATGAATCCAAGTGCTTTACAGTGTACTTTCAAAGTGTAAAAGCTTAAAAATGTGTTGCTGGAAAAGCGCAGCAGGTCAGGCAGCATCAAAGGAGCAGGAGAATCGACGTTTCGGGCATAAGCCCTTCTTCAGGAATGAGGCTGGTGTGCCAAGCGGGCTAAGATAAAAGGTAGGGAGGAGGGACTTGGGGGAGGAGAGTTGGGAATGCTCCTCCAGGCGTCGGGTGGTTAAGGTTTGGTGGTGGAGGAGGCCCAGGACCTGCATGTCCATGGCGGAGTGGAAGGGGGAGTTAAAGTGTTCAGCCACGGGGTGGTAGGGTTGGTTGGTGCGGGTGTCCCAGAGATGTTCTCTGAAGTGTTCCACACATTGGCGTGCGGTCTCCCCAATGTCGAGGAGACATCAGGAGTAACGGGTAGTGTAGGCAACGTGTGTGGAAGTGCAGGTAAAACTCCGAAGGATGTGGAAGGATTCTATGGAGTCTCGGATGGAGGTGAGGGGGAGGTGAGGGTGCAGCTTTTCTAATTCTTGTGGTGGCAGGGGAAGGTGCCAAGAGTGGCGGGTGGGTTGTTGGGTGGCGTGGACCTGACAAAGTAGTCACGTGGTGAATGTTCTTTATGGAACGCAGAGCGGGGTGGGGAGGGAAATATATCCTTGGTGGTGGGGTCCGTTTGGAGGTGGCGGAAATGACGGAGGATAATCTGATGTATCTGGAGGTTGGTGGGGTGGTAGGTGAGGACCAGTGGGGTTCTGTCCTGGTGGCGATTGGAGGGGCGGGGTTCAAGGGCAGAGGAGCGGGAAGTGGAGGAGATGCGGTGGAGGGCATCGTCAACCTCGTCTAGGGGGAAATTGTGGTCTTTGAAGAAGGAGGCCATCTGGTGTAGTCACTATTCTAATGCAGGACATGTGGTGGCCAGCTTATACACAGCATGATCCTACAAACAACAATATGACCATTAGCCAAATACCTTTTCTTTTTGTGTATTGATTGAGGAATAACTATGGTCCAGGCCACCTCAGTGGAAACTCCCTCTCTCTTCTAGCAAACAATGCTGTTGAGTTTTGTTCCCCAGCCTGTCTGAAAAGGTGTCTATCTCCTTAAATCAGGTTAAACTCCACACTCGCCCTCTGCTCTGTATTCTTGTTTGTGACATTGCTTAAGCCTCGAACATTGGCTATTCCAGTCTGTCAGTTCATAATTTGATAAGTTGCCGTTTTGTTCAGCCATGAATAGAATAGTTGAGTTGTGGTGAACATATTTTTTTAAACTGATGTCCCAATAAATTAGTTTTCATTCAGTTGTGTCCCTTTTATCATCAGCTTTATTCCACTGGTCAAATTGGTCTGATCTAATCAGGTTGAGAAAGCACAAACGGCTTTCGCTGGCCCTCGCAGCCCACTCTGCAATGTGCTGCTTTGGTACAGAAAATATTCTCTGTGCTGCATTAACACCAGAACCATCTGTCATTGTTCAGATAATGGTCCAGCATACCAAATAAATCCAGTTCCTCCGGTAAGCCTGGTTTGACAAGTCTGTGCACTTGCACAGAATTTAAGCACAAATGTGCCATTCCATGAAGGTCGATCCTGAGGCCAACGCACAAAATAAACAGAAGCAAATATTTGCAGATGACTATTTGTGGAAAACGTTTAGGAACGTAGCGACGACAATCAGATGCAGCAAACTGCTTTGAGAAATGGTTTGGTTTTTTTTTTTCGCTGCAACCTACAGGAAGGATTACCCCAGATTTGGGTGAAGTAAATAATGTCTAATGACACCAAATGTCATTGGGTGGATTTGTCTGTGGGGGATGAAGAGTGGGTATAGACGGCAATGGGGGATTGGCAGTATTGAGGTGATTTTGTAACTCTCTCAGTTCAGTCTTCTGTAAATATTCCGAAGCCCGACAGATCTCTGCCGGAAGACGGTCGGCATTAGAGAGAAAGATTTGCATTTATGTAGTGCCTTTCACATCTGGAGTGTGTGGTCACTGGTGTAATGTCAGAACTATGACAGCCAATGTGTTCACAACAAGCTCAGAACAACAGCACAGTAATGACCACATCGTTTGTGCAAGCGTTGGTTGAGGAATAAATATTGGGTAGGACATCAGGGGAACTCTAATGCTTTTTCTAAAAAGGCAAAATCATTTTGTGTCCAAGGGATCTTCTTACCATCTGAGAGGGTAAGCAAGGCCTCCATTTAAAGGCCAGGATTTCCAATGGTATAGCACTGCCTCAGGAGTGCTCTGGAACACCGACACACTCACAGGTTTCTGCTCAGATCTCTGGAGTAGATCTAGAACACACAATCTCCACCATGCACTTAACCCCAACTGGCACTTCTAAGGGCTTGGGTAAAGTTGTCCAGTAGGCGAAAGTGAGGACTGCAGATGCTGGAGATCAGCGTCAAGATGAGAGTGGTGCTGGAAAAGAATAGCAGATCAGGTAGCATCTGAGGAGCAGGAAAATCGACGTCTCGGGTGTAACCCTTCTTCAGGGCTGAGTCCTGAAGAACACCTGAAGAAGGGTTACACACAAAATGTTAACGTCTCCACCTCCTGGTGCTGCCTTGCTGTGTTCTCCCAGTCTCCTGCCTGTCCCTCCTGACGCTGCCTGGCTTGCTGTGTTCTCCCAGCCTCCTGCCTGTCCCTCCTGATGCTGCCTGGCTTGCTGTGTTCTCCCAGCCTCCTGCCTGTCCCTCCTGATGCTGCCTGCCTTGCTGTGTTCTCCCAGCCTCCTGCCTGTCCCTCCTGACGCTGCCTGCCTTGCTGTGTTCTCCCAGCCTCCTGCCTGTCTACTTTGGAATCCAGCATCTGCAGTTTTTTTTGTCTCTAACCCAGTTCTGTACAGTGGCATATCTAACAAACAAACAAACATTTAAGTTTGACTCTATCCAACAAACAAACCAAAGATATGTCTTACTTGAACAAGATTTACTGACATGCATTTGAGGCACTGGGCTGTCCAATAACTGAACAGCCCCCCATTTACCTTCAGCAGAAAGGCCTCAGACCGTGGTCTTTCCCCACTGTGTCTTGGCGACAGCTGCAAAAGCTTTAGTGTGTCTCTCCTGGGTCTTAGTCTGTGACGCTCGGTCGGGGTCAACTCCTTGATCTGGAAGACCAACACGTCTCGGGCAGACCAAAGAGCATCCTTCACCGAGCTGATGGTCCTTCAGGCGCAGTCGATGTTTGTCTCGGTGTGCGTCCTGGGGAACAGCCCGTAGAACAGGGAGTCCCATGGCACGGAGCTGCTCGGGACGAACATCAACAAAACCCACTGCATCTTCCTCCAGACTTCCTCTGCAAAGGTACATTCTAGAAGGAGATGTGTGACAGTCTCTCCACATCCCTCCCCCACGGCCGCTTCGAGGGCAGTGTGTGGTGATGCAGTGAGACCGGATGGACATGAAAGATCTCACAGGCAGCGCCCTTCTCACCACCAACCAAGCCATGTTTTGGTGTTTGTTGGAAAGTTCTGACGATGAGGCATTCTGCCGAATGACTTTGACAGTCTGCTCAGGGAACCACATTGACAGGATACACCCTCTCCTTTTTTCACAGGGTCTCAAAGACTGTACGCGCTGACCACTTCCTGAGGGACCTGTGGTCCAAGCTGCTTATCTTTGCAACTTTCCCCATGAAGGACAGGAACGGTCCAACTTCCTGGTGCATTCTGCAGCAACAAAGGCCAGGCTCATCCTTCGCAAAACTAGAGACAGGTCGAACCTCAGTACGCAATGATGCTTGGTGTTTGCTTAGCAAGGGTCTACACACGGCTTGATGCACAAAGGTGGCCATCAGAATGAGGGGGACGTTGTGTACGTTCATCCTCCCCCTTATCCAGAGTTTTGTGTATGGAGTCCCTGCAGACACGGTCCCCTTTGACATCTGGATGAAGTGGATGATGGCTCAGGTGACTGCAATGGAAGAGCTTCTAGGAACGTGCCAGACCCTCGCCATGTATAACCACAGAGAGAGCGCCTCACGCCTGTTGCGCATGTTTTTACCCACGATGCAAAGGCAGTGGTGCTCCCAAAGGACCGGATTCTGCCCCACCTTGGTGATACGCTCTTCCCAAGATTTTGCACATGCCCCAGCCCCTCCGAACCGTATTCCCAGCACCTTCAAGTAATCTGTCCTGACGGTGAAAGGGGTAAAGATGTGGTCGGCCCAGATCCCAAAGAACACAGCCTCACTCTTGCCTTGATTTACCTTGGGCTCCTGAGGCCAGTTCAAAATGGTCGCAGATGCTCATGTGGCTGCGTGCTGACAGTGGGTGATGTCATCCGTGTACAGGGAGACGTTAACCTGTAGGCTCCCCCTGCTTGGAATAGTTACCCATCTCAGGCTCACATCCTTCCTGATGGACTCAGCAGAGGGCTCTGGACAGCGTACAGACAGGGCAGGAGACATTGGGAACCCCTCCTGGCTCCTGATCTGATCGGGAAACTTCTGATTCCCAACAATTGGTTGAGATCGCACTAACGATGTTGTTGTAGAGCAGTCTGATCCAATTATGGATCCCCCCCCCCAACCCCCAAAGACCATTTTGAAGAGCACATTCTACATGTGGGTGTGCGATATCCTGTCAAAGGCCTTCTCCTGCTCCAGGCTGATGAGCCACGCGTCCACGCTCCCCGTCCTGCATGTAGGAGATCATATTTCTGAGGAGCACGAGTCTCTCAGAGATCATCCTGCCAGGTACAGCACAGGTTTGGTCGGGGTGAATCACCAATCCCAGAGCAGACCTGACCTGGTTGGCAATGACTTTCGACAGGATTTTGTCGTCGTCTGCATCGAGCAGTGAGATTGGTTGCCAATTTCTAATTTCCTCCCTGTTTGCAGATGAGGGCGATGATACCTTTCCTCATGGATTCGCACATAATCCCTGCCAGAAGCATAAGGTCTTATACTTCCAACAGGTCCTGGCCAATCAGATCCCACAGAGCTGAACATAACTTGGCCGGTGAGCCGTTGCTTCTAGGAGTTTTATTATTTTCCAAGGAATCGAGGACCTTAGTCAGCTCACCCAGAGATAATGCCTGGTCCAGCCTCTCCCACATACTGTCTCTCAGGCCTCCATTATAGGGAACAGGAACATCTGGGAGGCCACACTTTGGACTCAATGGGTGAGCAATCATGTCTCTCAGAGTACCGTCCGAATTAAGATGAAAACATACCCCTAGATACCCGCAAAAGAAATGTCCTGGTTTAATGAAAGTGGTGAAGCACATGAGGAAATAAAGTGAGGACTTGGAGCAGAAGGAAGGTGGGCCTGCAGTGGGAGAAGTGAAGATGAGCAGATTACAAGAGGAACCTCGATTATCCCACATTCGATCATCCAAATTTCGCATTATCAGCACAAGTTCGCAAGGTCCCGATGCTCGGCTAAACTGTGTTATCCAGCATTTGATTATCCAAACATTAGATTATCCGAATGAAATACTCCCTGTCTGTATCCTTTGGATAATTGAGGTTCCCCTGTAATTGGTGAGTGTCCCTGCTACTTCCAAAACTCTCCACAGGCTCACGTTAATGTTTATTTGCTGAGCCTCCCCCACATTAGCCTCTCACTATGCAGATTGCCATTTAGTTGCCAATTACAGGAGGGTTCACACTATGAATTCTTCCCCGTCGGGATCTGGGTTAAGGTCACTCGAGTGTTGCCATCAGGACTTCTCGACAGCCCTCAGCAAGACGAGAATGTCAACCCATCTGTCTGAGCTGAAAATGATCATAGCGGAGAAATGGTCGCAGAGATCCGCAGCTCACTGTGCCACTCCAGTCACCGGGAGCTATGGAGGGGGAGGTCTGCACTTCATATTGTTCTTCAGCAAACAAAGCAATCCTAAAATGTTAAGATTCGTATGTGTGACTGTGAAATGGCTATTAATTGGATAGTGTAACGCCGGCCACAGCAAGGGAGGTGCACCAAGCATTGAGCAAATCTTGAGTTTTACAAAACCTTCAGGAAGTGTCTGACAAAATTGGTCGGTCTTTCTTAAGCCTTATTCCTCCCCCACCCCTGACCGCCCATCGGTTATGTGCTTTAGTACACAATGATATGTTTTGGTAGCTCCATCGTTCTGCATTGCACCAGCAGTCTGCAAGCCACTTATCCTGCAAGAAAAATATTGTGTTATTCACAGCTGTTTTCAGAATGAGGTCACACCACAAGCAATCATTAGTGTCACTGGAAGATGTAATTGTGATGCAGAAAAGAGAGAATGATCACAGATGCTTCTCAGTCTCTTGCCTTAGGCATGCTCACCAGTATTCCCAACGAGGGAGACTGTGTGGGGTGGAAAACAAAATACAAGAAAGATAAATTTAAAACCAACAATTCAACCACACAAAAAAAAAATCCAGTGGTGCTGGAGGTCTGTTAATTCAGACTATAAAAATCTAATGATTAAACTCGCTTTACACCAGAGTGCCCCAAACAAGGCAAGGGTTCACATTTTCCATTTAAGTGCTCCTGACTGAAAGCCCATTGGTTACAAGATGACCACCCTGGGAGGGCTCTCCTCATGAAAAGCCACAAAGAGGGAGCTCATTAGATTTTCATCAGAACATTGGTACGTTCCAGTAGTCTGGTAAATCACAAGGGGCACGAGAATAGGGTTTTGTGTCTTGGTTTGGCTGAACATGTGCCTCTATATTCCTGCCAGACTGATGTAACTGGAATCAGTCCAAGACAATGCGAACCAGTGATGATTTCCCATCATAGTTTGAGGTTTTAGGAGGAGAGTAGAACTGGATGTAGATTTGCTCGCTGAGCTGCAAGGTTCGTTTTCAGACGTTTTGTCACCATACTAGGTAACATCTTCAGTCAGCGTCTGAATGAGGAGAGTAGAATCTTCTGTGTTTTTCTCCACGCTCGGATGTCCTGTCGTCCTAAAAGTATTGGCTTTTCCCAAGCGATGGTTCCACTGACCTGAGAAACCCTCAACTGAGCGTTGAGGTGCAAACCAAGCCCATGAACATGACTGTCATGGAGGCCACCACACATAAACCGGGAAGGAAGGCCAAACGCTGTGGATGCTGGAAATCTGGAAGAAACATCGAAAATGCCGGAGAAATGTGACAGATCCAGCAGTGTCGAAGGAGGGAGAAACAGAGTTAATGTTTCAAGTCAGTTCTGACTCTTGTTCAGAATGGAAAGGGTTCTGGAAAATGGTGGCTTTAACGCTGTTAACAGAGGAGGAGGATGGGCGAGTGGAACGCATGGTGAGGGGGCGCAAAGCAAATGAGAAAGGGAGTGTGAATGGGGGTGAAGGAGAAACAGAGATCTACAAAAGCTATAAATGATGGGCATGAAGAGAATGAAATGGATCTCAACTGAGAGCAAAGCCAACAAGACTCAAAGGAGACATGTGAGTGGGTTGGCAGGGGGGATGGCAAGAGGCAGAGGGGGCATTGTGATTAAACTGGGGGATTGAGGTGATGTTCTGAAGTTATCAAACTCAAGGTTGACCCCTGAAGGCTGTAAGGTTCCAAGGCAGAAAATGAGGTGAGGTTCCTCCAGCTTGAGTTGAGTTTTGCTGGAACACTGCAGCAGATGGCAATTGATGACATGAGACTAAGATGGCTGCTGGTTCGAGTCTTGTTAGATCACAACTGTTTATGCAACAGGAGGAAATGGGCTGACATGTCAAATCTGATTGGTGGAGGCATTGCCATTCTGTCATCACATGGTTTGATGCCACACTGTGAGATGGGGCCTTTACAAACTCATCAAGGATACACCAAAGTCAAGAACTCTTTCCAGGGTTAGACTTCAACATAATACTTCTGCATTAATGATGGATGAACTAAACTCTGAATGTTAGGTAAGGACCAGTCTGCCTTCTTCATGTGTTCAAGTCCATGCCCTCCTTAGACTGTCTCTCATTCTGGAGTGTAATACAGTCAGGAATACTGGTGAAACTCAGCAGGTCTGGCAGAACCATGGAGAAAGAAACAGTTTTAATGTTTCAACTCAGATGTAACTCCTCCTCCTGAAGATGCATATTAGACTTGAAACATGAACTCTGTTTCTCTGTCCACAAATGCTTCCAGACATGCTGAGTTTCTGCAACACTCTCTGTTTTGTTGTCTAGTTTCTCCTTAAAACAAGTTAGACAACTCTGACCAGAATTTTCGGAATGCATTTGCCCAAGTGTCCTACAAAACCGAAGCGGTCAAATCAATCTGAACACAAGCCAGTATCAACGCAAAACACTCCCAACTTTATTACGAACAAAGTTACAATAGCCCTTGAGACTAAACCTACTATCTCTAATCCTATTTGGCCCCTTAAGCTTAGAATACTTCCCGAGTCTCTTGTAGATTTCTACAGTCACTCGCTTTCCGGTTCTGTCTCTGGGTTGGCAAAGCTGCTTTCTTTATCACTCTCTTTCTCTCTCTCTCTGGATGTCAGCTGGTCTCTGCCTCTTGCTTTGCTGGTCTCCTCAAAAAAGCCTCCAGAAGATTCAAGAGAGATTGGTCTACAGGTGAACCCTGTTTTTATACCTTTTCAGCTGGTTTTCTGGAATTTTCTATAATTCTGGTCAATTGGGGATACACACTCAATGGTTTGAAACATTGACAATCATTTGGATGGCTTGCTACTGTTTGTTTCTTTGTGTAGCAGGATCCTGTGCATTCCTGTCTAGGCCCTCGTTTGTTTGGTGGATATGTTGTTGGGGATATGTCTGTCCAGGATAACTGTTATGTTTTACACTATGCTAATATCATTAGCACCTGACTACTGTGTTCGCCCTGTATCTGGTGTAAGGGTTTTGTGATGTCAGAGTTTTACTTAGCCAATGTACTCAGCATCCCTTGCTGTTTGGCCAAGTTAGCAATCTATTTGTGTTTTAGCAGCCAAGAGGCTGCTACAGTTTGTATTACAGATCTCCAGCATTTCAGTATTTTGCTTTTATTTGTCACGCAGTGGACATAGTCTACTCAAACTGCACCCACCCTGTGCTGTTTAAGCTCAGTGATGTGGAGCTCCATGACATCATTGCGAGGTTCCAGCCCTGAAGCTTTTGCAGATCATGCCATGGAGAAAGTAACAGGAGCAAGAGGATCCCCATTCACAAATGGCACTGGGCTTGAACATGTTACTTTTGTTTGCAGAGAATGAATCCCTGTGTCTGAATGTGTGAGACTTCTACCACATTAGCGATATTACAAGCTTGACAGATTATCTCAAACTGGTGTAAATCGGTGTTGCTATGAGTGCACTCAGGATTTTCAGCAATGTTTGAGTTATGTGCTAACAAGCAACTGTTTAATTTATCACTCCACGTTATGTCAGACACTTCAATATCTCTGATTTCCTCAGCGTTTCGTTCTAACGTTCAATACCACTCATTTTCACTTGTAAGCCTCCTGAATGTCAGAAAACGTTGCTCCCAAATTGGATGTGGTAATTAGGTAATAGCTGTACTCCACTGGGTACTTCCCAGTCCTGTCAAAACATTTACTTTGGCTCAGGACTCCCCTGATTCCAGCCCATTTCATGTTGAAATATAAACCACTTCCAGGAAGGCTGGTTTCTCTGTGTGTGTTGGATAAAAAATTCATAAACCCATACATTAACACAAAACAATTCTTTTTGAACATAACATAACAGAGCTGTTTAAAACAATCAGGGTTTTTTAAGAGAGTATATAGGATAAGAGCTTGGGAAAGCCATTCAGTCCATCAAACATGCTCTACTATCCAATACAATTATGGCTAACCATCCAATTCACACTATCCTCACGTTCCTTTACATTAATGGTGCTTAGAAATCTTTAAACAAAAACCAATGACTGAGCTTTCACAACCCTCTGAAGTACAGAATTCCAAAGATCCACAACGTTTGAGGAAAACATTTTTCTCTCCACTCAGTCATAGAGATGTATAACACGGAAACAGACCCCTCATTATTTTCAGATTGTGACCTCCGGTTCAAGGGGGAAGTATCTTGCCTGATTTGACTGTGCTCATGTCTCAGTGTTTTGTCAGTTTCAATGAGACAGTCGTAGAGATGTACAGCACGGAAACAGACTCGTCCATGCCGACCAGATATCCCAACCTCATCTAGTCCCATTTGCCAGCACTTGGTCCACATCCCTCAAAACCCTTCCTATTCATATACCCATCCAAATGCCTTTTAAATGTTGTAATTGTACCAGCTCCACCACCTCCTCTGGCAGCTCATTCCATACACACAGCAGCCTCTGTGTGAAAAAGTTGCCCCTCAGGTCCCTTTTATATCTTTCCCCTGTCACCCTAAACCTATGACCTCTAGTTCTGGACTTACCTACTCTGGGACAAAGACCTCGGCTATTTACCCTATCCCTGCCCCTCATAATTTTATAAACTTCTATAAGGTCACCTCTCAGCCTCCGGCACTCCAGGGAAAACAGCCCCAGCCTGTTCAGCCTCTCCATTTAGCTCGAACCCTCCAACCCTGGCAACATCCTTGTCAATCTTTTCTGCATACTTTCAAGTTTCACAACATCTTTCCGATAGCAGGGAGACCAGAATTGAATGCAGTGTTCCTAAATGGGCCTAACCAATGTCCTGTGTAGCTGCAACATGACCTCTAATTCCTTGTAACCCCAGATTCAGTTTGCCCAACATTGCTTCATCAGACTGTCCCACCAACTGGGAAAAAAATCAGCTAAACTTTCCTTGCACCCTTGTTATCATAATAATATCTTCCTTAAGGTAAGGGGAACAAAGTCCATACAGTATTCCAGGTGTGGTCTAACCAAGTTTCTTATAATTGTAGCAATACTTCATTACTTCTATTGTAATAAAAGCTGGCATATCGTTAGCTTTGCCAATAGCTAGCTGCACCTGCATGTCCCTTTCAGTGACATATTGATAAGGAGTTATTTGTGAAGACAAAGGATTGGACGATCAAAAGGTGTGGTGCTGGAAAAGCGCAGCCGATCAGGCAGCATCCGAGAAGCAGGAGAGTCGATGTTTTGAGCATGAGCTCTTCATCAGGAAGAGCTCCTCAGATGCTGCCTCACCAGCTGTGGTTTTCCAGCACCACACTTTTATCACTCTGATCTCCTGCACCTGCAGTCCTCACTTTCTCCCAAAAGATTGGAGGGGACGTGAGGAAAGATTTCTTCACTCAGAGGGTGGTGGGTGTCTGGAATTCCCTGGCCAGTTCAGTGTCTGTGGCACAAATCCCCAACGCTGTTAAAGGAACCTGGAGCTGCAGGTCCACCCCCTTAACCCAATGGGAGGCCACCAAAACTTCTCTTGCAGCATCCAAAGTGACAGTGGGTCTCCCTGGCAAAGAGAAAATGCCAATTGCTCAATAGCCTTAAATTGGGTCCTTCAGTGACTCAATCAACATCCATGCCACTCCTACTCCTCCCAATGGTGTTGGGCATCACTCCTAATGCCTTCCCCTACCACGGACCAGCCCTCTTGCACCATCATCATCATCATCCCCACACCCCTCCTCTGTTACCATTGAGCTGGTTGGAAAAATTCAGCCTATTACCTGGGAGCGCAGTATCCCTCAGCTTGGCTGCAGCGAATAACTTGGCTCCTGACTCTAGTCCAGAGCCTGTGGTCCACAATCTGTGGCCCAGTGGCTAGCACTGCTACCTCCCAGCACCAGGGACCTGGGTTCGATTCCAGCCTCAGGCTGTGGGGCGTTTGCATGTTCTCCCTGTGTCCGGGTGCTCCAGTTCTTTTTCCCCACAGTCCAAAGATGAGCAGGTGAAGGTGCATTGTCCATAGTGTTCAGGGATGAGCAGGCTAGATGGATTAGATTAGATTCCCTACAGTGTGGAAACAGGCCCTTCGGCCCAACAAGTCCACACCGACCGCCAAAGAGTAACCCACCCAGACCCATTCCCCCTAACTAATGCACCTAAGTCTACGGGCATTTTAGCATGACCAATTCACCTGACCTGCACATTTTTGGACTGTGGGAGGAAACCGGAGCACCCGGAGGAAACCCACGCAGACACGGGGAGAACGTGCAAACTCCACACAGTCAGCCGCCCGAGGCTGGAATTGAACCCGGATCCCTGGTGCTGTGAGGCAGCAGTACTGACCACAGAAGCCACCATGCTGCCCTAGCTATGGACAATGCCAGGTTAAAGAATGGAGTCAGGGGTTAGGTATGCACTTCAGTGGGTCAATGCAAACTTGATGAGCCAAATGGCCTCTTTCTGCACCGTGGGGATTCTATGATCTGCAAAATGAAAATCAGAAGCGTGAGGCAATATTCTCCACTTGCTGGATAGTTGCAGCTCCAACAGCACCCAAAATATTCGACACCAACCAGATCAAAGTGTCCCATTTGATTGACATTCTGTCCACCACATTCAAAGGATACGATTAAGCTGACCAGGATGTTACTGGGGAATGGAGGGTTTGAGTTGTAAAGGAGACGCTGGAAAGACTGGGACCTTTTCACTGGAGCATGGGAGGCTGAGGGGTGACCTTAAAGAAGTTTATAAAACTGTAGATAAGGTGAATGGCAGTTGTGTTTTCTCTAGTTTGGGGTTTTCAAGACTTGGGGACATATTTTTTGAGAGAGAGGAGAAAGATGTAAAAAAGATGTGACGTGAGAGTGGTTTATGCGTGGAATGAATTTCTAGAGGAAGTGGTGGATACAGGTTCAGTTACAATGTTTAAAAAACATTTTGATAAATACATGAATAGGAAAGGTTAGGAGGGATATGGGCCAGGAGCAGGCAGGTGGGGCTAGTTTCGTTTGGAATTATGGTCAGCACGGACTAGTTGGACCGAAGGGCCTGTTTCTATGCTATATGACTCTGTAGCTGATGCATGTTGGCAGCAGTTGTGCCATCTATAAGATGCACTGCAGTGACCCATCAAAGTTCCAGTCACATCAACTTCTAAACCTTTACCAATTTGAGAAAAAGCAGTGGATGCTCTTGAACACCACCATCTGCAAATTCCCCTCCGAGTCACAAGCCATCCTGACTTGCAACTGCATTTCTTCACTATGACTGGGTCAATATTCTGAACTCATAGAGTCATAGAGATGTCCAGCACGGATACAGACCCTTCAGTCTAACTCGTCCATGCCGACCAGATAACATAACCAAATCTTGTCCCATTTGCCAGCACCTGGCCCATATCCCTCCAAACCCTTCCTATTCATATACCCATCCAGATGCCTTTTAAATCCTGTAATTGTACCAGCCTCCAACACTTCCTCTGGCAGCTCATTCCATACACGTACCACCCTCTGCATGAAAAAGTTGCCCCTTAGGTCTCTTTTATATCTTTCCCCTCTCACCCTAAACCTATGCCCTCTCGTTCTGGACTCCCTGACCCCAGGGAAAACACTTTGCCTGTTTACCCTATCCACGTTCCTCATAATTTTGTAACCCTCTGTAAGGTCACCCCACAGCCTTCGACGTTCCAGGGAAAACAGCCCCAGCCTATTCAGCCTCTCCCTGTAGCTCCCTTCCGAATACCCTGCAATGGTTCAAGGAAGCTGAGAGCCACTGTGTTCCCGAGGATAGGGAGAGATAAGCAATAAATGTTGGCATGGCCAATGGTACCCTGATCCAATGAATAAACTTAAAATCAACATTTTATAAATTGGCTTGTGATTTGTGTATCCTTCAATTTAATATGTGTCCATACTCTGAGAAATTGTGTCAGCTAAGCAGTTCTCAAGTCATTCCAAAGTTAATTGGATTCTGGAAAATGAATTGAGATCCTTAGGTTTTGTTTGTATTTTTACAGCTGTGTTCACATTCCCCCACGCTCCACAGATACAGACACAAATACCGACTGAACACTGATGTATGATACAGTAACTCTCCATCCAATCAACAGCACGTTTACATTGGGTTTATCTCTGTTCAAGCAGTTTATCCTTGTTCCTTCTCCAAAAACCCGAAAGAAGTCAAACTGAGCCTTGCAAATATGTTCGATTTTAATTAAGAGCCTCTGCTTTAACCAAGCTTTTGGTTGGGTCAGATGTTTGTGGAAGATGCTGTGCGGATTTATTTAATGCTGCGCATTGTTTCAAAGGTACAGAACCCTGGGAAGGAGTGTGAAAGGTCAAACTCAAGCTTGAATGCTATCTGTTGTGGTGTTCTTTCGTACAACATTAGTGCCTCTACACCAAATGAGGCAGCAGTTTAACAGAGTTATAATGACCTCCTTGTGACACAGTAATAAAAGATGATGCCTAGCTTGTCACTTCATGTATAATTAAACATAGTTTTTAAATTTATACTCATTATGTATCTGATATTTAACATACTTCTAAACATGGAGCGTACTGTGGAGAACAGTGGGGTACTGAGATGATGGCAACTCTCTGTCTCTTCCGTCTCTTGCACAATGTATCCTTATGGTCCTGCTGAGTGCGATCACTAAATTGGTGCTAATTAGTGCTCTATGTTTTTATGCAAAGATGCTTGCATTGAAGCAGTGCAAATGTCTTTCGCATGAGAGGTAGCGTGTGAAGAATTTACATCCCATTGTTTGGATTCAAGAAGAGGGAATGATTCTGAACACTGCTTTTGCAGATCAAGTGCATTCTTGTAAAGTGAACTTCTCTTCCCCCCCCCCCCTTCTGCTTAATGTATTTGTTAATCAAAGTGAAAGCATTTACTATACCATTTAAAAAAAAAATTCACTCATGGGGTATCGCTAGCTGAGCCAGTATTTATTGCCCGTCCCCTAGTTGCCCCTTAAGAAGGTGGGGATGAGCCGCCTTCTTGAACCGCTGCAGTCCACCTGCTGTTCCTGGAGGGAGTTCCAGGATTTGACCATTACACAACTGGCTGCTGCTGCATGTAGAGGGTGGTAGGTGCCTAACTCCTCCCTTCTGCTGAGAAGGAAATCAAGGAAATAAATCACAATTACCCGGTGCAAAAAATGGACTGATTTTGTGAGTTCGGTTGCAGAATGTGGTGAGATTTGTTACTCAGGCCTTGTTACCCAGTATCACAATCACTAACTTATCCCATCTAACACTGTGGTAACCTAAACCCTTCACCTGCACCAGCCATGGGAGTCAATTCATAAAGATGTTTACACAACAACAGGGTTAGTGCCAAGGATATAATTACATATATTTATCTAACACCCGCTGAATTATAATTCTCTTTGAACAGTAAATTTATGATGGCACAATATAGTGAAAGGGATATTGAACCTCATAGAGCTAATCAAGATGAAATAATTTTGATTGGAATATCCCATAGGTTAAGAACATAGAACAATACAGCACAGAACAGGCCCTTCGGCCCTCGATGTTGCGCCGACCTGTGAACTAATCTAAACTCATTCCCCTGCACTATCCCATCATCATCCATGTGCTTACCCAAGGATTGATTAAATGCCCCTAATGTGGCTGAGTTGACTGCATTAACAGGTAGGGCTTTCCACGCCCTTACCACTCTCTGAGTAAAGAACCTGCCTCTGATATCTGTCTTAAATCTATCACCCTTCCATTTGTAGCTATGCCCCCTCGTACAAGCTCCACATCCTTCCTGTAATGGGGTGACCAGAACTGTACACAATATTCCAAGTGCAGCCACATTAGCATTTTATATAGTTGCAGCATGATATTATGACTCCGGAACTCAATCCCTCTACCAATAAACACAACATATGCCTTCTTAACAGCACTATCAACCTGGGTGGCAACTTTCAGGGATTTATGTACATGGACTCCAAGATCCCTCTGCACATCCACACTACCAAGAATCTTTCCATTGACCCAGTACTATGCCTTCCTGTTGCTCCTCCCAAAGTGAATCACCTCACGTTTAACTGCATTGAACTCCATTTGCCACCTCTCAGCCCAATTCTGCAGTTTATCCAAGTCCCCCTGCAACCTGCAACATTCTTCCACCCTGTCCACTACTCCACCGACTTTAGTGTCATCTGCAAACTTACTAAACCATCCACCTATGCCTGCGCCTAAGTCATTTATAAAAATGACAAACAGCAGTGGTCCCAAAACAGACCCTTGTGGCACACCACTAGTAACCAGACTCCAGGCTGAATATTTTCCATCAACCACCACATCTGCCTTCTTACAGAAAGCCAGTTTCTAATCCAAACTGCTAAATCACCCTCAAGCCCACGTCTCTGCATTTTCCCCATGGGTTACATGGTTAAAGAGTGTAGAATCTAGTTTTCTTATTACCTGGAGCCTAATTCAGTTTTGGGACTTGAGAGGGTCGTTCATGATTTTCTCAAGGTTAACATGTAGATTCAGTTGGCAGTTAGAAAGGTAAATACAATGTTAGTGTTCATTTCAAGAGGGCTAGAATACAAGAGCAGAGATGTACTGCTGAGGTTGTATAAGGCTCTAGTTAGATGGCATTTGGAATGCTGTGAGCAGTTTTGGGCCCTGTATCTATGGATGGACATGCTCCCATTGGAGAGGTGTAGAGGAGGTTCACAAGGATGATCCCAGGGATGAAGGACTTGCTGTATGGGGAGCCATTGAGGACTCTGGGTCTGTACTCGATGGAGTTTAGAAGGATGAGGCAGGGGATCTCATTGAAACTCACAGAACATTGAGAGGCCTGGATAGAGTGGAAATGGAGAAGATGTTTCCACTTGTAAGAGACACTAGGACCGTAGGACACGGCCTCAGATTGACCATTTAGAACTGAGATGAGGAGGAATTTCATCAGCCAGAGGGTGGTGAATCAGTGAAACTCATTGCCGCAGAGAGTTGTGGAGGCCAAGTCATTGAGTGTATTTAAGACAGAGATAGGTTCTTGATTGGTGAGGGAATCAAGGGTTACAGGGAGAAGGTAGCATTGGGTTGAGAAACATATCAGTCATGATCAAATAGTGGAGCAGACTTGATGGACTGGAAGAACTGATCCTGCTCCTACATCATATGGTCTTATGGTTTTAGGAAGGCACTTTGCTTGAGTTTGATTTTGGTCAGAGTGAGGCTATTGTGGACCTTAAAGTCTCTGCAATATTCTAATAAGGGACTTGGATTTGAATCAGATTTCACACTGGAAGGTCCCAGCAGAAGCTTCGATCTGCTAACTTTGCCAAATCCCGAGTAATTTTGTGCAATGGGCCCCGACTCTCAGGGATTCTTTTAAGGTCAATCAAAGTCATTTTCTGTACATTCCTCAGAGCCAGCAGAGGGAGTTCCATTACACCAGACCACCTCCAAGGTGTGAGAGGTCAGGGAGCGCTGGAATGCTACTCTATTATATTTTGTCTTGAATTAAATGAATTCTGAAGTTTTCTTTCTAACTGGAAGCTTTAGGTTTTTCGAAGTGCTTTATCTGGTTGTGATTTAAGGGTTAAAGGACTTCTCTCTACTTTTATTTCAATGATACCTTTGTATAAGGCGTGAGGGACAGGAATGGAGGAAAATGGCAATTGAAAGTCAGAAAGACAGCAAAGAAATGGTATAACCATAGGTGTAATTAGAGACTGTATCTGGGAGACGCACATGCTTCAAACACAATGAGGTGTAAGACTCCAGGGTGAATGTACAGCAGAGGTTTTCAATAAGCTGACAGATTCAATTTCCTAACAGTTAAAGAATCAGGCAGCCCCTCCTCAGTGCAGAATGAACAGAGACTCAATCTGGAGAGTGGAATCATTGATTGGAAGTTTGTGAGTTTGTGTGTGTGTGTGAGAGAGAGAGTGAGTGTGTGTGTGAGAGTTAGTGAGTGTAAGAGTACGTGTGTGTGTGTGAGAGTGAGATTGTGTGTGTGCTTGCATTTGTGTGAGTACGAGAAAGGAAGAGGCAACTACATCAGTTTGCACTAAGATGGTTAACTGAATGAAAAGATTTTTGAATTATTTACTTCTGGAATGTGTTGTGGTTGGCTGGGCCAGCATATATTGCCTGTCCCTTGTTGTCCTTGAGAAGGTAGGGGTGAACTGCCTTTATGAACTGTTGCAGTCCACCTGCTGTAGGTACACCCAAAATTCCATTGGAGAGGGAATTCCAGCAATTCGAGCCAATGACAGTGAAGAAACAGCAATAAAGTTCCAACCTTGAAGGGGAACTTGCAGGTGGTGTTCCCTGTGTATTTGCTGCCTTTGGCTTTCTTGATAGAAGTGGTCGTGGGTTTGGAAATGTTTAGATCAGAGGGGTGCTGAAAAAGCACAGGAGGTCAGGCAGCATCCGAGCGGCAGGAAAATCGACGTTTGGAAAATCGAGGTTTGGAAGGTGCTGTCTAAGGATCTTTGATGAATTTCTGCAGTGCATCTTGTAGATAGTACACACTGCTGCTACTGAGTGTCAGTGGTGGAGGGAGTGGTTGCTTGAGGACGTGGTGCCAATCAAGCGGGCTGCTTTGTCCTGCATGGTGTCAAAATTCTTGAGTGTTGTTGGAGCTGGCAACCAGGCAAGTGGGGAGTATTCCATCACACTCCTGACTTGTGTCATGTAGATGGTGGACAGAGTAGTTAAGGAGTTCAGGTGGAGAGTTACTGGCTGCAGAATTCCTAGCCTCTGACCTCTCTTATTGCTACAATATTTAAATGGCCGATCCAGGTCAGTTTCCAGTCAGAGCTAACTTCCCATTGATGTGGCATAAATATCAATGGCCAATTATCAGCCCAAGTCTGGATGTAGTTCAGATCTTGCTGCACACTCCAGGATGCTTCACATCTGAAGTGTGGCGACTGGTGCTGAACGTTGTGCAATCATTGGTGCACCACATGATGGAGGGGAGATCATTGATGAAGCAAGTGAACATGTTTGAGGTGAGGGATTCAGGGGGAATTCCATAATATTGGGACTGAAATGATTGGCATCCAAAAACCACAACCATCTTCTTTTATGCTTTGGGGTGACACCAGCCCACAGAAAATTCAACAAGCCCAAAATAGAGTCATAGAGATGTACAGCACAGAAACAGACCCTTCAGTCCAACTCGTCCATGCCTACCAGTTATCCTAAATTAATCTAGTCCCATTTGCCAGCACTAATTAGTTCAAGAAAATAAATAATGTGAAAATCTGAAATCTTCCACCTCATGATGTAAACCACACCTTAATACTTAATAATGTTGGGATCAATTAGAGTCATAGAGTCATAGAGATGTAGAGCATGGGAACAGACCCTTCGGTCCAACCCTTCCATGCCGACCAGATATGCCAACCCAATCTCGTCCCACCTACCAGCACCCGGCCCATATCCCTCCAAACCCTTCCTATTCATATACCCATCCAAATGCCTCTTAAATATTGCAATTGTACCAGCTCCACCACTTCCTCTGGCAGCTCATTCCATACACGTACCACCCTCTGTTTGAAAAGGTTGCCCCTTAGGTCTCTTTTATATCTTTCCCCTCTCACTCTAAACCTATGCCCTCTAGTTCTGGACTCCCCAGCCCCAGGGAAAAGACTTTGCCTATTTACCCTATCCATGCCCCTCATAATTTTGTAAACCTCTATAAGGTCACCCCTCAGCCTCTGACGCTCCAAGGAAAACAGCCCCAGCCTGTTCAGCTTCTCCCTGTAGCTCAGATCCTCCAACCCTGGCAACATCCTTGTAAATCTTTTCTGAAACCTTTCAAGTTTCACAACATCTTTCCAATGTTGGAAGGAGACCAGAATTGCATGCAATATTCCAACAGTGGCCTAACCAATGTCCTGTACAGCTGAAACATTACCTCCCAACTCCTGTACTCAATACTCTGACCAATAAAGGAAAGTATACCAAATGCCTTCTTCATTATCCTATCTACCAGCGACTCCACTTTCAAGGAGCTATGAACCTGCACTCCAAGGTCTCTTTGTTCAGCAACACTCCCTAGGACCTTACCATTAAGTGTATAAGTCTTGCTAAGGTTTGCTTTCCCAAAATGCAATACCTCACAATTATCTGAATTAAACTCCATCTGCCACTTCTCAGCCCATTGGCCCATCTGGTCCAGATCCTGTTGTGATCTGACGTAACCCTCTTCGCTGTCCACTACACCTCCAATTTTGATGTCATCTGCAAACTTACTAACTGTACCTCTTATGCTCGCATCCAAATCATTTATGTAAATGACAAAAAGTAGAGGACCCAGCACCGATCCTTGTGGCACTCCAATGGTCACAGGCCACCGGCCTGAAAAACAACCCTCCTCTACCACCCTCTGTCTTCTACCTTTGAGCCAGTTCTGTATCCAAATGGCTAGTTCTCCCTGTATTCCATGAGATCTAACCTTGCTAATCAGTCTCCCATGGGGAACCTTGTCGAACACCTTACTGAAGTCCATATAGATCACATCTACTATCCTTAATTAGTCCTTGCCTTTCCAAATACGTGTACATCCTGTCCCTCAGGATTCCCTCCAACAACTTGCCCACCACCGAGGTCAGGCTCACCGGTCTATAGTTCCCTGGCTTGTCTTTACCGCCCTTCCTAAACAGTGGTACCACGTTTGCCAACCTCCAGTCTTCCGGCTATCGATGATACAAGTATCTCAGCAAGAGGCCCAGCAATCACTTCTCTAGCTTCCCACAGTGTTCTCGGGTACACCTGATCAGGTCCTGTCACCATCTATTTCCCTACAGTCTATATCTTCCATATCCTTTTCCACAGTAAATACTGATGCAAATATTCATTTAGTATCTCCCCCATTTTCTGCGGCTCCACACAAAGGCCACCTTGCTGATGTTTGAGGGGCCCTATTCTCTCCCTAGTTACTCTTTTGTCCTTGAAGTATTTGTAAAACCCCTTTGGATTCTCCTTAATTCTATTTGCCAAAACTACCTCATGTCCCCTTTTTGCCCTCCTGATTTCCCTCTTAAGTATACTCCTACTTCCTTTATACTCTTCTAAGGATTCACTTGATCTATCTTGTCTATGCTTCCTTCTTTTTCTTAACCAACGCCTCAATTTCTTTCGTCATCCAGCATTCCCGAGACCTATCAGCTTTTCCTTTCACCCTGACAGGAATATACTTTTTCTGGATTCTCATTATCTCATTTCTGAAGACTTCCCATTTTCCAGCCATCCCTTTACCTGCGAACATCTGCCCCCAATCAGCTTTTGAAAGTTCTTGCCTAATGCCATCAAAATTGGCCTTTCTCCAATTTAGAACTTCAACTTTTAGATCTGGTCTATCCATTTCCATCACTATTTTAAAACTAATAAAATTATGGTCACTGGCCACAAAGTGCTCCCCCACTGACACCTCAGTCACCTGCCCTGCCTTATTTCCCAAGAGTAGATCAAGTTTTGCACCTTCTCTGGTAGGCACATCCACATATTGAATCAGAAAATTTTCTTGTACCTACTTAACAAATTCCTCTCCATGTAAACCCTTAACACTATGGCAGTCCCAGTCTATGTTTGGAAAGTTAAAATCCCCTACTATAACCACCCTATTATTCTTACAAATAACTGAGATCTCCTTACAAATTTGTTTCTCAATTTCCCTCTGACTATTAGGGGGTATATAATAGAATCCCAATAACGTGATCACCCCTTTCTTATTTCTCAGTTCCACCCAAATAGCTTCCTTGGCTGTATTTCTGGGAATATCCTCCCTCAGCACAGCTGTAATGCTATCCCTTATCAAAAACACCACTCACCCTCCTCTCTTGCCTCCCTTTCTGTCCTTCCTGTAGCATTTGTATCCTGGAACATTAAGCTGCCAGTTCTGTCCATCCCTGAGCCCTGTTTCTGTAATTGCTATGATATCCCAATTCCATGTTCCTAACCATGCTCTGAGTTCACCTGCCTTCACTGTTAGGCTTCTTGCAATGAAATAAATGCAGTTTAATTTATCAG
>NC_057747.1:18359699-18391695 GCF_004010195.1 Chiloscyllium plagiosum | reverse complement strand
TGATAGAGCTTCCTGTGTGTGCAGTTTCCCTGATAGAGCTTCCTGTGTGTGCAGTTTCCCTGATAGAGCTTCCTGTGTGTGCAGTTTCCCTGATAGAGCTTCCTGTGTGTGCAGTTTCCCTGATAGAGCTTCCTGTGTGTGCAGTTTCCCTGATAGAGCTTCCTGTGTGTGCAGTTTCCCTGATAGAGCTTCCTGTGTGTGCAGTTTCCCTGATAGAGCTTCCTGTGTGTGCAGTTTCCCTGATGGAGCTTCCTGTGTGTGCAGTTTCCCTGATGGAGCTTCCTGTGTGTGCAGTTTCCCTGATGGAGCTTCCTGTGTGTGCAGTTTCCCTGATGGAGCTTCCTGTGTGTGCAGTTTCCCTGATGGAGCTTCCTGTGTGTGCAGTTTCCCTGATGGAGCTTCCTGTGTGTGCAGTTTCCCTGATGGAGCTTCCTGTGTGTGCAGTTTCCCTGATGGAGCTTCCTGTGTGTGCAGTTTCCCTGATAGAGCTTCCTGTGTGTGCAGTTTCCCTGATGGAGCTTCCTGTGTGTGCAGTTTCCCTGATAGAGCTTCCTGTGTGTGCAGTTTCCCTGATGGAGCTTCCTGTGTGTGCAGTTTCCCTGATAGAGCTTCCTGTGTGTGCAGTTTCCTGATTGTGCTCACCTGGTTTTGGACTAAGCCTGGTAGTCAGCCATCCCCTTTTTCGTCACCCTTCTCAGAATTTGCCTTCAATTGCCTCGATCCCCCTCTTTGGAATTCCTTCCTTAAATCCCTCTGCTTTTTTACATCCCTCTCCTCCTGTTGGATTTATCCTCAAATCCACTTCATTTCCCCAAACTTGCCACCCCCCCCCCCCACCACTGCACCCCTTGCCCCAACTCCCCCTACCACCTTTCTCTATGCTTCTATCGCTGTGTGTGCCCTGACCTCCGTCTGTGAAGCCCAATGGAATTTCCTTTATTTTCAAAGTCACATCTTTGTCGTAGCATCATAGAGTCATGCTGCACGGTGCTTACCTTTTGTGTCCATTTCATTCCAGCAAATACTTTCATTATTTATTTTTAAAATCTGTTTAGAACATACAACACAGAACTTTATAGTACACAGGAATGGACCCTCCAGCCCACAATGTTGTGCTGAACATGATTCCAAACTAAACTAATCCCTTCACCTGCCCTTGGTCCATACCCCTCCATTCCTTGTATATCCATGTGCTTATCTCAAGCCCCTGAAATGCCCCTATCGTACCTGCCTCCACCACCACCCTGGCAGTGCATTCCAGACTCCCACCACCCTCTGTGTATGAAACGTGATCTGTACATCTCCTTTGAACTTTCCCCATTGAATGCATGCCCCCTTGTGTTTATTTCCAATTAAATATATTATGACTTTGAATAACCAAAGATCTTGTACTTTTGCAAGCAATGGAGTTAAGGAGGGTTATAGGTTGAAGGCAATATGAGATTCAGGGCAAGTGTGGTTCATTTTAAAGCGACTTTAAATAATCTTCCTTGCCTTCCCTTCACAGCCCAATCTTTCTTGCTTTGTCCATCCTTTTCTGGAGACGGTGACCCATGGATGCAGTGCAATTCTACAACGCACTAGTCATTGAGCAGATACTATTCCTGGGTGAGTTTTTGGTTGGGAACAACCACGAATTGTAAAGAGAATTGCAACTGATCCTGCTCTAAATTTGCATAAACACTGTCGTGGTGTGTGTGTGTGTGTGTGTGTGTGTGTGTGTGTGTGTG
This sequence comes from Chiloscyllium plagiosum, assembly GCF_004010195.1. Taxonomy (NCBI): domain Eukaryota; kingdom Metazoa; phylum Chordata; class Chondrichthyes; order Orectolobiformes; family Hemiscylliidae; genus Chiloscyllium; species Chiloscyllium plagiosum. The sequence goes on along the minus strand of NC_057747.1, from coordinate 18,389,965 downwards.
TGTGTGTGTGTTAATTTGGTACTTCCCAAATATTCTTCCACTCTTACCCCATTTCCAGGCTTGAAGATAGCTGTGACCCCTTGATGTGGGGTGGGAGGAAGAGAAGCCCTTTGAGAGCAGGGAGGGGAGGGGGCATGGAGCTTGGCCAATGTTGCCTCAGAGTTTGCAACACCAAAGCTTCTGCCTTCTTGTTGTCCCAAACCTGGTACAATTTGTGCGTAAAGCCAACATTTTGTCAAAGTGTGTACTATCTACAAGGTGCACCTTCCAAACCCACAACCACTTCCATCTAGAAGGACAAGGGCAGCAGATACATGGGAAAACCACTCCCTGCAAATTCCCTTCCAAGTCATCCTAACTTAGAAATATATCGCTGGGTCAAAATCCTGGAATTCCCTCCCTAAGGGCATTGTGGGTCAACCCACAGCAGGTGGACTGCAGCGGTTCAAGAAGGCAGCTCACCACCACCTTCCCAAGGGGCAAATAGGGACAGCCAACGATGCTCACATCCTACAGATGCATTCCAGTTCAAGGGGTGCAGACTGCTCTTAGAGATTGCTACGTTTGACCGTTCCAAAATTCAGACCACAAAGGAATCTCATTATTTACCCTTGGAATCAAGACAGAATATTCAGTGGCATGACAACTGTGTGTTATGAATTGTGTGCTACATGGGGTCTAATTGTCAGATGACAGATGTTCCAAACACAGAGAACAAGTGAATCAAATCACATTGAGTTTGCATATCATGGATATTACTCCTCTCTGCAGAGAGAAGGACAAATGCTTACTTTACAATGTCGCTGTAACCCATTGATGAATCCACAGCAGTGAATGGTTTCGACGTTTGCATTATAATTAGAGGAACAAACTACAGTGAATCATCACATAACTGCAACAGCGATTTGTCAACAATCCTCCATAATTAAAAAAAAATCCTTTTTTTAAAACACACACAGGATGACCAAATGGTTTTGTCCATCACTAAAATGTGAATGATCTTGGTTTGCAATGGATCAGTGTCACAGGGAGAAAGCTCAGATTCAGCAGCAGAACCTGAACACGCTCATTCCTAACATTTGCAGAAATGAACAGTCACACAGAAACATCAGTTGTGCCTTTGGTCATAACAGTGGGAAGCGCTTTGGGAGAAACAACGATGACCTCTGAAGACTGGCTGCTTGTCATTGAACACATTGCACACAGGACCTCTACACTTATAGTCTTTCCATTACTTCTGTAAATATTTTGATTACTGAACATGCCATGTCATATAGTTAACATCACCTGGAGAACAATTACGGGCCATTGGTTTTTCTCAGCTTGCTCACTGAGATTCCCGATTGTGAAATCCAGATAATCATCGAAGAATGAGCATTCTATTTTGCTACCCATCATTCCAAATGCACGCCCCTGATTTACAATGGCGTGGTTCTTACCTGGCACCCAATACCACAAAACAATAAATGAGAGACAAACACATCATTCCTGGACAAGCTCCTGCTTGTTCAGTTGGTTTAGACTGATACCTGCATCAATGAAAGCCAAGTCCCTTTTTACAGCACCAGCCCCAAACGACATTCCACTCTCCATCTCCATAGCAACACAGCTGATGATCCTCAACATATAGCTGGAGAGCGGCAGACAAGCCAGATGCAGACCCACACCCAGCCTTCTCCTGCTCGGTAAGCTATTTTGTACGTGATGCAAAAACAAAGCATAACAATATATGTTTTATTGCATCCCGACAGTCTGAAAGCAGGCCATTTGGCCCACACTGACCCTTTGAAGAGCATCCCACCCAGACCCAACCCTATCAGTGCAACCCTGCATCCCCCATGGCCAATCCACCCTAACCTGCGCATCCCTGGACAGTGCAGGACAATTTAGCATGGCCAATCCACCCTAACCTGCACATCCCTAGACAGTGCAGGACAATTTAGCATGGCTAATCCACCCTAACCTGCACATCCCTGGACAGTGCAGGACAATTTAGCATGGCCAATCCACACTAACCTGCACATCTTTGGGCTGTGGGAGGAAACCAGAGCAAATCCATACAGACACGGGGAGAACATACGAACTCCACAAAGACAGTTGCCTGAGGCTAGAATCAAACTCAGGTCCCTGGCGCTGTGAGGCAGCAGTGCTAACCACTGAGCCACCGTGTTACCTGTATCAACAGGCCCGCTTTGGTGTTTTATATTCATTCTGAATTTGTATTCTGTACTTGTTTGATGTAATGGGAATATAACCCAGACATTATTATGGGTTTTCTTTGGAAACGTGTTTTGAAAAACACGGTTTTGCTTAACGTGAAGAATAAATAACTTTTATTTTTAATACCATACCTTGTATTGTATTGATGGACATTCACACATGACTATTCACTGTGGTGAGAAAGTGAGGTCTGCAGATGCTGGAGATCAGAGCTGAAAATGTGTTGCTGGAAAAGCGCAGCAGGTCAGGCAGCATCCAGGGGAACAGGAGAATCGACGTTTCGGGCATAAGCCCTTCTTCAGGAATGCCCGAAACGTCGATTCTCCTGTTCCCTGGATGCTGCCTGACCTGCTGCGCTTTTCCAGCAACACATTTTCAGCTATTCACTGTGGTGTACAACTACATATTAAAACAAGTCTGTCGCTCCAGCCCTTTGCAGCATAAACTTTACTGAGATGTTAGAACAAGGTGGAAAGTGATTCATTGTGATATGTAATTATGACATGGATCAGTATCTCCAAATCAAATGTCAGTTTTTTACAGAGCAGTTAAAATGAAAAATGACACAAGGCCACATCGTTGGTTGCAGGTTAGCACAGGTGTTTTAAACTAAGGATCTTAAGTACAAACCTAACCTGACTTGTCAAATAAGTTGTTAGATCTTTCCAACAGTTGAATCACTTGCGGGTACGGCCTCACGTTACCATTTAACTGTAAGTTAAACACCTCGAGAGTTGCCGTCCGGAGAAACTTGGAAGCCAGGTGAAAACAGCACAAGGAGCGCTGCTACATCAACGCCCCACCCACCCCTTTCCCACGACCACCTCCTGCCCCCAGTGTAACAGAGCCTGCAGTAGTCACATCGATCTGTACAGCCACCTACAGACTCACCCTGAGAGTGGGAGAGAGTCATCCTTGACAGTGGGGGAGCGCCGATGATGATGACGATGATGAGTTAACTTTCCTCCTTCAGTTGTTCAGAATGCCCTGTTTTGAAAGAGCAGAACACTCTCGCTGTCACATCCTGGAACACCCTCCCTAATAGCATTATGGGTCCACTGCCACAAAATGGATTACAGTGGTTTGAAAGACCTCTGAGGGAGAGTAACCCAGAAAGCGACACCCACAGCTCATGAATTAATTGAAAAATAAAACACACTGGAGGACAGGGAGCAGCACTGATTCATTTACAGCAGACATGGCTCATCTGTACTGACCACAGATATTGCCACCTGGTTTCTAGTCTTATTTTTCCAGATCTTTGCCAAACCATTAACTCCTGTGTCAACTTTACTCCACACCATGTGACCCTGTGATGTTTCTCTTCCCAAATCCCTTGAAGACAGTACTTTATTCAAACAACCGCTCTTATTTACTTCAAAGGCACTTTTCTTGAAGAAAACACTTTCCTCTCTTCATAGGATCCCTACAGTGTTGGGGCAGGCCATTCAGCCCATACCAACTCTCTGAACAACATCCCACTCCCCGCCATGGCTAATCAACCTGGCCTACACATCCCTGGACAATCCACCTGACCTGCACATCTTAGCATTGTGGGAAGGAACCAGAGCACACCCACACTAACATAGGAAGACTGTACAAACTCCACACAGACTGTCATCTGAGGCTGGAATTGAAGCCAGGTCCCTGGGGCTGTGAGGAAGCAGTGCTAACCACTGTGCCACTCTAAGCTTCTGTTCTAAAATCCTCAGAACAGTAATTTTATTAACAGTTAGCTTTTGATACTCTGGTTAATAGATCCCTCTATCAATGTTTATTACAGGAGCCACTAAAGACATCATTTAATCACTCATGGTGTTATTACAAGATGAATATTTATTTATAGCTAATGAGTTGCTATCATTCATTTCCCTGCATTTCTTGTACATAGCACTCAAGACATCAAAAGGCAGAAGACAAGCAATATTTTCCTGTCGTGACAACTGAGAGATATCCCATTTATTTGAGAGCAGCTGTTGCTCCACAATATAAAGACATTAGACCAGCAGCTCTCAACCAATGTTGATATTTAATACAACTCACCATGCTGCAATTTCTAACACTGCACCCAAATCTCAGCTCAGCATCCCTGCAGCCGAATATCCTTTTGTCACAACCATCACACACCAAGAGGCACCCTCAGAAAGATTGCTGGGCAGTAAGCTATAGGAGATATTCAGTGCCTCACAGTTCATTCCTTTAAACCCGTTCCCACAGGGAAAGATCATCACCCTCTTGTCATTAAAATAAAATGAAGAACTGTGGATGCTGGAAATATTAAAGGAAACCAGGAATTGCTGGAGAAACGCAGCAGGTCTGGCAGGATATGTGGAGAAACAAACAGAGTGAACTTAGTCATAGAATCATAGAGCTGTACAGCACAGAAACAGACCCTCCAGTCCACCTCTTCTATGCTGACGAGATATCCTAATCTAATCTAGTCCCATTTGCCATATCCCTCCAAACCCTTCCTATTCATATACCCATCCAGATGCCTTTTAAATGTTGCAATTGTACCAGCCTCCACCACGTCCTCTGGCAGCTCATTCCATTCACGCACCACCCTCTGCGTGAAAATGTTGCCCCTTAGGTCTCTTTTATATCTTTCCCCTCTCACCCTAAACCTACGCCCTCTAGTTCCCACCCCAGGGAAAAGACTTTGTCTATTTATCCTATCCATGCCCCTCATAATTTTAGAAACCTCTGTAAGGTCACCCCTCAGCCTCCGACGCTCCAGGGAAAACAGCCTGTTCAGCCTCTCCCTATAGCTCAGATCCTCCAACCCTGGCAACATCCTTGTAAATCTTTTCTGAACCCTTTCAAGTTTCACAACATCTTTCAGATAGGAAGGAGACCAGAATTGCACGCAATATTCCAACAGTGGCCTAACCAATGCCCTGTACAGCCGCAACATGACCTCCCAACTCCTGTACTCAATACTCCGACCAATAAAGAAAAGCATTCCAAATGCCTTCTTCACTATCCTATCTACCTGCAACTCCACTTTCAAGGAGCTATGAACCTGCACTCCAAGGTCACTGTTCAGCAATACTCCCTACGATCTTACCATTAAGTGTATAAGTCCTGCTCTAAATTGCTCTTCTAAAATGCAGCACCTCACATTTATCTGAATTAAATTCCATCTGCCACTCCTCAGCCCATTGGCCCATCTGATCAAGATCCTGTTGTACTCTGAACTCTTCACTGTCCACTACACCTCCAATTTTGGTGTCATCTGCAAACGTACTAACTATACCTCTTCTGCTCGCATCCAAATCATTTATATAAACAATGAAAAGTAGTGAACCCAGCACCGATCCTTGTGTCACACCACTGGTCACAGGCCTCCAGTCTGAAAAACAACCCTCCACCACCACTCTCTGTCTTCTACCTTTGAGCCAGTTCTGTATCCAAATGGCTAGTTCTCCCTGTATTCCATGAGATCTAACCTTGCTCACCAGTCTCCCATGGAGAACCTTGTCGAACGCCTTACTGAAGTCCATATACATCAGGTCTACTGCTCTGCCCTCATCAATCCACACTGTTACTTCTTCAAAAAAGCTCAATCAAGTTTGTGAGACATGATTTCCCACAGACAAAGCCATGTTGACTATCCATAATCAGTCTTTGCCTTTCCAAATACATGTACATCCTGTCCCTCAGGATTCCCTCCAACAACTTGCCCACCACCAATGTGAGGCTCACTTGCCTATAGTTCCCTGGCTTGTCCTTACCACCCTTCTTAAACAGTGGCACCATGTTTGCCAACCTCCAGTCTTCTGGCACCTCACCTGTGACTATCGATGATACAAATATCTCAGCAAGAGGCCCAGCAATCACTTCTCTAGCTTCCCACAGAGTTCTTGGGTACACCTGATCAGGTCCTGGAGATTTATCCATTTTTATGCATTTTAAGACATCCAGCACTTCCTCCTCTGAAACCTGGACATTTTTCAAGATGTTACCATTTATTTCCCCACATTCTATATCTTCCATGTCCTTTTCCACAATAAATACTGATGCAAAATACTCATTTAATATCTCCCCCATTTTCTGCGGCTCCACACAAAGGCCGCCTTGCTGATCTTTGAGGGGCCTTATTCTCTCCCTAGATACCCTTTTATCCTTAATGTATTTGTAAAATCCCTTTGGATTTTCCTTAACCCTATTTGCCAAAGCTATCCTCTTTTTGCCCTCCTGATATCCCTCTTAAGTATACTTCGACTGCCTTGGTACTCCTCAAGTCCAGCAATCCTTCTTCAGCGCCTTCTGTTTCGTACCTTCTTGTCATTCTGTTTTCGAACCCACATCACAAACATTGTCATGGCAGCATTTTAACTGTTACTTCGATTTAGCAGAATTATAGAAATGTCTCTTTTCAACCCGCCTGTAGGAATCCAGCACTTTGGCAAATCTATCGATCAGAGCCAAACAGTATGGTGCTGGAAAGGTACAGCAGGTCAGGCAGCATCTGAGGAGCAGGAGAGTCAATGTTTTGGGCATAAGCCCTTCATCAGGAGTTATCACCCAACGTGTGCTTCTTTAGCTTGGCATCAATTTTTATCTGATTACCTTCTTACGCAGTTTTTTGGAAACTTTTACCACATCAAAGGCACTATATAAATTACTAATCTCCGTTTGCTCAACATACACCAATGATATAGGACGTTAGGCCACAGATCGGCGATGATCTCATTGAATGTTGGAACAGGATCGAGGGGCTGAACTCCTGTTCCAATGTTCCTAACAGGGTTCAAAGAGAGGGCTTGCACGTCATTGGTGATTTTGTTCAGTTAGACTTGTTAAATCACAAATCCCGAGCAAATTGTGCTGCTGCACTTTGTAATCTGGTGTTTTGGAATTGCTATGTGGAACCTTGCAGTTCTCGCTCGGTCAATGCAAGTCATCAATCTCATTGTGATGGTGATTCGTTTTGCTTGAAGAGGCAAGAAAGATTTGTCAGTCAGAGTTATAGCCCGTAGCAAAACATTGCCTCATTTAGGGGGAAAAAAAATGAAAGAGTAAAAAACTGCTGAACAGCCTGGATTTGTGAATCAATAACTGTGATATTTCAGAGTTCCTTTATTATAAATAACTCACACATTCAGACAAGGCCTAACTCAGCCTCAAATTCCCTCACCATCTGAACTGATATAGCCTCATGTGTTGAACCATAAGACGTTGTAGCAGAAATAGGCCATTCAGCCCATCAAGATTCGTCCGCCACTCAATGGGACCATGGCTGGCCTCATTAAATGACAGTGTAGACTTGGTGGGCTGAATGGCCTAGCTGTAGATAGGTGGAGTTAGAAAGGTGTGGGTTTGGATTTTTTTTCCAGGCTTGAACCAGCGGCCTCTCAGTGCAGTGTGGAGGGAACACAGCATCAGTTGAGGTGCTGTCTTTATTGTTTCGACATCAAATCAAAGACCCATGTGTAGCTCGAGACAGCAAGAACGATCCCTTCGACTGGGTTTATTGCAGTCTTGTTCTCCTGGTTCCCCAAGAGGGGCAACGGCTGAGCTGGCTTCTGCCACGCAGCTGGACTTGAAAAGTGGCAGCTGCAACAGGTACGCCGGAAGGTTCTGGCAGAGGTGGGAGTTGCCCCCTCCCCTCCTACTGCTGCACAAACAAGATGTCAAAGAGGTCGTTGGCAAAGTTCATAATATGCAGAGCCGAAGGAAGCACGAGGAGGGTCACTGTGAGCTGTGTTGGAAGCCCTGCTGTGAAACTCCACTATAATAGCACAGCATAGAAACAGGAAAACCCAACCCATTATCTCGACAACAGCCTCTGGTTTTTTTTGCCAGTTGAGCACTCTGATCTGAAAGGCCCTGTCGACATCCAGGCTGTTTATCATTCACATGCCGCACACATTCGAATGGCTAAAATGCACAAACAAAAGAGAGAGGGAAAATAGATTTGTTTTGTTTTAAGACAGCAGTTGGTTTGGCTAGCAAATTAATAAAGCATAAATCTAATCAGTTTTGCAGAATAGTAGTCTGAGTAATAAAAGGGTTTTGAAAGAATGACTTTCTGCAACATTAGAATAATGGGCAGCATGTCCTAGATCCAACTCATTATAAATCTATGCTTATTTCATTACAGAGGCGCAGAAGCCCACAAGCTAGTCCGTGAATAACGAAAACAAATGCATAAACAGGCAGTGAGAAGGTAGCGCAGATTTCAGAAAATAAGAAGGTAATTAAATTATTTATTTTTGAAACAAGCTTGAGGTGAGTGCTGCCAGATATTAAGTTACCACAAAATGCTGCCTGATATTTCATTTGTGTTGAATGCCTTTCAGCTCTTTCAGCAGGCTGGTGTGGGTTGGGATTAACCCTCAGCTGGAACCATGTTCGGTCGTTGGCTCTGCTTCTGACACGTCAAGACGCTACATGTCGGTGAGGTTTCCAAACGGTAATGCAGCCTTCCCAAGCTCCACATTGAGAATGGTTCCACCACCATCAGTCAAGTCAGATGAACGTCGCCTTCCTCTGATCTCTGAATCCAATGCTATTCTGACCTCTGCAACTAGAAGGTCACAGGAATACAAGCGCAAAAGTCAAGGCCAGCACCACACTGAGGGAGTTGACATTAGTCAGAAGTTCCCATGGTTTAAAGTTAGATTTATTTAAGATTGTCACGTGCATCTTTCGAGAGTGAAATGTGGATAACGTTACCATGTTCCGCCACCATCTTGCATTACAAAAAAATTACTGAATAAATTGTATAAATTGTTAAATACTGAAAAAAAATATTGAATTGATATTACAGTTGGTTCTGCTATAACCAACATAAATTGGCTTCAACACCATTGAAGAATTTCGACTGTTATTTATAGAATGCAAACTGTCCTTAATCTGCATTGGCTATAATGCGATTGCACTCCCATTAGTTTAAATGACACAATTTTCTGATAACACGAGATCGCACAGGAACAGAACTATCACATCAGAACTGCTAAAACTGATGTTCATCTTTCCCTCTCTGTTGCCTTCACCCTCTCTGCTTCTCTGGGTCCTGACATCCAGCATTGTCCCCAGGGTCCTGCGATCCACTCCTTTCCTGTTCGCCGCTGGCACTGTCGAGCTGACCCCATGATGGACCATCGGCAATAGCAGCAGAAATTGTACTCCAATACAACCTGCCACGTTATGGCCTGGCATATCCCCCAGTCAACCATTACCATCCTGGTTCAATAAAGACCCACAGGAGGGCAATGCCCGGAGATGAGATGTCAACCTGGTGAAGCTACAAAACAGGACTCCCTGTGAGTCAAACAGCATAAGCAGCTAGTGAAAGACAGAGCTAAGCCATTCGATAACCAACAGATTCGAGCTGAATAAAATGCAAAGAACTGCAGATGCTGACAATCTGAAACAAAAACAGACATTTCTGGAGAAATTTAACCAGTCGGGCAGCATCTGTGAAGAGAAAAACAGAGTTAATGCTTTGAGTCCTGGAGCAGAGGGGTGATCTTATTGAGGTTGATAAAATCATGTTGAGTATGGATAGGGTGAATGGGCAAGGTCTTTTCCCCAGGTTGGGGGTGTCCAACATTAGAGGGCATAGGTTTAAGGTGAGTGCGGAAAAATTTACAAGGGACCTGAGGGGCGATTTCTTTTGTGCAGAGGCTAGTGCTTGTAGGGAACAAGCTGCCAGAGGAAGTGGTGGAGGCTGGTACAATTACAACATGTAAAAGGCATCAGGATGGGTATATGAACAGGAAGGGTTTAGAGGGATTATGGGCCAAATGCTGGCAAATGGGACTAGATTAGGTTAAGATATCTGGTCGGTGTGGACGGGTTGGACTGAAGGGTCTGTTTCCGTGCTGTACATCTCTGTGACTCTATGAGTCTACTGATCCTTCATCAAAACTGAAAACAGCTGGGAAATGATGCCCATGACAGTGGGGAGGGGGGTGGGGGGGAAGGAGAGTGAATAGAGTATATATGAAGATGGGACCTAGAGATACAGAGAGAGAGAGAGAGAGGGATAGCCAGACAGAGAGATTGCTGATGATAAACTGAGGGACAGATAAATGCTGGGTGAGGTGCTAAATGGTTGAAAATATGTAGCTATGCTGGGATCAGACCATAAGAAAAGAAGCTAGGGTTTGAGGGGGAAAGTAATGACCATCAAAGAGGGTATTCACTTACTGTCGTTGTTAAACTCAATGTTAAGACCTGAAGACTGTAAGGTACTAGGTGCAAGATGAGGTGTTGTTCCACCAGGTTGCACTGAGCTTCACTTGAGCTCAGCAGCAAGCTAGAGACACAAACATTAAACATCTGCAATCTAATGGACTCCAAAGGCCTACACCCCAGGCATCCCAAAGAAGTAGGTGCATTTTTCAGTTAGCAGGCTGTAACGAGGAGTTACACAGGGATCAATGTTGGGATCTCATCTGGTACAAGCTGGTTAATGTCTTAAACAAAGAGACATGAGCAATATATAAATGTTTATTGACAATATGAAGCCAGTTGGAAGAGCTAGCTGTGAGGGGGAGACAGAGAGATACCAAACAGACACAGACAGGTTGAGTGAGTGAGCAACATGATGGAGTATAATATGTGGATGTGTGAGGCTTTTCACATTAGGAATGGAAAAGCAGAGCGTCCTTTAAAGTAATAGATGCAATCAGTAAATGATATTCAGCAGGACCTAAGACATGCTTGTACAAGAAACACAGAAATTTAACATAAAATAGAACGAAGCTGCAGATGATGGAGATCTAGACAAGGACAGAAATTGCTGGAGAAACTCTGTAGGATTGGCAGCATCTGTGGAGAGAAAACAGTTCACATTTCCAGTACAGTGACCAGTTCTAAAGAAGGGTCACTGGACTCAAAACATTAACTCTGATTTGTTACCAAGCAGTTAAGAAGACAAACAGCATGTTGCCCTTCATTACAAATACAAAGTATGCAGGACTTTGGTGAGACCACATCTGAACTATTCAGGTTTTTGGCTATATATTGAAGGATATCCCTGCTGTGGAGGTGGGACAGCACTCTGGATTGGTTTATGGGATGAGAGAGCTGTCTGTGGATGACAGGCTGTGCAAATTGGGTCTGGTGTTGAGAAGAAAGCAATCTAACTGTATCATAAAAGGATAAACACTGAGGTTGTTTACCCTGCCCAGAGAGTCTGGAAAATAGGGGTACCATCTCAGGACAAGAGGCCAGACTTTCTGCCGACTCATGTCTAAGGACTTCCTAATAGTTCATGGGGAAAAGTAAACCGTAAACTATTGTCAGCAGGTGAGGCACTGAGATAACACGATATGTTTTAAGTAACTCTGTATATGCTACGTAATAGTGACTCTATCATGGGGGGAGTAGAAAACTATAGAAAACTACAAGTACAACTGCTCAGAACTGCCCTGCACACTCCCCAGTGATTCACCCAGTGGCTGCATCAGAATAGGAAGAGCTTTAGTTTGGTTAATAGATTAATCATTTTGTACCCATCACCTCATACAACAATCAGGAGAAACTTCTTCCTTCAAAAACCTTGTGAATCTTTGGAATTCTGTACTCCATCGAAATAACTAGACACAGAGTCACCAAGTCATCCTTTATTTCCATGTGCACAGTACATAGGCTGTGACCAGCCAGGTCAGAGCCAATCCCTAGACTGAGGCGACCTTCTGAATCTCCTGTTTATATTTGTCAGCCAGGGCTCCCTGATTGGCCCAGATTAACAACCCCAATCAGGGATCTCATAGTCAATGAGATCCACCTGGCCCTCGTTCCAATCACAACATCATTCAATGGATAGATTCATGGTGAAACAGACAGGTCTCTCAGTAGGGGGCTGGACAATGTGATCCAGGGAGTAGGCAGAACAGTGGAGCTGAGGCAGATGTCAGCTATGGTCATATTGAATGAGGGAGCAGGCTTGGGAATGGGTGAATGGTCTACTTCTGCTCCTAATTCTCATGTTCAATCACTTTTACCCAGACTGTAAGCGATCTGAACTTCCTGCTACAGTTTGTCACTGGGCATCTGATCCGCCTTTTGGCATGTCCTGCCGTGTTATTTACACCATCATTCCTGACGCTTGGCTCCCTGTTTCCTTTCTTCTTGTAAAGAAAAATGGAAAGGCGACAGAGAGATCGTCACAGAACTCCTGCCTGTCTTCAACATTGAGCAGAACAGAAGTTGGATTTCAGGAGTAGTACAATTACAGGCCTAGAAATGGATATCGCTTAAGTCCTTGGACTTATTCGAGGATCCAATTGAAACTAATTTACGACTTAAGCTGATCTACCTCACTGGTCCCATATCTTACTTCTCTGGGTGGCATTCATTGCATCATAGAATCCCATGGAATGTGGAAAGAGGCCATTCGAGCCATTGAGTCTGCATCAACCCTCCAAAGAGCATTCTACCCAGACCCCCACCCTATCCCCAAAACCCCACGCCTAGCCTGTGCACTGCAGGCAATTAGGCACGGCCAGTCCACCTAACCTGCACAGCTTTGGACGGTGGGAGGAAACCTGAGCACCCGGCAGTTACATACGCAGACACGGGGAGAACGTGCAAACTCCACACTGACAGTCACCCAGGGCTGGACTCGAATCTGCGTCTCTGGAGCTGTGAGGCGGCCATGCTAACCACTGAGCCATTGACTCCATAAGGTAACTCAAGAGAAACCCTCAGAAATGTAATGAAAGTGGACTTTGAGGAAAGCTTGAATTCTGTTCTAATTGCAACAATACAGCTTTTAGCAGGTTCGTGTAGGGTGGTTAGCAACACAGGAAAATACTAAAAGACTTCTGTGAGAGGAAACAGTGCATGCTTCATTTGGTCCAGACACAAATAGGCCTCCTCCTGACCCACTGCCCTGCAGGTATCCTAACTGGAGATTAATTATTCATCACAGCTCTTAACAGCCAAGCAGAATTCCTGGTAAAATCAGAAATTACCAGGAGGGATACACAGCTCAGATTTCTTGCTGACCACATGTATTCTGCACACATTAATTTTGAACGTCTGTAAAATTCCAAAAATCAACTGCCAGCAAACAACTGCTGCAAAATTGACACCAAATTCTAGTTAGGTCCCTTAGTAAAGACTATAACGATTAGCGCACAAATCCCAAATCCAAACGTCCTCTGATCTTTTCCTCGATTGCAGAAAACACCGACATTTTATTTTCATCAAAGAATATTATTGCACAGACAGAATCTCGATTTTACGACTGCGCCTTCAGTTGCCTGAGGCCTGAGCACTCTTGTTCGAGCTTTCCATCTCTGACTCTTCCTTGAAAGCTACCTCTTTGACCATCAGATGTCACAACAGCTTACACAACAGGAGGGTTCTTTGTGGCACAGTGGTAGTGCCCTTATCTCTGAGCTAAGTATCCTCGGTTCAAATCCCACCCTGCTCCTGAGGTGTGTAATGACATTGCTAAGCAGGTTGATTAGAACTTTTTTTAAACTAGCTGTGAAGCACCAAAGGAAACCGCATTTTACAAAAAAATGTTATCAATGAGTTATTGATATTTCTTTTTTGGCATTGAGCATATGTTTTGTCAGTCATTGGGGTGAGTGTAGGAAGCATGTGAGTTTCCATATTCTGTATTTATGACTAACAAAAATGCCATTCACAAAACATCAACTAACACAGGGCAGCATGGTGGCTCAGTGGTTAGCACTGCTGCCTCACAGTAGCAGGGCCCCAGTTTCGATTCCAGCCTTGGGTGGAGTTTGTATGTTCTCCTTGTGTTTGTGTGGGTTTCCAATAGGGAGCTCCTGTTTCATCTTTTAGTCCAAAACACTGAAGGCTAGCTGGGTTAGCCATGCTAAATGTGGGGTCCCAGGGATTGGGTGAGATACTCTTCAGAGGGTTAATGCCCTTTCAATGGGCCAAATAGCCTCTTTCTGCACTGTAGGCATCCTATGCAAAAGACCAAAGATATTAACCAAAAACAAGTTGCTCATCTTCAGTGAAAAAAAAACACAAAGTGTAAAAACTACAAAAGCAAAAGGTACACAATGACACAGAAATGAATTTGCTCCATAGTCTTGGTTGCCATCTTGGATTCTCACCAGAGGTAAGAAGTCTTGTATTGGAAATGAGCTTTGTAATATGAATGATAAAGGCATAAAAATACTTACAGGCAAGTCACAGAATTGCCAAAACACCAGTGTCTTGAGTTTAAAATACACCTACACTGTTTGACTCAAAGCCGCGACAAAGTGCCTTTCTTAACGGTGTCTGAGGTTGTGAACAACCGTAGGGATTAACAGGATAGACATAGCAACCGGCCAGTGACAACTCTTCTTCAGTGATCCGCTGGGTTTTTATTATCCCAGAGCTGTGTTTATGGTGTTCAACCACACTGGCCATTCACACATACCAAGTCCTCACGCCTCTCCACCATTCTCTCCTCCTTTAAGACATTCCATAAAGCCTAACTTTGGATCTCTTGCCTGAACACCTCTTTCCATGACATGGCACCCAATTCTGTTTGGTAATAATTTAATTGAAGCACCTTGAGGCTTTTCAATGCAGGTTAATGTTATGTGTAAGCTTCACTGATGGACAATTATTGTGGGTGAAACTACTTCGAATGAGAAGAAAAAAAAGGAAAGAAATGTTAAAGTTTTACACCTATGGCCATGAGAGTTGTACTGGTAAGGCTATAACTCATGGCAGTGATATGGAAGTTAGCAGGTCAAAAGTCAGCAGTCAGTCCTCCTGGTGAGGCATTGTGGGCCAGCCAGCAACCGGACAGCAGGAAAAAAAACATTTTGTTCTGCAACAGCCCCAAGTCAAGCAGAATCTGTATGTGGAGAGCAATGATAGACATTGTAGAGAAGATCAATCTGCCGGATTTAAGGCAAAATGGTATCTGATGGGTGAACACTTATAACGCCTGATGCCTTCCTTGTTAATGGTGATGGTCAATTGTGCTACACATTATGGCTTCCACCGATGGCCACACTCTGCAAATAAATTGGGAAAATCCAGCTATTGAATATTTGGATAGAAACTTTATGAATGCCTGAGCAGATTAAACACTGTTCCAATTAATAGCCAAATATCACAATAGTATTCTCAACCATGCACACTGCCCAGGGACATGTTCCTGTATACCTAATAACAATAACACATTCACATTTAAAAAGCTGACATTTTCATATTCAGGGAGCTTAGTAAATTAAACCCTGCCTCTATTGCACAAGATTACTGATGCTTTTTCTCGCAAATTCCACGACTCTGCTATTTTCCCATTACAACCTCTGGCCTATACCTTTGATTCTAACATAAGATGCTGACTGTAGCATAAAATAACTACTGTAAGATTAAAAATTCGACATAATTACATTCAGAAATTGATTCACGGTGTGGAGTTTGGTTCTGTCCATTGGGTGGAGACTAAGGAGACAGGATTTATCTGCTACCCCTAAAAATAAGGCAAGTTATGGGGTGAGGGAGGGGTGCAGCTGTAGATTCGGAAGAGCAGATTTCACACTCATCTCCATCCTTCCTGCCGACGGTCCAATTGAGGCTCTGAGGTGCCAACTGGTGGGGTGGCACGGTGGCTCGCACTGCTGGGTCGCAGTGTCAGGGATCCGGGTTGAGGTCTATGTGTAGTCCAGGGGAGTTGACCTTCTGAATGTGGAGTCATAGCCCTTGCATCATTTGCAAAGACAAGAAATTTAGATGTATGTTTTGAGGGAGTTTTGTCAGGATCAGAATCAAAACCAAAAATACAGTCTTTATCATCAATACTTGGGTTTATTTAAAAGGAAACATTGGAGTGAGATTCATTCAAGAAAGATCATGATGACATTACCAATTGACAGCGGAGGGATTGGTGCGAGGGATGGGGGAATCTGTTTGATTATATCCCACCTTTGGACAATCTTGTGAGGAGTTTGCACATTCTCCCTGTGTCAGTGTGGGTTTCCTCCCACGGTCCAAAGATGTGCAGCTTAGGTGGATTGGTCATTCTAAACTGCCCCACCGTGTCCAGAGATCTGCAGGAATTAGTCCGGGATTGTGGGGCTTGGGTGGGATGCTCTTTGGAGGGTTGGGGTGGACTACCTGGGCCAAATGGCTTGCTTCCATACTGTAGGGATTCTACGGTGACCGCTCCATCCTGAGTCAACAACTAGGATGGGGAGGCCACTCAGTTTTTGTTTAAAAGGCCTTCTTATAAATGTTATAAATTGCTCAGATATTACACAGCTCAAGAGGAGGTCGGACAGATAAACAGGCCTCCTGGCTCAGGGAAAAGGACACTACTGCTGCACCACAACAGCCCTCACTAAGTCGGTGCAGAGGAGGGGACTCCCTCCTGATCCCACATCCTCCAGAGGGCACCCATGGATGGGATAGCCAACTGGGAGACCACACCACCTACTGTCAGTCGGGTCAACCATGGCGTCTGCCCTCACTAGAGCTTTCCTGAAGTGACCACATCAAACCTAACCAGGCATCAGGGTCCTCCTCTGTGCTGACTGAACCCCTAACGGTGACCATAGCCTGATAGCCCTGGCATTGTCTGGCAGCTTTCGGGTACACAACCTTGTCCCTAAGGGAAAGGGCCTCTTGCTACCTGATTGTTATTCATTTGATTCATTTGCCTGATTGATTTAACCGAAAATGATAAGGTGAGCTCCCTATCCCCCCATTCAGCCAATACATGGGGCAACAGTCATTAAATCCAGGTCATAATACTCAGCTTTAGCAACTGAACTTTACATTTAAAGGAAACAGAAATAGCATCTGCATAAGGGTCATTGGATGTTTTCAGGCTATTTTCACAATTAAACCCAGCTGCCTTGCACAAACCTGCTTCGAATTAGTTCCACCTAGAAATGAAAAGGGGCAAGGACTTTTGTGATGAGGTGGTAGAGCCCGTACCTCCGAACCAGGAGACCTGGGTTTGAGTCCTGCCTAAACCAGAGGGTGGTATAACGTCCCTGAATAGGGTGATTCTTCCAAAATATACAAAAGGGCAAACTGGGGGGATGGAGAGAGACGGGAAAGCTGACAGGCAGTCTATAAGTAACAGCATGCAAGAAAATTGTCCTGTCAGCGCGAATCTGTTACAAAACTCTCGCTCTCCTGTTAAATGTTCACCTCAGCGAAAAATTTCCACAACAATACATTGTTCATTAACTCTTAAAGTCTGCCGTGAGGTTCAGTGAATGAATTTTAGACATGAATTTTTATTCTCAGTAACTGACTCTTTGTTGTTCAGAGAATCCATATTTCGTGTTTGAATTCAAACACATTTCAGGACGAAACCAATCTGCTCCCACACAACCCTGTGGCAGCTGTGGCGAGTAAAAGAGCTATTATCTTACCACACAACATCTGGTACAAAAATGTGCTTAGGAGGTAAATGTATTGGAGTGGGATCCAGTTTATTATCATACACAATTTAACAATCATACTTCGATAGAATCAAACAGATTCCCCCATCCCTCCCACCAATCCCTCCTCTGTCAATTGGTAATGTCATCATGATCTTTCTTGAATGAATCTCACTCCAATGTTTCCTTTTAAATAAACCCAAGTATTGATGATAAAGACTGTATTTTTGGTTTTGATTCTGATCCTGACAAAACTCCCTCAAAACATACATCTAAATTTTTTGTCTTTGCAAATGATGCAAGGGCTATGACACCACATTCAGAAGGTCAACTCCCCTGGACTACACATAGACCTCAACACGTCAAAGTTGCAAGCACTGCTCCTGTTGTCATAGTTACACCTTCTGTAGACCAAATATTGTTTCTCCAGTTGTCTCATTCCCACATCTCTATGCCTTGCCCCCCCCCCCCCCCCCCGCTTCCCCGGCCCCTATACCTATCGCTACCCTACCTCCCCAGCCTTTATCTTGTCAGAGACCTTGCCTTTTGCCCATTCCCCATCTCTGAGCTGCTTCAAATCTGCTGCCTCCCTCTTTCATCTTTCTTTTGTTAGCGGGGAAATGAAATGACATTGAATCTTGAAGCAAAAAGATGAAACCAGGATTTTAACGCAACGCCTTGGTTGAAACACTGTGTTTTAAAAATGGAGGAATGAACTGAATGAATAGTTTGAGCAGAAAGTTCCGGAGCAAGAGGCACAGATGACAGAAACGACAGCTTCGAATGAAAGAGAGAGAGAGAGAGAAATACACAGAGACTGGAATTCCTGATGAAGGGCTTATGCCCAAAACATCGATCTTCCTGCTCCTCGGATGCTGCCTGACCTGCTGTGCTTTCCCAGCAACACACTCTCGACTCTGATGTCCAGTATCTGCAGTCCTCACTTTCTCCTACATTCTCCCCATGCCTGTGTGGTTTTCTTCCGGGTGCTCCGGTTTCCTCCCACAATCCAAAGGTGTGCAGGTTAGGGTGGATCGGCCATACTAAATTACCAATAGTGTCCAAGGATGTGCAGGCTAGGTGGGTTAGCATGGGAAAAGGCAGGGTTACAGGGATAGGGTAGGGAGTGGGTCTGGATGGGATGATCTTTGGAGGGTTGATCCTATGGGTCGAATGGCCTGCTTCCATACTATAGGGATTCTATAATCTGAACACCATGCTTTCTATGGCGAGGGTTCCTGACCACAGGCTACTCCCACTCCACCATTCCCACTGACCATTCACAATAACTCCTTACATGCTTCCTCATATCATCATCCCCAACCCCTCTCCCTCTATATGCTTCTGGGCTCTCTCCCCCTCCCCAGTCCTGATGAAATGTTTCGGCCTGAAACATTGACTTTCCTGCTCCTCGGATGCTATCTGATCTGCTGTGCTCTTCCAGCTTCACATTTACTGACTCTGGCTTCCAGCATCTGCAGACCTTCCTGTCTCTTACTCCCTGACTCCTCCATCATAGAAAACTAGGTATGCATTGCCATAATGTAAGGGATTTAAATATCAAAGGAGCTAAGAATGCCATTGAAGGGCACCAGCAGAAAGCATAGGGTCTTTCACTAGAGGGTAATGTTAATGAAACTTCGAAAACATTTTTCAGGTTCTTTGTAGTTTTTTATTATTGTTGTTTCTTTGAAGCATTTTGAATATTATCGTTATTAATTAATGTACATATCACTTTTTAAACATTTCAGAAAATTGCTATTTAATAATTTTAAATGCAAATAGTTTTCCTTGTGTTATCTTCATTTCCACTGATTCTCGGTGACTGAGGGGGTAAGGGAGTCGGCGTGGCACCTGAGTAGGGAGAGAAATCACAGAGTCTGGCACTACTTTTTGATACCTCAGTGCTTCCCCGTGACCATGTTTAACCCCCAACTTTATACCCTCTGGTGCCTAGAATTGAGGTTGAACGGTTTCATAAAGACAAAACAGCTTGGGTTTTGTAGTCTCCGTCGAACGTCCATCTGGTAACAGTATGCTAGGCTTTTCAACCTTGACTCCCAATTCCCTGGATCTTCCTTTCCTTGGCAGGTTTGGAACTGGTCTATCTTCTTTGTGACCTCCTTGTCTGCTCCCCAACACTCCAAGCAGCCTCCTTGTCTCCTTTTTCAAAACTTAATTCACAGGATGTGAGCATCGCTGGCCAGGCCTGCATTCATTACTCATCCCTATCTATTCTACTGCCCCTGGTCTCTCCAAACGAACCAACACAGTTTCCGTGTCTCCCACCACTCCTCTCTTTCCCAACCCCCTTACAGCCTTTCTGTCCCCCCCCGCCACCCCTCTTCATCTCCCTCCTGATGCACTTTAAATACATTCCTCTCCTCCCTACAGTAACAGAGCTGGATCAGTGTTATTTGTGGGTGTCAATCACACACCACATTAAGTTAGTGGCTCCATGGAGCTGCACTCCATTGGATGAGATTGATGGATCATTTAGGATACTGAGATACTGACAGGAGTGTATGGTCCAGAGGTAAGTACAGGTCTCCCGGAAGTGAAAGCATTGCATTCAACCAATACTTATTAAAGAAACCTCTACTGCTGGTCACACCCAGATAAGATTTCAGATACAAATAGTAATCTGATTGTGTAGAAATTTGATATTGCTGAAAGAAAAGACACATTGTATCGAAGTTTTTCATCTTGCGCTCATCAGGACAATTCACAAGAATGTCAATAAAGAGAAAACTAACATTGAGACTGTGTGAGAGAAGGGTATCATTTGGTTGTATTTCTGCAAATGGATACCATTTGCTGGATAATCCTGAGGGTGAAAAGAATTTCATTGACAAAAAATTTAATATTTTCAGTCAGGTTCATAGCGTGCTGCGCATGCGTGTTCTGGAAGCTGCAGATATTAGTACACAGGGCCCTGATCCTTACAGACAGAGAGAATCTGTGTACACTGTTTGTCTCTGTTTCAACTCAACAAAATAGGCAACAGCCATTTGCTGCTTCTCAGGGCAATACCTTATCCAATCAGAGTCAACCTGTTTGGTTTGAAATGTAAATAAAGCCCGGCAGCTAACTGTCAATCATCATTAGATGCTACATTCTCCATGGCAATGTCTCAACCATTCAGACTCCATTAAAATCACTGCATCTTGTCAACACACAATAGACGTTAGTCCCACTAATAATCTGCAACTCACTTATCCCCCTTTAAATACTGGATTTTTAAAAATGTCAATCATTTTATTCACAACAGATACAAACTAAGCTCAAGGAACATTGAATTGAATAGAATAGAATACCTACAGTGTTAAAACAGGCCATTCAGCATCCCATCCCATGGCTAATCCACCAAATCTACACATCCCTGGACACTATGGGCAATTTAACATGGCTAATTCACCCAACCTCCACATCTTTGGACTGTGGAAAGAAACCCACGCAGACACAGGGAGAATATACAAACTCCACACAGACAGTCACCCGTGGCTGGAATTGAACCCAAGTCCCTGCCGCTTTGAGGCAGCACTGCTAACCAGTGAGCTACTGTGTCACCCATACCTCACGTCTCCTGACAGTTCCTTTTCTGTGAATATTTATCTCCCACACATAGTTTGTTGAAATAGTGACTGCACAACTCTTTCTAACTGAAAATCAAATGAGCATGTTAGAGTTTACTTGATGTAGGACGCAGTGGTAAAATTGCAATTCTCAATGCAAGAAATTAGCTAGGGAGCACCTGCAAGATAAAAGGGAGGGAAACTTGATAAATGGGCCTAAAGCCTTTCAAAAGAAGAGAAGTAAAAAGGCTTTCATGCCTTCAGGTTGTCTGAAAACACTTTACAGTTACTGAAGTACTTTTGGTATGTAATCACTGATGTTTTATGGGGAATATTATATATGCAGGGACGTGGTCTATCCACTGGACAAAAAACTTCTTGTAAGACAAGGCATTCATGAAGGAATCTCTGATGGGCATTATCAACAATGCTTTTTGTGTAGCAGAATTTCTGGGCTATATATTTTGTAAAAGCATTTGTGTTAAAAGCAGAGACTGTGTTTCAGTCGATTTTGCAAACCTCAGGGCACAATGCCTACTACACCAGAAATGATCTCACAAATTGAATAAAGAGAGAAAGCTTTTGCCTGTCTCCGGCTCTTCCAGAAATCCACCTCTCCAACACAATCGTGTGTTTTTTTTAAAAAAGACTAAACCGCTGGAAGCTTGGCTATGGTGTGGAAATGATGAGCCCTGAATCATTTAGCTACAAGGACAATGGTTTCTGTTCACTGGGTATAGCTGTGAATCAAAATGTAATTCTGTTAAAATTCATCTGGCTTTCCAATAATAATTATTGGCCAGCACACAGGGACAATAGCCTACCCCTTCTTTGAGATGATGCAATGGGATCTTCGACAGTAGTTTGAACAGCACCCAAATTACAGTACCTCTAACCGTGCAGTGCTTCCTCAGTACTGCGCTGGACAAACACTCTGGAATTTGCACTCAAGCCTTGGTGTGGGACTTGATCCTCGAATTATCTGAATCCGAAGCGAGTATTCTATAAACAGAACATCCAGCAAAAATGGTTCGTGAGATACTCAATCATAGCAGAAATGTTACCATACTCAGAAGTGTGGTGCTGGATAAGCACAGCAGGTCAGGCAGCGTCCAAGGAGTAGGAGAATCAACGTTTCAGGCATAAGCCCTTCATCAGGAATCAGCCCATAATGTCGATTCAGATGCTGCCTGACTGGCTGTGCTTTTCCAGCACCACACTCTCAACTCTGATCTCCAGCATTTGCAGTCCTTACTTTCACGTATACTCAGGGATCTGCGTGGTAATGTGTCTTTTTGGCATTTTCTTGTCTATCCTCACAATGTAAAGGCAATTATAATGTAATTGGAAAGGAAGACAAACTATCAAGCGCTTTTTAAAAAATGAAAGAACTGCGGATGCTGTAAACCAGAAACAAAACCAGAAGTTACTGGCAAAGCTCAGCAGGTCTGGCAGCATCTGTGGAGAGAAAGCAGAGTTAATGTTTCGGGTTGAGTGACCCCTTCCTCAGAACTAGTCCTCAGTCTGTTTTGAGGGAGGGCCACCGGATTCGAACCATTGGCTCTGATTTCTCTCCACAGATGCTGCCAGACCTGCTGAGCTTTTCCAGCAATTTCTGTTTTTGTATCAAGTACGTTTGACAGACTTGAAGATCAGGTAGGTAAACATCAACCCCAGGGCATCAATGTGGACTTCAACAGTTTGCTCAATTCCCCTTCCCCTACCTGACCCCAGTTCCAAACTTCGGGCTTTTGCCCGAAACGTCGATTTTCCCGCTCCTCGGATGCTGCCTGAACTGCTGTGCTTTTCCAGCACCACCCTAATCTCGCCCCTTGAAGGTCAGGTAGGTCTATGAAATGCAGCAATCAGGCATTGCAATTCTTCAAGTGCCACCATCAGTAGCGTCTTGGAAACAAGCTTACTTAAAAACATAGGAGACCAGCAAAGTCTTCACAAACTTTAAACAAAATAATAGTTTCACAGTCAAACATTCATGTCATTGTGTAAAGATACAAATTTCGCATTGGTTCTTAAGTAGCATCTTTTGAACCGATGAACCAGTCTTCATCATGCTTCATGTTGCTACTAACAAGTCACGTACAATAGTAAAGACTAACACCTTCATAAACAGCATGCCATTTGAAGGATGTAGAAGATTCAACAGTGCTATTACTAAGAATATCCCGAGTCCAGAGTAATATTTATCTGTCAACCAGCACAATTAAAGTAGAATACCTGGTTGTTACCACATTATTATTTATTTGTGGGTGCTTGTCCTGTGCAAATTGTCATTATTTTAATTTATTGAAACCTTACGTAAGAAATGCGTGTTTTGTACACACTGAGTTGGTGATAAAATGCGATATAAATTCAATTTTCTTTTGCAATAATGTCGTCTTGATACAGCATTGCGCTAAGTTCCATTTCAAAAATAGGATGCAATCTTCATTCAGTGATCAGAAATGCAGCATTTGCTAATTAGCATGGAGAAACACACACATTTGGCGTGACATCATGATGATTAATGTCAGGGTACACATTTGCCAGTATTATTAAAAGGAATATCCAGACAAGGCACATCACACTAAACCTTTAGGAACCTAGTCCCATTTCACTCTTACTGATGAATATGGACAGACAATGTACCTCATTTGCAAAGCATCACTGAGTGATCCTCCAGATCAGTGAGTCTGCAAACTTGGAATAATCAATTCCTAAGCCATTCCATTTAATCCACCACATGGAACGCAACCAAATAAAATAGAGAACATATGCAAAATTGAGTAGCTTTGGAAAACATGGCAAGACGTAGAACGTCGGCAGAACCTGATCAACATGGACTGTGATGAGAAATGTGACGGAATAATGTGCCAAGTCCAGCGAGGCCTATCTCGATGTGGTGAACAACAAGGTCCATCATTTAACTAAGTTCCAGATGTCAAGTCAAGAGTTCTGTTAAGTAGGGTCAAGTTGCCTATTAAGGGGGATTATCGCTTACTAACAACCTTATTAACTGCAGAACTCACCTCATCAATCTGCAGCTTTTTATGGTACTGTCTGTTGGGAGCAAAGTAGATGCTGAGAATTCTCAATGTGCAAGTCACAGCAGGTAGCTTCAGCAATTGCTCCAAAAGACTTCCTCCTTAGGCACTATATCTCAGGCACGCTCCATGGGTGCTGACCAAACAGACCATCCATTGTCTATGGGTATTGGCATCTGATAAATACCAGCCTCTAAGCTCCCTCATGGCACATCTTCAATCCACTTCCAGGACACGTCAGTACTTCAACGCTGTCCTTTGAGGGACAACGGTACCTACCATTGCAATGCTGCAGCAAGGACAGCGTCTGCGTAAGGACATTCACATAGTTCATGGAGTAAACCAGGTTGGATCTATGGGCTGTGAGCTTGCTCAGTTAGTGCTTACTTACTCTGAGCCTACTTGGATGCTCCTACAGCTACCTTACTTTGGCTTTGCCTTTTGGCCTCTTGCCCCTCAACCAGAGATACCAAGCCCAGAGTTCTGATGCATTGCTGTGTTGTTTATCAGAAATGCAAAGGCAAGGGCTTGTCATGCTGGTCAGCAGTCCTCAGTAAACACAAGGGAGATAGCCTTTGGTCAGGGGTCCCAGCACAGTAGCAGTCTCTGCTGTCAGCTTGGAGACTTGGAAACAAAAGTCAGTGGCTTGAAGTGGTTAGAGTCAGGATTCTCTCCACACAAGGGATGAGGAGATGAATATTGGCAGCCCATTACAAACGTTCCCTCGAATTTCTTTCCAGCCTAACAGACGCCTGAGGTCAGTGCACAACAGCAACTTCGGGAAGTGGTAGAAATGCCAGGAAGATTGACACACATGGGGCTTTCCCAATCACTGTGCCATCTTAGAGGGAACAAGGAGAGAAAAAGAAAGGCTTTCCCTTTAATAGCATTTTTCATGACCTGAAGAGATTATCAAAGCATTACACTTCCAATTACTTTTGAAATGTAGTCACTGGATGACCATAAGAAATGCAACATCTGATTTGCATGTTGCAAGATCCCTCAAAAAAACAATAATTTTATTTGATTTAATTTGATTTGCTTTGATTTGATTTGATTTATTATTGTCACATGCACCTAGGTACAGTGAAACGTTTTGTTTTGTGTACAGTACAGGCAGGTCATACCATACAAAGTGCATTAGCGTAATAGAACAAAGCAAATAATACAACATTACAGCTGCAGAGAAGGTGGATAAATAGCGAGATCAACATTAAATCTATAATTAGAGAGATCTATTTAGTATACTAATAACAGTGGGGAAGAAGCTGTTCTTGAAGCTGTTGGTACGTGTGTTCAAGCTTCATATCTTCTGTTGAAAAGTGTGGTTCTGGAAAAGCACAGCCGGCCAGTCAGCATCCGAGGGGCAGGGGAGTCGACGCTTCAAGCATAAGCTCTTCATCAGCCTCATTGCTCAAAACATTGACTCTCCTGCTGCTCGGATGCTGCCTGACCTGCTGTGCTTTTCCAGCACCACACTCATCGACTCTAATCTCCAGCATCCGCAGTCGTCACTTTCTCCTTTTGTATCGTCTGCCTGACGGAAGAGGCTGGAAGAGATTGTAATGGGGTGGGAGGGGTTTTTGAATATGCTGGCTGCCTTTCTGATGCAGCATATAGATGGAGTCAGTGGATGGGAGGTTGGCGTGTGTGCTGGACTGGACTGTGTTCACAACTCTCTGTACTTTTGAGAAATGCAATTTCAATCAAAGCAATAATAATCTGGCTTTGCAATGGCAATTGAGGAATAAATATTGACCAGGACAGCAAGATAAATCACCTGCTCTTTGTTGCAAAAGTTGGACCTTTAATTTCCAGCTGAGAGATAAGATGGGGCCTCAGTTTAACATTGCATCTGAGATCTGATGGTGCAGTATTCTCTTGGTGTTATCACACTGGGGAATCAGGCTAACAAACCTGAATGGGATTTGAAGCCATGACTAGCTAACTCAGAAGTCCAAGTATTACCAGTTGGCACATTTGAGCACTTTAATACAATGCAACATCCCTAAAAGATAATCCCAAACAACCCCAGATTTAGGGGTTGAGAAGATAGTTTTATAAATTAAAGTGTTGATCCAGACTAAAATGGGCAACTTTCATCATGTTCTACAATCTGGCAAAGTAAGCCAACATTGAAATGACCACAGGCTCCACATATTTGGATTATAATTGTCATACAGGAGATCAAAGTCCACACAAGCCCATCTTTCTAACTCTTCACCCCCACCATCCCTTTGTATGGCTGAGTGTCCCAGAATCAAAGGAAATCCAATGGCCAAGAGTCCAAAGTGACTTTACTGAGGTTAGGAACAAGAGAAGGAGTTGGCAGACTGGATGCTTGGGCCTGGGACTTGGTAAAAGAAGCAGTAAAATGATTTGCATCAGTTTGAGAGGCATTGCAAACAATAGTATTAATCCCATGGAAATTAGAAAGTGGGTTCAGCCAGATTATCAGAGTCACGAGCAAACAGATCCATAAAGGGGAAGAATGTTACTTTCTTCTCAGGATGTTAAGGCTTCGATCACTAAAATCATGGGATTTTGAGGTTTTCGAAGGTGAGATTTCCTGGAATTCATTAATTGCAGAGAAGAGAAAGACACTCTCCAACTCGTATCAAGAAGCGATTCATTCGAGTCAAACAACTGAGGCCAGGGTAGAGAAGGAGAAGCATTTTTTGATAATCCACACAATCGTGTGGAGGTGGTGAAAACAGTGGCTTCATGGTTTGATCTATAATCAACAAATCTACAGTCAAATTTTTGACACTTTCCCGCATGGTGATTTCCAAATGTGGTTTCACAGGTCCAGTACAGGCTCCATAGAAGTCACCAATGGTAAGTGACAGAGTAGTACAGTCAGAGAGATGTAGAACTGGGCAGAAAGGTGGCAAATGGAGTTCAATGTAGCTAAGTGTGAGGTGATTCACTTTGGTAAGAGTAATAAAAAGATGGGGTACTGGGCTAATGACGGATACTTGGTAGTGTGGATGAGCAGAGGGATCTTGGTGTCCATGTATACAGATCTTTGAAAGTTGCCACCCAGGTAAATAGTGCGGTGAAGAAGGCATATGGCGTACTGGCTTTTATTGGTAGAGGAATTGAGTTCCGGAGTCCTGAGGTCATGTTGCAGTTGTATAAGACTCTGGTGCGGCCGCATCTGGAGTATTGTGTGCAGTTTTGGTCGCCATACTATAGGAAGGATGTGGAGGCACTGGAACGGGTGCAGAGGAGGTTTACCAGGATGTTGCCTGGTATGGTAGGAAGATCGTATGAGGAAAGACTGAGACACTTGGGGTTGTTTGCATTGGAGAAAAGAAGGTTTAGGGGTGACTTGATAGAGGTGTACAAGATGATTAGGGGTTTAGATAGGGTCGACAGTGAGAATCTTTTTCCACGTATGGAGTCAGCTATTACAAGGGGGCATAGCTTTAAATTAAGGGGGGGTAGGTATAGGACAGATGTTAGGGGTAGGTTCTTTACTCAGCGAGTCGTGAGTTCATGGAATGCCCTGCCAGTAGCAGTGGTGGACTCTCCCTCATTATGGGTATTTAAGCGGGCATTGGATAGGCATATGGAGGATAGTGGGCTAATGTAGGTTAGGTGGGCTTGGATCGGCGCAACATCGAGGGACGAAGGGCCTGTACTACGCTGTATTCTTCTATGTTCTATGTTCTATGTACAGCATGGAAACAGACCCTTCAGTCCAACTTTTCCATGTCAGCAAGATATCCTAAAGTAACCTAGTCCCATTTACCAGCACTTGGCCCATATCCCTCCAAACCCTTCCTATTCATATACATATCCAGATGCCTTTTAAATGTTGTAATTGTACCAGCCTCCACCACTTCCTCTGGCAGCTCATTCCATATATGCACCACCCTCTGTGTGAAAAAGTTGCCCCTTGGGTCCCTTTTAAATCTTTCCCCTCTCACCTTAAACCTATGCCCTCTACTTTTGGACACCTGGGAAAAAGACCTTGTCTAGTCACCCTATCCATGTCCCTCATGATTTTATAAACCTCTATAAGGTCACCCCTCAGACTCTGATGGTTCATGGAAAACAGCCCCAGCCTGTTCAGACTCTCTCTTTAGCTCATTCCCTCCAACCCTGACAGCATCCTAGTAAATCTTTTCTGACCCAGTGTGAAAGGTCGGATTCCGACTGCTACACCAGCTCCACCCAAACACAAAGCCCCCACAAGGGCAGGAGCGGCAACATAATCGACAGCATCAAGTCACAGGCCACCTCTTTAAAAACATTCTAGCATGGGGTGGAGGTGTCATTGGCAAGGCCTGCACTTGTTGCTCATCCTTAACTGCCCTTGAACTGAGAGGCTCCTTACGCCATGTCTGAGAGCAGTTCAGAGTCAACCACATTTGGGGCTGGTCTGGAGTCACACTCAGGGCCAATCAGATAAGGCTGGCACATTTCCTTCTGTAAAGGCCATTGGCGAATCAGATGTGGCTTTATCTAGTCATCATTAGGTTTTCAGTTCAGACTTTAATAACACTGTCTCGCCTGATAGGATTTGAACCTTGTGCTCCCACAATATTAGCCTGTGGTTCAGGAATACAAGGCCAGTACCACCATGCCACCAATTCCCTTTAACTCCATCTACCTTCCTTCATCATTGTTGCATTGAAATCCTGGACAGCCCTGTTGTAGAAGTAAGGTCTCTTGTGTTATTGTGGTAGTGTTCCTATCTCTGAGCCAGGACATCTGAGTTCAAGCCCCATCTGCACTGGACATATGTAACAACATCCCTGAACAGGTTACGTAGAAATTATTTGCACCACTACTGAAGCAGCAGTTGGTTTTATGATGATGCTGCCTCCTAAAGACAGCCAAGGGTCGGCAGTAAATAAGACCCCCCATGCCATGGGAACAGAAAAGAGGCCATTAATTAGAATGAAGAATTATAATTGCCACTATGTAATGGGTTACAGGTTTTGTTTATTTTAAATTAAAGGGGGCCCCTATGAGTGATTCTGGGGTCATTGGCAGAGAGGGTGATGATACTGAGGAGCAAGTTCAACATTGAGAACAAAAGACTGCTGTCTGCGGACCACAGAACAGGAGTAACAAACACGCCAATCATCAACAACATTCCAGCGCTATATATTGCAAGTGACTGGCTGTTGGCATTTCAGTCCAGGGGTCACTTTCAATCAAAACCTCCGTGGCAAATTCGGCCCGAACCAAAACCCTGTGAAATTGACGGCATGTATGTGGTGTGTCACGGGAAACAGGAGTAATCGACAACATCAAGAGAACTGCACCTCACTGGAGCGGATGGATAAGGCTTGTTTTAAATTCAGGATAACAATGTGTGCCAGAGGATGTTTCAGTAGCAATCTGAGTGCATCTCTGCAAATACGCAGCAGCAATTCTGTGGGGAACCTCTGGGCAAGACTGGAGCAGTGGACCGTAATCTCACTTGGGGTTATTACGTTTTGTGCATGTTTAGCAGCTCGCAGAGAGAAGGAGTGGAGAGACAACCTCTGGATAAAATTATTTCTGAAATATTTAGAGAGCTATCCACATTCATTTAAATACCACAGGTAAACGGGGAATAGTTGCAGGAGATTTAAAATTATTTGAAGAGTGTTCAGTAGCAAATCTCAATCAATGATTAAGAAGCACAAAAGACAGAATATTGAAACCATTGCGTACTGTTAACCATGTGCATGAGAAAAGCAAGAAGACAATGACATTATTAAACTTGGGCAATTGCAACAAGACTGAAAACAGTATCAATCTGACATTGTGAAAAACTGCATTATTTCAGCTATTGATGAGTAACCACTTAGGAATCAGTTTCTACATTCTAATGAGTGAGTTGAGGTTTCCATCGAAGGGAGTGCATTCCTGGCACTGAAGGAAACCACAAGGCAGGAGTGTGTTCACGCACTCAGCTGCT
Organism: Chiloscyllium plagiosum; assembly: GCF_004010195.1. NCBI lineage: Eukaryota > Metazoa > Chordata > Chondrichthyes > Orectolobiformes > Hemiscylliidae > Chiloscyllium > Chiloscyllium plagiosum. Next base: position 18,359,865 of record NC_057747.1, on the reverse strand, counting down.
AAAGAGATATGGCTAAAGGTTGTATGTCACCAATACCACCAACTACACACATACACACACACACACACAGACACACACACACACACACAGACATACACACACATACAAACACACACAGACACACACACACCCACACACACTCACACACACACACACTCACACACAC
>NC_057747.1:18354894-18358417 GCF_004010195.1 Chiloscyllium plagiosum | reverse complement strand
ACACAGACACACACACAGACACACACACAGACACACACACATAAAGCCACCCCTCTCTGCTTTATACGGTATAACATTCAGGCAATGACCACCTCCAACGAGAGAGAATCTAACCTTTCTGCCTTGACATTCAACACCATTACTGTCACTGAATCCCCAACTATGTAAATACTCTGCACCAAGATGGCAGTGGCAGGGAAGGAAGTGTTCGGGTTCCTGTCCCGTCTGCGTCTATCATCAGACCTGCCGCATCGTCCATTTTTATATATTATTTTTCTGATGTCAGGTTGACCTTACCTTCTCTTGGTGGCTTCGTGGAGGCAATGAGACTCCGAGGGGCTGCTGCAATGGAGAATGTGGTGTGTGGTTCCAGTCGTGCCTCATGGCTGTGTCCTGGTGGGTCTTTCAACTCTGCTGCTTCCCTGGGGCTTTGAAGATGAAGTGGCTCCAGGCCTGAGTTTCCAATGACCAGCCTGGGTCTCCTTTCGGTGGCTTCGGTGTCAGTCTGTGACTCAATGCTCATTTTCATCAGCATCATGCCCCACTGGGAGAGTTCGAGGGAACTGGTGTGTGTTGGTGCACCAACCCAGAGCCATGAAATGGACTAATTTCACTTCTTTTTGGTTATTTTTCTTTTGTGGCAGGACAGTTATCCTGAACTTTTAATTTCTTTATTTTTCTAATTTATTCCTGTGATTTTGTACTTTAGAAGGTCTATAATGCTGGACTTCTTATTTCTTTACTTTTCTATTCCATTTCCTCAGAATTTGTACCGCTATTTTTCCAAAATGCGCATTTCGTCAACGTGAATTCGCTGTAACACGACTGACGAATAGGGGATGCTGTTTCTAGAGCGTGAACTTTTAAAACGTGTGTTGGCTGTAATGTGATTGCAAGGCCAGCATTTTAAATGTGATTTGAATAGCGTGATTTTTGTATAGCGCAGGGTCACACAGGAACACAACTACATGTGATAACAGAACTACCTGCACTCGGACCTTTGTACTTAAGATGGTGCCATAAGTGGTGACTTGTAAACTTTTCACTGTACTCACGTGAGCACATGTGACAATAAAGCGAGTTCAATTCAACCACCAAGGTCCTGGGGATTACTATTAACCAGGAACTGAATTGGATTAGCCATGTAAACACAGTGCCTACAAAAGCAGGTCAGAGGCTAGGAATACTGCAGCTAACCTTTCTGACTTCCCAAAGCCTATCTACTATCTACAAAGCATAAGTCAGGAGTATGATGGAATACTTCCTGGTTGCCTGGATGGGTACAGTTCCAGCTGCACGGTGGCTCAGTGGTTAGCACTGCTGCCTCACAGCACCAGGGTCCTAGGTTCGATTCCAGCCTCGGGCGACTGTCTGTGTGGAGTTTGCACATTCTCCCCGTGTCTGCATGGGTTTCCTGCGGGTGCTCTGGTTTCCTCCCACAGTCCAACGATGTGCAGGTCAGGTGAATTGGCCATGCTAAATTGCCCATAGTGTTAGGCGCATAAGTCAGAGGGAATTGGGTCTGGGTGGGTTACTCTTCAGAGGGTTGGTGTGGACTTGTTGGGCCGAAGGGCCTGTTTCCACACTGTAGGGGAATCTAATATTGAAGAGGATTGACACCATTTAGGACAAAGCACCATGGTTGATTGGCATTCGATTCACAAACATTCACTCCCTTCACCACTGACACTCAATAACAGCAATGTATACGAGATGCACTGCAGAAATTCACCAGAGTTCCTTAGACAGGACTTTCTGAACCTGTAAGTACTACAATCCAGAAGGATAAGGGGAGCATATTACTTCAGTGTTGCTGGATCAAAATCTGATTGGCATTTTGGGTCGAACTAAATCAAATGAATTGCAATGATTCAAGAAGGCAGCTCACCACACCATCTCAAGGACAAATAGGGCTCAGCAACAATCCACTGTAATTGTATCCTGTACCTATTCCTTCCCAGTCAGTAGGTTTCTATATAATATGAAAGGAAAGATATGCTAGAGGCTGTAAATCTGAAACAGGAACAGAAATGGTTGCATACACTGAGCCAGTCAGGCAGCGTCTGCGGTTAGAGGGAAACTGGGTTAATGTTGGAGGTCTGTGACATTCCCCAAAACATTCCAAGTTTAAAACTAGCCCAAAGGCAGACATTGGATGGAGAGAGGAGGGAAGAAGGGAAGAGACAGTCTGTAACAGAGTGAACGGTGGATTGGATTAAATGACAGGAAGGGTGAGGGTGCAAGGGTAAAAGGGGTCAAACTAAAACAATAAAGAATTGAAAAATAGATGTATAGAAGCTGAAAATGGTGACAGCACCAGTTATCCAGAAACATTTGTTTCGATCTGAAATTATTGAGCTTAATGTTGAGTTCAGACATTAATAACCAGAGGAATCTTACAGAGGCCTCAATGACAATTTGCTGCTCACAATGCAGTCTCCTTTACACCAGAGAAACCAACCAGAGATTGCTCTGTCCATAGGAACGACCCTGACCTCCTCTCTCCTTGCCATTTCAGTCATTTGATTTCCAGTGGAGAGGATATGGCCCGGTTGTATTACGGCAAAACCTCCACTCACATCCTACCATGGAAGCTAGTGGAATTTGAATTCAATTATAATCTGGAATTAAGTGTCTAATGTCAAGTAAGAAACTGTTACCAATTGTCAGGAAAAACGCCCGCCTGGTTAACGAATGTCCTTTAGGGATGGAAATCTGCCATCTTTACCTGATCTAGTCTACATTTGACTATTAACCAACCTCTGGACAATAATTCTGTTCCAGCCACTGAAGTCCACATCCTGTTAAATGAATGAAAAGGAAAAATCTTTGCTCTCGTGCTAACATTTCCGTTTTAATCATAGACTCTGAACAGGGCGATGCAGTGGAGCAATTGAACTGACCTGTGCGATGGGAAGCCCACATCCCTATGATGTTGCATGTTTTACTGTATCACAATTATTCGAGTCCTTCTTAATGAATAAGATTAGGATGCCTTAAAAGGTGGTTATTGATATAAAACAGACTAATCCATCTCTCCTATCCCCTTCTTATGTCTTATAATATTCACAAGACTTTAATGACTCACTTGCCTCTTCCAGCTCATTTACAGACTTTGCTGCTAAATGTGTTCAATTATATATACCTCATCCTGCTTCTGAGATGAGAAAACGGTCAACCAATTAGGTGGTCAGACTCTACTGACAGCTTGCTATCAGAAGTTAACATCAGAGACCCCCGCCTGTTACACCCCACTCCTAATCCTGCCCCCCTCCCCCCGCTCCCCGTGAAGCAATTGCACTGAGCGTAATCAAGACAGCAGGGTCACTTTAAGTCTTTTAGGAGAAAGTGAGGACTGCAGATGCTGGAGATCAGAGCTGAAAATGTGTTGCTGGAAAAGCGCAGCAGGTCAGGCAGCATCCAAGAAGCAGGAGAATCGACGTTTCGGGCATGAGCCCTTCTTCAGGAATGAGGAGAGTGTGCCAAGCAGGCTAAGATAAAAGGTAGGGAGGAGGGACTTGGG
>NC_057747.1:18340911-18354871 GCF_004010195.1 Chiloscyllium plagiosum | reverse complement strand
TGACCTCCTTCCACCTATCGCATTTCCAACGCCCCTCCCCCAAGTCCCTCCTCCCTACCTTTTATCTTAGCCTGCTTAGCACACCCTCCTCATTCCTGAAGAAGGGCTCATGCCCGAAACATCGATTCTCCTGCTCCTTGGATGCTGCCTGACCTGCTGCGCTTTTCCAGCAACACATTTTCAGCACTTTAAGTCTTTCCCAACCCACAGGAGTACTTGCTCTTTCTCAAAAATGGTCTCTTTGGTTCAGTGGAGAATCACAGAAAGCTTTAAAACTGAGGAAGAACACACCTGGATCGTGCTGCCTTTCCTCTCTCTGACCCTGAGCAGGAAGGATACTGGGAGACGTAGCAGAGAGATCAGACGGAGCCCAATTGCTCCCCCGACTTCCACCATCAATGCAAGGCTGTCAGCTGTTACTTCATCACAGTGCGGCTGGGGAGGTGGCTCATAGTCCTGCTCAACCAATGTCTCTTATAGCCGTATACAGAGGAGGCCATTCAGCCCACCATTTCCATGTCAGTCCACAAAGATGTATCTGCACCGGCCTTGTTTTCCAGCTCTTGGCCTAAAGCTTTGGAGCTATGACAATGCAAGTGAATACTTAGTTGGTTCAAGTGTTTTCTGACTCAAACACTTTTCAAAGCAGCGGGTTCCAGACTCCCAACACCCTCTGAGTGAAAACAATTCTCCTCAACCCTCCTGTTAGCCTTCTACCCCCTACTTTAATTCAATAGCCCCGATTAATGACCCCTTTACAAATGGAGAAAGGGCCTTTCTATTCACTCTACATATTCCTCCTGCTATTGGATGGTGGGAGAGGGCAGAATGTTAATTAAACATCTCCCATCAGCAGTGTTTGTGTAGTTTGTATTCCTTAAGTCACAAGCTCAGCCAGACACAGTGGAGAATCTATTGGATAGAATCCTTCACCCTTGCATCGAAAATGTTCCAGAAATGTTCTGGGCAACAACTGAAACATTTTTGTAAAATGACAGTTTCCATTCCATTTACAATTTCTGTCCCGTCATCCCCTCCCTTGTCCCACCACCCCCTCCCCCGAGCTAATAGACATCCAACTTATCCTGGAGGTATCTCACTGGGGCACAGTTTGTCACAGGTAAATACTGTATTGCCAGTAGCAATGCGGGAACCAGGGCCAATTTCCCTTTCCTACTTCGGAAACCAAATGCACCATTGTCTTGCCATCTTGTCTGAAATCAGCCAGCCAAGTTAGGCTTGGTGAGGAAGTGAACCAGAGACTCCTCTGGTCTGCATGTCTGCGTTGCTCACAGAGGTCGATATCCATCACCAAGTCACCTTTCATTTACACATGGAGAGTCCTTGACACTGACCCAGCTCCCTCAAAGCGCACTCTCAGAGTGAACAGAATGTCTGACACTCCTGCTCTTATTTGTCAGCCAGGGCTCCCTGATTGGACCAGGTTAACAGCCCTAATCAGGGAACTCATATCCTATGACATCCACCTGGCTGACCTCGCTACAATTATTATACTCACCATCTAAATCCATTGAGTCACTGCACACATCAAAGAGCAAAGAAAAAAGAGACTGTCAAGTTTGCTAAGGAAATACAAATCATTGTTTTAATAAATAAATTTCCCTAGTAAACACAGTATTGATTGATAGAACTGAGTTTAAATTCTGTTTCCTGCAGTTTACCACCTATGTGTTATAAGCTATACTCATTTATAAAGGTCAAGTAGTCTATTAACAGTTAAGAGCCTCAAATTTACATAATTTCAATTAACTTTCCATCAGCAATAAATTATCACATGGTTAGTCAGGAGAATGGCATTTTTACAGTGTTGATGAATATGTGATGTTACTAAAATAAAAATTGAAAATGCTGGAAATAGTCACCGAGTCTGGTAGGATCTGCAGGGAGAGAAACATTTCACATTGAAATTGAGACTTGAAACTTCTTCAGAGCAGGGAGTTCCTCGTGAAGGGACATTACCTTCCATTTTCCACACAAGTCCCCTAACGGCCGAGCATACAGATGGAGGACTAATAGAACCAGCACAGTTTCCACCTCGAATCCTTCTTCACAGCTAGGCTGACTGGAGAGGGTCTGGTGAAGATGTCCACATTCAGCCAGTCATCTTCAGGGTGAGGGTGCTAGAAGGAAGAAAGCACTGTCTTTAAGTTGACAGTCCTGTGCAGTACTGGGGGTTGCTGTACTCTCAAAAGTACATGAATCCTAAACTGAAGATCTATCTGCCCTCTCAGGTCAACGGAAACCATTCATGGAACTATTTTGATAAAAAAAAGAGCATCAGAATTCTTCTCAATGTTCCAGTCAAAATTTATCTCTCAACAAAATAACTTGATCATGACTTCATTAAGGAAGGCAACATATGAATATAAGTCTGGAGTAACTTTGTTTAACTTTTATTTCTTCAGGCTTTCAAAATGAGTCAAGGCTTGACCCTACACTTATTATCAAGATATTGAGTGACAATGTCAACTTCCAACCTTAACTCTTCATGATTAGGAAATCAAATAGAAGTAAGCACGTGTGAAAAGACTTAACAGTTGCCCCTTCCATTTTGCTTCCCATGCTTATTTCTTCCTTATTTTGGAGGTGATTAACTGCTATCACCTGAGAATTCTGCGTAACAATCGCGAGTGGCATAAATATGTTCTTTTGCCTACTTCTTGAACAACTGGCAGAGACCCCGATGAAAGGGTTTCGTACAGGATGGATATTCGAATGACCAGAAGAATGACCAAAGGCCAACTGCTGAGGAAAGATGATTGTCTTCAGTAGATTGGCCCCTCAACAGTTCTTAGGCGTGTGATGAATGGGGACCTTGTGTCACGAGTATGAGGAGTAGCCATTTCACTGTAACTGTGTTGTTATTCTACTTGCCCTACAATTTACTCTGAGACTTTGGATAGAGCAAGCTTAGCCTTGCCCTCTCGAAAAACAACTGTGGTCTTTTAGTTTTGTTTAAACATTCATTCGTAGGATAAGCATGTCACCAGCTAGATCTGCATTTATGACCCAAAGGGCAGTTTAAGTATCAACCACATTGCTGTGAGACTAGAGTCACTGGAGTAATTACCAACCTATATATCTAGGCCAGACCAGGTAAGGACAGCAGCTCTGTTCCCTGAAAGGCATTAATGAACCAGATGGGTTTTTCTCCCCATTAATAGATTCACAGTCATCATTAGACTGTTAAATCCAGAATTTTTCCTTTAATTGAATTCAAATTCCCCTTGGCAGGATTCACACCCAGGTCCCCAGAACATTACCAGGGTCTCTGGATCAGTAGTGTAGTGAAAATACCCTAGACCATCACTTCCCCATCTGACTGAATGATGGAGCAAAGGACAGTATAGACTATGTATGCTCTCAGTCCTGAAGGTGCTCCTTTCATTATTGACCTGGAACAAGTATGAGGGTCAAACACATCATCAAAAAGATCCTCTGCAAATCATTTTAGTTTTGCCACAACAGCAACACTTTTTCATCCCCCGTCCACCTCCACCAAACAAACTGATAGTGAGTCATTCTGGTGTGAGGCAAATTCTGAGCGAGATGGTTTACATGACAAAGATACACAAGATGCTTTTCCCAGTCATCAATCTCTTTTCTTTCCATCGTAACCCATATTTCAATAGTACTCCACTCCAATAATCCTCTTTGTCATCTTAGGCCGTTTTCATAAATCTAATTCGAGCAGCTGGCAGCTTTCAGGCATGTTTTTGTAAACTGGGAGGGAAAGTAAATTTTACAAGCAAAATGATTGCAGCAAATTGAAAAATGAATCCAGGAGATAATGCAGCAAATTTGAAGCATAACAGCAAGAGGGACAAGGGACAGCAATCTCACTCCCCCACATTTTACCATGTGAAGCTGTCTTGTATTTAACTGCGAGGCTCTTTATATGTTTAATATTCATGAAAATCCATCTTAAAGTGGTTTGTCTTCACTGGAAAATGTAATGACTGCGAGAGTGGAGTTGCTGTTTCTTTAAATTGCTTTATGGTTTAGTGATTAATCCATGTGCATGAATCACTGCTGATCTAGAAGGACCGCTTGCTTTGTCAGTAAAACGCATTTTAATTTTGGCGTAAGACAATAGTCAAATACCAGTGTTTCTGAATCCTGCTGTCATATTGGGACACTGAGTTAAGGGTAGGCTGCGGTCAAAGAGGAACCCCTTCTGTCATCCAACACAGTGACATGAACGGGGTTCATCGATTTTTGTGGACCAAGCTGTAGGGGGATGAGATTAATTGCAGTCAGAGGTGCGTAAATCAATGGAGCCATTGTCCTCTGTGGGCTAATTATGACTAATTACCAACCTGTATTGGATTATAGAGACAACATAGAGTGTAGAACAGCACATCGGCACCAACCATGATGCCAATCTATACGAATCCCATTTGCCAGCACATCGTCCATACCTCTACACTTTGCCTTTTCATGAGTCTGTCGAAGTGCCTCATAAACATTGCCACTGAATCTGCTTAGACCATAAGACCACGGAACAGAAATGAGGCCATTCAGCCCATCGATTCTGCTTTGCCCTTTAATCATGGCTGATAAGCTTCTCAGGCAGAAAGTGAGGACTGCAGGTGCTAGAGATCAGAGTCAAGAGTGTGATGCTGGAAAAACACAGCAGATCAGGCAGCATCCGAGGAGCAGGGGAATCGACGTTTTGGGCATAAGCTCTTCAGCAAGAATGATAAGTTTCTCTCCCTATTCTCCTATTTTCTCCCCATAACCCTTGATACTCAAGAACCTATCTATCTCCACCTTAAATACCTGGCCTCCATAGCCTTCTGTGACAGTGAATTCTATAGATTCACCACTCTCTGGCTGAAGATGTTTCTCCTCATCTCTGTTCTAAAAGTTCTTCCCTTTATTTAAGGCTGTGCCCTTGGGTCCTAGTCTCTCTTACCAATGGAAACATCTTCCCACCATCTACTCTGTCCAGGTCATTCATTATTCTGTATATTTCAATTAGATCCGTCCTCATCCTTCTAAGCTCCATCAAGTATAAACCCATAATCCTCGAATGTTCCTCATATGTTAAGATTTTCATTCCTGGGACCATTTCCATGAACTTCCTCTGAACACACTCCAGGGCCAGTCCATCCTTCTTGAGATATGGGACCCAAAACTGAGCACAATGCACCAAATGTGGTCTGACCAGAGTCTTACAGAGCCTCAGAAGTACATCCATGCTTTTATATTCAAGTTCTCTCAAAATAAATACCATTGTTGCATTTGTCTTCCTAACTACTGACTCAACCTACAAGTTCACCATGAGACAATCCTGGCCTAGAACTCCCAAGTCTCTTTCCATTTCAGACTTCAGAATTTTCTACCCCTTTAGAAAATAGTCCCATGCCTCTATTCTTCCTACCAAAGTGCATGACCTCACACTTTCCCACTTTATACTACATCTGCCACTTCTTTGCCCACTCTCCTAACCAGTCCAAATCCTTCTGCAGCCTCCCCACCTCTTCAATGCTACCTGGTCCTCTGACTTTACGTCTATGCCCCCTATACCTTGAAAGAATTGTAACAAACCCTACATTGGACAAACAGGCAGAAAACTAGCCACCAGGATACACGAACATCAACCAGCCACAAAAAGACATGACCCACTCTCACTAGTATCCTTTCATACAGATGAGGAAGGACACCACTTCGACTGGGACAGCACATCCATCCTAGGACAAGCCAAACAGAGACACCCATAAGAATTCCTAGAAGCATGGCATTCCACCAGAACTCTATCAACAAACGGATTGACTTGGACCCCATTTACTATCCCCTGAGAAAAAGAACAGGAAATGACATCATCGCAGGAAATGCTGCCACCACAGGACATGATGTCACCAACTCAAGGAAACTCAATCACATAAATAGAAAGTGGGCCATACCATCAGTGCTTCATCTGGAGGCTCACTGATGATGTTACCTGGTATGGTGATGAAACGTCTGAAAACGAATCTTCCAGTTCAGTGAGCACATCTACATCCAGCCTATGCCCCCTGTTCATTGATCCGTCATCAAGGAGAAAACATTCTTCCAATCTACACTATCTATGCCTCCTCATGATATTATACACCTCAATCATCCTTCTCCCCCCACCCCCCAAGGGAAACAATCGCAGTTGATCAAATCCCTCTTCATAACTAAAAGTCTCCAGCCCAGGCAACATCCTGAGGGCTTCTACCACCTCCCCTAGAAGCACGCTCCAGGCACCCACCACTCTCTGTGGAAAAATACTTTCCTCACACATCTCCTTTAAACTCTCCCCTCTCACCTTAAACTTATGTCTCATAGTACATGACATTTCCTCCCTGGGAAAAAGACTCTGACTTTTCGCCCTATCCACACCTTTCATAATTTCAAATACTTCTATCAGGTTGCCCCACAGCCTCCGGCGTTCTAGCGAAACCAATCCAATTTTGTTCAACTTCTCCTTAAGCTAATACACTTCAATCCAAGTGACATCCTGGTAAACCACTTTTGCACTCTCTACAAAGCCTCCACATCCTTCCTATCGTGTAGTGACCAACTTACCAACTCACCATGGATCCCATGTGACCTAATCTTCTGAACCAGCCTACATGAGGTCAAAAAGTGTGGTGCTGGAAAAGCACAGCCAGTCAGGCAGCACCTGAGGAGCAGGAGCAGGCAAGTTGATGTTTCAAGCATAAGCTCTTCATCAGGAATGGAGACCAAGAGGGCTGAGAGATAAATGGGAAGGGGGTAGGGCTGGCGTAAGGTAGCTGAGAATGCAATGGGGAGACGAAGGTGGGGGGTGATGGCGATAGGTCAGAGAGGAAGGCGGAGTGGATAGGTGGGAAGGAAGATAGGCAGATAGAACAGTTCAAGATGGCGGTTCCAAATTGGATGGTTGGATCTGGGATAAGGTGGAGGAAGGGACAATGAGGAAACTGGTGAAATCAACATTGACAAATGCTTTAGTAAATTCCATTTAGACAACATCCACTGCCCTCCCCTTATCAATCATCTTCAAAAATCTCAATCAAACTTCTGAGACAAGACCTCCCCCACACAAAGCCATGCTGACTGTTCATAGTAAGTCCATTTGTTCCCAGATGTGAGTAAATCCTGACCCTAAAAATCTTCTTCAGCAATTTCCCTACCACTGATGTAAGGCTCACCAACCTGTAATTTCCTGGCTTATCCCTGTTGCCCTCCTTCAACAAAAATAAAAGATATTGGCTATCCTCCAGTCTTCTTCCACCTCCGCTGTGGCTAAACAGGATTCAAAGATGTCTGTCCAGGTTCCAGCAATCTTGCCTCCCTCAGTTTCCTGGGAATGGAACAGTGCCACTTTACATCACCTCTCCTTTTGAAATGAACTCATGCAAAGATATGAAGCAAACCTCTTTTTAAGTCAATAACTTTCAAGAGTAAAATGTCCTAGCCTATGATGGCCTCTGTTGGACACAGCAAACTGGACACTCTCCTATCTGTATCTTTTTCAGAGGGTCCAGGCTTAATTACTGAAGGAGGGAGAGCACTGATGTCTGTGTCACAATGAAAATTGTATTTCCAGAAGGTATTACTGGGTCCCAACACCAATAGAATGCCAACTGCAAAGGGAAGATGGGGTGTTGGTCAGGAACCTGTGTGCCTCCAGTTAATGGCCCACTTCATTCTTTGAAAGGACACGAATGTTATTTTCACATTGGGAAATTGCCAAATGAATCAGTCTGTGCACATTAATACTGGCCTGTCAAGTTCAATGCAGGGGAGTTGCAAAGTTTCTTAGAATCATAGAGTCATAGAACTACACAGCATGAAAACACATCCTTCAGTCCAACTTGTCCATGCCAACCAGATCTCCTAAATTATTCTAGTCCCATTTGTCAGCACCTGGCCCATATCACTCCAAACCCTTCCTATTCATTTATCCTTCTGGACGCTTCTTAAATGTTGCAATTGTACCAGCCTCCACCACTTCCTCTGGCAGCTCATTCCACACACGCACCATCCTCTGCATGAAAAAGGTGCCCCTCAGGCCCCTTTTAAATCTTTCTTCTATCACTCTAGTGCCTGTGCCCTCTGGTTCTGGAATTCTCCACCCCAGAGAAATACTTTGTCTATTTATCCTATCCGTGCCCCTCATGATTTTATAACTCTATAAGGTCACCCCTCAGCCTCCAACGCTCCAGGGAAAACAGCCCCAGCCTGTTCAGCCTCTCCTAACAGCTCAAATCCTCCAACCCTGGCAACATCCTTGTAAATCTTTTCAGAATCCTTTCAAATTTCACAACATCCTTCCTATAGCTAGAATCCTTCCAGAATTGCCAAAAGTGGCCTAACCAATTTCCTATACAGATGCGACATGACCTCCCAACTCCTACACTCATTGCAGTGACCAATAAAGGGAAGCATACGAAACGCTTCTAAGGAAATTTGTATCTGCATTCCAAAGTCTCTTTGTTCAGCAACACTCCACAGGACCTTACCAAATTGCAGCACCTCACATTTATATAAATTAAACTGCATCTGCCACTCCTCAGCTCATTGGCCCATCTGATCTAGATCCTCTTGTACTCTGAGGTAACCTTCTTCACTGTCCACTACACCTCTAATTTTGGTGTCATCTGCAAACTTACTAACTGTACCATTAAAAATGACAAAAAGCAGGGACAACACTGGTCACAGGTCTCTGGTCTGCAACACACCACCACCACTCTCTGTCTTCGACCTTTCAGCCCGTAATGTATCCAAATGTCTAGCTCTCCTATTCCATCTGATCTAACCTTGCTAAACAGTCCATCATGGGAAACCTTGTCGAATACCTTACTGAAGTCCACACAGATCATGTCCACTGCTCTATCCTCATCAATCCTCTTTGTTACTTCTCAAAACATTCAATCAAGTTTGTGACAAACAATTTCCCACGCATAAAGCCATGCTGACTAATCCTAATCAGTCCTTGCTTTTCAAATTACTTTTAAATCCTGTCCATCAGAATTCCCTCCAACAGCTTACCCACCACCGATGTCAGGCTCACCGGTCTATAGATGTCCTTACCATCTTTCTTAAATAGTGGCACCACGTTAACCAACCTCCAGACTACTGGTACCTCACCAGTGATTATCGACGATACAAATATCTCAGCAAGAGGCGTAGCAATCTTTTCCCTAGCTTCCCACTCTCTCTGTCTCTCCACCCCCTCCTTCTTCCCTCCCCTCCCCTCCTCTCCCTCTCTCTCTCCCCCCCTCTCCCTCTCCCACCTGCCTCTCTCTCACCCTCTCTCTCTCCCACTCTCTCTCTCTCCCCCCACCTCTCTCTCTCTCTCTGGCAGCTGGAACAGTTTATAGCAGCAAAACGCAGGCAACTATTACTCCATCCAATAATTAGCTTGAGTACACAAGGGAGTAAGAAGCATCACTGTCTATTTCGAGAGAGGCAAGTGGTTATAACTCGAGAGGAGCCACTCCACATCAAGCATGACTTAAAAGAAATCTCTTCTGCTCTAACTGTATGCCAAAGGCATATTGGAGGGATTAGCAGGCTGATTATCAAGGCGTTTGGCCACATCGTGAACATTGCTTCTGCTTCCAACAAATTCTGGAGCGGGGCTTCAACACACACCTCCATGCACAGAGGCAGGGACATTACCTCCAAGTCACAAGACCTCCCTAGCCTCCCTTAGGACTAGTGAATGGAAAATAACAACTGGATTTGTCTTCATATAATGGGGTGGTCATTTAAATTTCACCTTTGTGCCATCTTTAAGAGTAAAGCATTGCAACTGCACATACACAAGGTAAAGTCGCCATAGTCCTGCCCAGACCATGAAAGAGAGGTGACTGGAGGTGGTTTAGCGTGAGGAGGTGAGGGCTGAGGCTGACAGTGGCTTAAATGGAAGGACAGGAATTCTAACACAACTTTGAAAAAGGCAGCAACTGCATTGCATTTCGGTCAGAATCATTGAACGCCAAAATTCTCACCTATCGTTCATCTGTAAGGCCGCTGTTGATAAAGTAATTCACACAAGGAGTTAGTTATAGAGTCATACAGCATGGAATCAGACCTTTCAGTCCAACCACTATACACTGACCATAATCCCAAACTAAACGAGTCCTGCCCACCTGCACTTGGCCCATATCCCTCCAACCATTTCTTATCCAAATGTCTTTTAAACACTGGAACTGTACCCGCATCCACCACTTCCTTTGGAAGCTCATTCCACATATGAATCACTCCTTGTGTAAAAAAAAACTGCCCCTCATGACTTTTTTTACAACTTTCTCCTCTCACCTTAAAATATGTCCCCTAGTCTTGAAATTACCCCACCCTAGAAAAAAGACATCTACCATTCACCTTCTCTATACCCCTCATGATTTTATAAACCTCTATTAGATCACCTTTCAATTTCCCTGAAAAGAGACCCAGCCTATCCAGACTCTCCTTATAACTCAAATCCTCCAGTCCTGGCAACATCCTGGTAAATCTCTTCTGAACCCTTTCCAGTTTAATAATATCCTTCCTATAAAGGGAGAACTGCCCCAGTACTCCAGATGAGGCCTCAGCAATGTCCTGTACAGCCTCAATGTAACATTTCAACTCCTATACTCAAAGGTTTGAGCAATTAAGGCAAGCATGCTAAACACCTTCTTAACCACCCTGTCTGTGTGGTGCAAACTTCAAAGAATTATGCACCTGAACCCCCAGGTCTCTCTGTTCTACACCACTACCCAAGGCCCTACCTTTAATTCTTTTAAGTCTTACCTTTGCTTGTTTTGACAAAATGCAATACCTCTCATTTGTCTAAATTAAACTCCATCTGCCACTCCTCATTCCGTTGACCCAATTGATTCAAGGTCTCTTAGAAAACCTTTTTCACTTTTTCACTGTCCACTATCCCACCAATTTTGATTATTAAACATGTCACACCAAAGGTGATGTGCATTATCATCCGACTGCGGGAAGCATGAGGCAACTCAGCTGCTGAGGTAAAGCCCATCGATTCAAATCGCATCTTAATCTGAATAGCCCAGAATTTGACAGAGTGGGAGTGATGACTTCACAGGGCCCAGCGTAATTTGTGCGTAGAAGTGTCAGCAAGAGTATAGCAAGAGAAAGTAAGTGGCTGCCATATCTGACTCGCCACAAGTGATTTACGCTGGTTCACCAATAGGCTTGCCAAATCCAAACAAAAGTTATCTTCTCGCCATGGGCCTCTCTGTTCAGTGATCGGAAGGTTGATATTGTTCATGTACACTAAACCCAGTGCTACTAGTCACATTGTGAAATCACATTGTGAGGATTCTTGTTTAATGTGAAAGTCATGAGCTTGGTGTGCTACCCATATTTGCATGTTCTCATCGCATTGAGAAGTAAATTATGCCGGGAGATGAATGTTTTTAAAAATACGCCCTCACATTCTCTGTCAATCTCTTTTTCCTCTCGTTTTTAATTCGGGCACTTTCGGCCCCTCTTGACCACGGATCGCTGAAAGAGGAGGCAGTTAGCTTTTTGAAGTCTGTGAGAAAGAAGGGTCACTGGGCTCATAACGTCAACTCTGTTTTCTCTTTCTACAGATGTTGCTGAGTTTCTCTAGGAATGTCTGTTTTTGTGTGAGGGCTGTGGATGGCTGACGTGAAAGAAGGGTTGAGGCCGGGGCAGATCAGACATAATCTTGATGAAAGGCTGAATGGCCTACTCCTGCACTTTTTTAATGTTTTTTTTTATCTCATTTGGCTCTCATTTATCTCATTTCCCTTTCTGTCACTTATTCCACAATTTTAATAATCAGTTAGCTATTGGATTCAATATTCAAGGTCCAATACTTTGTAATGTCCTTGTAAATCAATATATCAGCTTGGACCTCCTGTAGTTTGTCACATTAAAATAACATGATCTGAGGTGAAATATTCCATTCAGTGCTCACTAGGGGATTCCCCGTGGTGGCAATTTTAGGCCATTGTATTCCTCACTTGCAAAAAAACAACCTGCTCATTTATTCTCCTTATTTAAAGGAATGGTTTATAGAATATCAGAAACAGGTCATTCTGCCTCACTAGCCCATGCCAATGTTTATATTTCACACAAGCTGCCTTCCATTTGATTCTCCCACCCACCAGATTGAAACTAGATGCCGAGGATTCCTGAAGTGATAGCCAGCGTGGGTTTCTGGTAATTCCAGTTCACCGCTTCCATCTTAGACACCCAATGCCAACATCTCAGGACACTCTCCATGGGCATTGAGCATCCATATCCCATATCTACAGACAATGGCATCTGCACTCGCATGGCACATCTCTGATCCACTGACACAACAGCTCTGCACTTCACACTGGGGCAAGCCAGCACCTTCCACCTTCTCTGCACAGACAGACATCCAGCTCCTAGACTGGAGAACCAGGCTGCACTGCACCTCACCCACTCACTCAGTCACTCACTCATGTATACACTCACTTACACACTTATTCACACACTCATTCACTCACTCACGCGTTCATTCAATCACTCACTCATGTACACACTCACACACTCATTCACACACTCATTGACTCACTCGCTCACTCACTCATTTACTCAATCACTCACTGACGTACACAAACTTACTCATTCACACACTCATTCACTCATTCACTCACACACTCATTCACTCATTCACCTACTTATTCATTCACTTGCTCATTTACCCATTCATTCACTCACTCACTCATTCACTCACTCATTTACCCATTCACTCATTCACTTGCTCATTCACTCACTCATGTATCCACTCACTCACACACTCACTCGCTCATTCACTTTCTCACTCACTCAATCGCTCAGTCACCCACTCATTCACTCATTCACTCAATCACTCACTCATGTACACACTCACTCACACTCATTCACAGTCACTCACTCTTGCTCATTCACCCATTCACTCACGCATTCAACCATTCACTCACTTACTCACTCACTCATTCACTTGCTCAGTCACTCAATCACGTGCACACTCACTCACATAAATTCACTCACTCACTCGCTTATGCACTTGCTCAATCACTTGCTCATTCACTCACTCACATACACACTCACTCAAACACTAATTCCAACACTCACTCACACACACTCACTCACACACTCACTCACCCATTCACTCACTCATTCACTCACTCGATAATTCACTTGCTCACTCAGTTACTCACTCATGCACTCTCTCATTCCCTCAATCATTCATTCACTCGCTCGCTCATTCACTCACTCACTTGCTCATTCACTCAATCATTCATTCACTCATTCACTTGCTCACTCTGAACCTACTTTATGCTCACAGCATTGCTGCTTCAGGTTGGGTTTTATTTTGGCATGCTACCCCTTCAGTCACATCTTTAATGCTCACAGACGGGCTGCATTGGAGGCTGTTAGCACAGACACAGTTTCTCATGTTTGTCTGTAGTGATCTGTTAAAGGGGCAGGACATGGCACTATGCCAATCTCACACCGACAGCACATGCCAGCAGCCTGCATGGCAACCAAATGGCCAGGGCACAATGTCTAAAGGGAACACTCCTCAGAGAACTCAAGGGCTGGCTGCTATCAGTCAGGAGATCCGAGTACCGTCTGTCAGGGACAGAGTGTGCTCACAGTCAAAGGGCTTGGCCAGGGTCAGAGGCTGAGTCTCACTGCTGTCCGGAGAGGGGGCCATGGGGATTTATAGATTGTCAGGTGCACACTGATCTGTCAGGGGCTCTGGTCAATCATCAGTCAGGGCCGCAGTCTGTCCTGGAGTTGAGCCAAATTAAAGTGTAAGGCCACATCACAGGACATTGACATGGCCAGACAGGGGCTAGTGATGGGACTCAGTGCAAGCAGCCTGCCACACAGAGGGGACAAGGATGGATAAGGCATGTGGGATGGGGGAGTTTGACGTACAAGGCGGGGAGGTGCAGTAGAGCATGAGCGGGCATGCAATGCT
>NC_057747.1:18337600-18340411 GCF_004010195.1 Chiloscyllium plagiosum | reverse complement strand
AAAATATGATTGCATTGGAAGTGGTGCAAAAATTATGGACTGGACCTAATTTTAAGGCTGTACAAATCCTGATGTCAGCACAACTTTGATCAATGCGTCCACTGCTTTGGCAAACAGCAAATGTGTTTTCAAAACTTGAACAGGCTGCAAAATCTTAGCCTGTGATTAAAATCTGGCATGGGATTAGAGAAGCGACAATCAAACTGATTGCTCCACAGCTTAAACAATAGAGAATCACAGGCAATGAATATACCTCGCAGAATTGTATCCAGCAAGGTCATGGTTAGTCCTCAAATTATTCAATGCTTGTGTGACAGAATTGGCAGCATCAGTAACGTTCACATCACTGAATACTCAGAAGGGAGAGCTTGCCTGTGATAAATGCTGGAGGAGAACAGGGCAACATGTACTGGAGCTTCGAAAAACACGCGAGGTGCTCTCGGTGAAATAGAACATATTTGAAGGGCTTGATCGTATAAACTTCGCAAGATTGTTTTCCCAGGCTGCAGTGTCTAAAACAGGGGAGTACTGTCAGAATAACGTAACTGTCATTTAGGTTGGAGGTGAAGAGAAACCACTTTATTCAGAAGGTTATGAATCTTTGGAATTCTGTCACTGAGAGGGCTGCAGATTTATTCAAAATGGCCACTGGCAGGTTTTTTGAGCTCAAAGTGAATCACAAGTTAGAATCATAGAATCCCAACAGTGTGGAATCAGACCATTCAGCACCTTGAGTCCACATCAACCCTCCAAAGAGCTTCCCACCCAGACCCACCCCATCCCTATAGACTTGTAATTTCACATGGACAATCTACTTAAGCTGCACACCTTTGGACTGTGGGAGGAAGCCCACGCAGATACAGTGAGAACATGCAAACTCCACGCTGACGGTCAGCTGAGGCTGGAATTGAACCCAGTTCCCTGGCGCTGTGAGGCAGCAGTGCTAACCACTGAGCCACTGTACTGTCCACATTATGGGAAAAGGTGAAGAAAGAGAATCTTACAAAATAACGGAGCAGGTGTGATGGGCTGAATGGCCTACTCCTGCTCTTCTTTCCTACATTCTTGTTCTTGAAGGGAGATTTCCTTTTTAGTTATTTAGACTCTTCAGATTTATTTTATACAGTGTTGAATTGAAAGTCACGGAGCACATTGGGATGAGGGGTTCATGAAGAATCTGCGCTGAAGTCTGGAATTCGAGTCCATAAAGATGTCCAAACAAACACTCATGCTACAAACACTGCGTTAACTGATTGACAGAAATTCTAAGCCTGTCTCAATGTGGTGCAACTATATGGGGACGTTCTTAGAGAAAATACCAAACACCACTTTAAATTGAAAGGAGAGAATATTAAGGGAATAGCTGCTCAGCCACAGGGCAACAATTAGCAGAGGGGTGATGAGAAAAAGTGGACTTTAGAGTGTTTGACAGAATGAAAAGAAAAGTGAGAGGCAAAGGGAATTAGCAAGGCAGTTTATATAAACCATTCTGCAGACCTCCAATCATGGAATTGGCTGCAGGCTCTCTGCAATGGTTTGAGCAGAATAAAAGTCCTATGTTCTTTTCATAGTATCGACAGTGCGAGAGGCAGATTGGGGAGGAGAGGTCGAGAATCAAGTAATTGGTCTTTTAAAGTGTTGGTGAGTTCTGAGCAGCTCTATCCAGCAGGAGAATACTCATCAGAGGTATCAGGAATCATCAGTACATCATGGAGAGTAGGGATATAGGAACAGGAGGAGGCAGTCCATCCACACTCAAGGCTGCTTTTTACTGTCAATGGATCATGACTAATCTGTACTTCAATGGCATCGACTTGCCTTGTGATCCATTTTCACAAGAATCCACCCACCTCTTTTTCCAACCAATCAATTGACCCCAGCCTCAGCAGTTTTTTATCTGGAGAGAGTTCAAGAATTCCATTGTCCTTTGGAAAGGAGGAAGGGCGCAAATTTATACAGCACCTTTCATAACTAATGGACGTCTCAAAGCACCTTACAGCCAATGAATGTACTTCTGAAGAGTAGTCCTAATTGTGTTTACATTCCACACAGCAACATTCCCCCCAACTGGATTATTTTACTTTGCGGTGTTGACTGAGGGATAATGGTGGGCCTAGATATGTGGGAAAACTCCTAGGATCTTCAAAACAGGGCCCTGTGATCTTTCACATTTCCCCAGGATAGACAGGGGCCTTGGTTTAACATTTCAAAAGATTGAATTGAGAATGCAACACTCCCTCAGCACTAAAGGGTGAGCTTTGATTTTGTTCCACAGTGTGACTTAAACCTTCAGCAGGCTAGCTGACTGACCATACATAAAGGAGAGGTTGATAGATTTTTGTAATGTCCACAATCTGAAGCCTAGGTAGATCAATCAGGATCTTGTTAACTGGCGAGGCTAGGATGGTCTAACCCTGGGATAAACATTGTACTTGAGGTATCAGAGATGAGAGTGTTGGCAACTTAAGCCACAGTTTATACGTAATATGCAGCGGTGCAGTGGTCAGCACTGCTGCCTCACAGTGCTAGAGCTGAAAATGTGTTGCTGGAAAAGCGCAGCAGGTCAGGCAGCATCCAAGGAGCAGGAGAATCGACGTTTCGGGCATGAGCCCTTCTTCAGGAATGAAGAAAGTGTGCCAAGCAGGCTAAGATAAAAGGTAGGGAGGAGGGACTTGGGGGAGGGGCGTTGGAAATGCAATTGGTGGAAGGAGGTTAAGGTGAGGGTGATAAGCTGAAGGTGATAGGCCGGAGTGGGGGTGGGGGGCGGAGAGGTCAGGAAGAAGATTGCAGGTTAGGAAGGTGGTGCTGAGT